>NC_090329.1:70801188-71113471 GCF_035084215.1 Heptranchias perlo | reverse complement strand
ACTCTACTCATTGGAGTTCAGAAGAATGAGAGGCGATCTTATTGAAACATATAAGATTGTGAAGGGGCTTGATCGGGTGGATGCGGTAAGGATGTTCCCAAGGATGGGTGAAACTAGAACTAGGGGGCATAATCTTAGAATAAGGGGCTGCTCTTTCAAAACTGAGATGAGGAGAAACTTCTTCACTCAGAGGGTGGTAGGTCTGTGGAATTTGCTGCCCCAGGAAGCTGTGGAAGCTATATCATTAAATAAATTTAAAACAGAAATAGACAGTTTCCTAGAAGTAAAGGGAATTAGGGGTTACGGGGAGCGGGCAGGAAATTGGACATGAAGCTGAGTTTGGATCGGTCAAGGCCCTATGGGTGGCGGAGCAGGCCCAGGGGCTGAGTGGCCGGGTCCTGCTCCTAATTCTTGTGTTCTTTAGATTTGAGGTTAGGATCTGATCAGCCATGATCTTATTGAATGGCGGAGCAGGCTCGAGGGGCCGATTGGCCTACTCCTGCTCCTATTTCTTATGTTCTTATTCTGTTCCCTCCAAGACTGGTCTTGGGCCACAGTCCCCCAATTCTTTCCAGCCCCAGGCTCCGGTTTTCTGCTCCCTCCCAAATCAACCCTCAAATCCCACTCCTTCCTAACC
Source organism: Heptranchias perlo (assembly GCF_035084215.1). Classification (NCBI taxonomy): domain Eukaryota; kingdom Metazoa; phylum Chordata; class Chondrichthyes; order Hexanchiformes; family Hexanchidae; genus Heptranchias; species Heptranchias perlo. Next base: position 71,112,834 of record NC_090329.1, on the reverse strand, counting down.
CAGGCTTTGGCTCCTCACTCCGTCACAAAAAGGCAAAAGGATGACACATCCCAATTTCCAATCGCAAAAGAAAGATAAGACCATTCAGAGTTTTGAAACCGAAATCTACCAGTCTCCGTGGCAGGTGAGAGGAAAAGGAGAGACCGAGGCAGCATCTTCCTTGGTAAAGACCGATGCAAAGTATTCATTTAATACCTCAGCCATGCCCACTGCCTCCATGAGCAGGTCTCCTTTGTGGTCCCTAATCAGCACCACCCCTCCTCTTACTAGCCATTTACTGTTTACATGCCTGTAGAAGACTTTTGGATTCCCTTTTATGTTGGCCGCCAGTCTATTCTCATACTCTCTCTTTGCTCCTCTTATTTCCTTTTTCACTTCCCCTCTGAACTTTCTATATTCTGCCTGATTATCACTTGTGTTATCAACCTGACATCCGTCTTATGCCCCTTTTTTTCCGTTTCATCTTACTCACTATCCCTTTTGTCATCCAAGGAGCTCTGGCTTTAGTTGCCCTACCTTTCTGCCTCGTGGGAATGTGCCTAGACTGTACCCGAACCATTTCCTCCTTAAAGGCTGCCCACTGTTCAATTACAGTTTTGCCGACCAATCTTTGATTCCAATTTACCCGGGCCAGATCTGTTCTCATCCCATTGAAATTAGCCCTCCTCCAATTGAGTATTTTTTCTTTAGAATGTTATGTGTCCTTTTCCATAGCTATTCTAAATCTTATGATACTATGATCGCTGTTCCCTCAATGTTCCCCCACTCACACTTGCTCCACTTGGCCCATCTCATTCCCTAGAACCAAATCCAGCAATGCCTCCTTCCTCGTTGGGCCGGAAATATTATTATTATTATTCCAGTTTATATTAGGATAGTTGATGTCCCCAGTTATCACTACTCTATAGCTTTTGCACCTTTCTGTAATTTCCCTGCAAATTTGCTCCTCTGTATCCTTCCCACTAGTTGGTGGCCTATAGAATACACCCAGTAGTCTAATGGCACCTCTTTTATTTCTTAACTCTAACCAAATAGATTCTGTCCTTGACCCCTCCAGGACATCCTCTTTCTCCAGTACTGCAATATTCTCCTTAATCAATACTGCCATCGACCACCCCACCCCCCCCCCCCCCACCTCACTTTCTTTCCTTCCATACAGAGAAAAAGAGAGACAGACATATAGAAAGAAAGAGGGAGTGTTTGAAATGCATACAGAGTAACAGGCATACACAAAGAAAAAGGGGAAGATAGAAATTGAGTGAGAGGCATGCAAAGAGAGTAAAAGATATACAGAAGAGAGGGGATAGAGACAAGGAGAGATTTTCAAAATGGAAAAGGATGAGAAGAGATAGAGAACCGAACAAGGGAATGTGTGAGAGGCACAGGGGGTGAAATTGGGCCGTGTTTCACCCATTTTGTAGGTGCCACGCGGTCTGCTAAGCTCTGAAAATGACGTCCGAGCACACATCCGATGTGGTGCGTGGGACGCCATCTTGGTAAAGGTGGTTGCGCACGTGCACCTAACGAATGCAGACAGTATGTAGATTAGGGAGATGATGACGTTAATCAGTGTGCATCACTGATTTGAAGCAGCTGCCTATATTTTGGAACTCCACGCTCCAGCCAATGCACTGTTTTAACCTCGCACAGCTGAACAGGACTTAAAACGGCATGAAGGACCCCCACCAGTGCTATTTAAAGGGATTATGCAGGAGTTACAGCAGTTAGTGGCTGGATTAATTATTCTGGCAGCGGGTGCAATTGTGGGTGTTTTTGGAAGTTTCCTAGACTTGAAGAAAGTTGCAATATTCTATAGAGAGTGGTCTGGCTGGTCTTGCAGTACTGTTAGTGGCATTTAAAATAGTGTGCTGACCAAAGTTACTTCCAAACATGGATGGCCTGCTCGGGCTTCCTCTGGGAATTGAACATGACTGGGTGCATGCAGAGAGGCCATGCAGAGCAGGACAAGCTGCCAGAAGAGGGAGGAAAAGGAGGAGGCACTCAGCAGGGTGCCATATCCAACGAGGGCCTTCAGGGACCAATTCTCCTACCTCACTTCAGTGACGATCAGTGCATCCAATGGCTGTGGTTCATTAAAGAGGTCGTGACTGAAATTTGTCAACTGCTGCAGCCACAACTGCAGCCTCAGAGCAGGGCAAGGACAGCATTGCCTGTGGCTGTCAAGGTAATCCATGGTGCTTAATTTTTATGGCTCTGACTCCTTTCGGGCTGCTGCTGGCGATGTAAGCAACATTGCACAGTTTGCAGTGCACTGCTGTATAAGGAAGGTCACGGAGACTCTGTACACACTAGAAACAGATTCATCTCATTCGCTCTTGCCAGAAACAAGCAGCAAGAGCGAGCACAAGGGTTTGCTCACATTGCAGGCTTCCCCATGGTGCAGGGTGCCATTGACTGCACACATATTGCCATTCGTGCTCCACATCAGAACTCGGCCATATTCATGAACAGAAAGTACTAGGCCCCTTGCTTTTTGTGGTATATATCAATGATTTAGACTTAAATGTAGGGGACATGATTAAGAAGTTTGCAGATGGTACAAAAATTGGCCGTGTGGTTGACATGTGGAAGAAAGCTGAAGACTGCAGGAAGATGTCAATGGACTGGTCAGGTGCACAGAAAAGTGGCAAATGGAATTCAATCCAGAGAAGTGTGAGGTAATGCATTTGGGGAGGGCAAACAAGGCAAGGGAATACACAATAAATGGGAGGATACTAAGAAGTGTAGAGGAACAGAGAGACCTTAAAGTGAATGTCCACAGATCACTGAGGGCAGCAGGACAGGTAGATAACGTGGTTAAGAACGCATATGGGATACTTTCCTTTATTAACCGAGCAGGGAGGTTATGCTAGAAATGTACAAAACACTAGTTAGGACACAGCTAGAGTACTGCATACAGTTCTGGTCACCACATGACAGGAAAGATGTGATTGCACTGGAGCGGGTACAGACGGGATTTAAGAGGATGTTGCCAGGACTGGAGAATTTTAGTTATGAGGAAAAATTGGACAGGCTGTGGTTGCTTTCTTTGGAACAGAGGAGGCTGAGGGGAGATTTAATTGAGGTGTATAAAATTATGAGGGGCCTAGATAGAGTGGATAGGATGGATCTATTTCCCTTAGCAGAGAGGTCAATAACCAGGGGGCATAGATTTAAAGTAATTGGTAGAAGGATTACAGGGGAGTTGAGGAGAATTTTTTTCACCCAGAGGGTGGTGGGGGTCTGGAACTCATTGCTTGAAAGGGTGGTAGAGGCAGAAACCCTCATTGCATTGAAAGGGTACTTGGATATGCACTCGAGGTGCCATAACCTACAAGGCTACGGACCAAGCGCTGGAAAGTGGGATTAGACTAAATAGCTCTTTTTCGGCTGGCACAGACACGATGGGCCGATTGGCCTCCTTCTGTGCTGTAAATTTCTATGATTCTATGACCATCGATAGACGCCCATCACACCCAGAGAACACTGATAACCGCCAATCACCTTGAAAAAAAGAGTGCAACAATAAACCCAGCAACTACAGGCCAGTCAGTTTAACCTCAGTGGTGGGAAGCTTTGAGAAACGATAATCCAGGACAACGTTAATAGTCACTTAGACAAGCGGATTAATAAAGGAAAGCTAGCATGGATTTGTTAAAGGCAAATTGTGTTTAACAGACTTGATTTGAGTTTTTTAATCTCTTTGCATGCCTCTCACTCAATTTCTATCCTCTCCTTTTTCTTTGTGTATGCCTGTTACTCTGTATGCTTGGTGGTTATTATAAGAACATAAGAAATAGGAACAGGAGTAGGCCATACGGCCCCTCGATCATGAGTTGAGGTCGAAGATCATGGCTGATCTTCTACCTCAACTCCACTTTCCCGCCCTATCACCATATCCTTTGATTCCAAAAATCTCTCGATCTCAGTCTTGAATATACTCAACATATATACCTCTGGGGTAGAGAATTCCAAAGATTCACAACCCTCTGAGGGAAGAAATGGCCGACTCCTTATCCTGAGACTGTGACCCCTTGTTTTAGACTCTCCAGCCAGGGGAAACAGCCTCTCAGCATCTACCCTGTCAAGCCCTCTAAGAATTTTATACGTTTCAATGAGATCACCTCTCATTCTTCTAAACTCCAGACAATAAAGACACATTCTGCACAATCTCCCCTCAAAGGACAACCCTTTTATCCCAGGAATCAATCTAGTGAACCTTCATTGCACCCCATCTAAGGCAAGTATATCCTTCCATAGGTAAGGAGGCAAAAACTGTACACAGTATACCAGGTGTGGTCTCACCAGAGCCCTATATATTTGCAGCAAGACTTCCTTACCCTTATACTGCAACCCCCTTGCAATAAAGGCTAACATACCATTTGCCTTCCTAATTGCTTGCTGTACCTGCATGTTAACTTTCTGTGATTCATGTACAAGGACACCCAAATCCCACTGACTACCAACATTTCTTGGTCTCTCAGCTTTTAAAAAATATTCTGCTTTTCTATTCTTCCTACCAAAGTGGATAATTTCACATTTTCCCACATTATACTCCATCTGCCACCTTCTCGCCCACTCACTTAACCTGTCTATATCCCTTTGCAGACTCTTTGTGTCCTCCTCACAGCTTACTTTCCCACTTAGCTTTGTATCATCAGTAAAGTTGGATACATTACACTCAGTCCCCTCATCTAAGTCATTGATATATATTGTAAACAGCTGAAGCCCAAGCACTGATCCTTGTGGCACCCCTCTAGTTACAACCTACCAACCTGAAAATGACCCATGTATTCCTACTCCCTGTTTTATGTCCGTTAACCAATCCTCAATCCATGCTAATATATTCTCCCAACCCCATGAGCCCTAATCTTGTGTAACAACTTTATCGATGGTCACTGGGTGTGATTGGCGTTTATCGATGGTCTCTGGGTGCGATTGGCATTTATTGATGGTCTCTGGGTGTAATTTACGTTTATCAATGCTCCCTGGGTGGGATTGGGGGTTATAAATGCTCTCTGGGTGTGATCATAGAATATAGAATCATAGAATGGTTAGAACACAGAAGGAGGCCATTCCGCCCATTGAGCCCGGGCGGGCTCTTTGTAAGAGCAATCCAGTTAGTCCCATTCCCCCGCTCTTTCTTCGAGGCCCTGGAAAATTTTTCTCTTCGAGTAGTTATCCAATTTCTTTTTGAAAGCCATGATTGAATCTGCTTCATCACCCTTACAGGCAGCGCATTCCAGATCATAAATACTAGCTGTGTAAAAAAGTTTTTCCTCATGTCGCCTTTGGTTCTTTTGCCAATCACCTTAAATCTGTATCCTCTGATTCTCGATCCTTCCGCCAATGGGAACAGTTTCTCTATATTTACTTTATCTAAACCCTTCATGATTCTGAACATTCCTATCAAATCTCCTCTCGACCTTCTCTGCTCCAAGGAGAACAACCCCAGCTTCTCCAGTCTATCCATGTAACTGAAGTCCCTCATCCCTGGAACCATTCTAGTAAATATATCGCCAGAAATACATCGCCGTTCCTTCATCGTCGCTGGGTCAAAATCCTGGAACTCCCTTCCTAACAGCACTGTGGGAGAACCTTCACCACATGGAATGCAGCGGTTCAAGAAGGCGGCTCACCACCACCTTCTCAAGGGCAATTAGGGATGGGCAATAAATGTCGGCCTTGCCAGCGATGCCCACATCCCATGAACAAATAAAAAAAACTCTTTTCTGCAACCTCTCTAAGGCCTTCACATCCTTCCTAAAGTGCGGTGCCCAGAATTGGATACAATACACCTGTTGTGGCCGAACCAGTGTTTTATAAAGATTCCACATAACTTCCTTGCTTTTGTTCTCTATGCTTCTATTTATAAAGCACATGACCCTGTGTGCTTTTTTCACTTTCTCAATCTGTCTTGCCACCTTCAAAGATTTGTGCACATATACAGTTTTTGGACAGTTACATGGGTAAGATGGGTATAGAGGGATATGGGCCAAGTGCAGGCAATTGGGACTAGCTTAGTGGTATAAACTGGGCGACATGGACATGTTGGGCCGAAGGGCCTGTTTCCGTGTTGTAAACTTCTATGATTCTACCTCCCTCCAGTCCGAAAAACAACTGTTCACCACTACTCTCTGTTTCCTGTCACTTAGCCAATTTCGTGTCCATGCTGCCACTGGCCCTTTTATTCCATGGGCTGCAATTTTGCTGACAAGCCTATTATATTGCACTTTATCAAATGCCTTTTGAAAGTCCATGTACACAGCATCGACCGCATTGCCCTCATAAACCCTCTCTGTTACCTCATCAAAAATCTCAAATCAAGTCAGTTAATCACAATTTGCCTTTAACAAATCCATGCTAGCTTTCCTTTATTAATCCGCTTGTCTAAGTGACTATTAATGTTGTCCTGGATTATCGTTTCTCAAAGCTTCCCACCACCGAGGTTAAACTGACTGGCCTGTAGTTGCTGGGTTTATTGTTGCACTCTTTTTTTCAAGGTGATTGGCGGTTATCAATGTTCTCTGGGTGTGATGGACGGCTATCGATGGTCATAGAATCATAGAAATTTACAGCACAGAAGGAGGCCAATCGGCCCATCGTATCTGTGCCAGCCGAAAAAGAGCTATTTAATCTAATCCCACTTTCCAGCGCTTGGTCCGTAGCCTTGTAGGTTACGGCACCTCGAGTGCATATCCAAGTACCCTTTCAATGCGATGAGGGTTTCTGCCTCTACCACCCTTTCAGGCAATGAGTTCCAGACCCCCACCACCCTCTGGGTGAAAAAAATTCTCCTCAACTCCCCTGTAATCCTTCTACCAATTACTTTAAATCTATGCCCCCTGGTTATTGACCTCTCTGCTAAGGGAAATAGATCCATCCTATCCACTCTATCTAGGCCCCTCATAATAGTATACACCCCATTTAAATCTCCCCTCAGCCTCCTCTGTTCCAAAGAAAGCAACCACAGCCTGTCCAATCTTTCCTCATAACTAAAATTCTCCAGTCCTGGCAACATCCTCGTGAATCCCGTCTGTACCCGCTCCAGTGCAATCACATCTTTCCTGTCATGTGGTGACCAGAACTGTATGCAGTACTCTAGCTGTGTCCTAACTAGTGTTTTGTACATTTCTAGCATAACCTCCCTGCTCAGCTAATAAAGGAAAGTATCCCATATGCGTTCTTAACCACGTTATCTACCTGTCCTGCTGCCCTCAGTGATCTGTGGACATTCACTTTAAGGTCTCTCTGTTCCTCTACACTTCTTAGTATCCTCCCATTTATTGTGTACTCCCTTGCCTTGTTTGCCCTCCCCAAATGCATTACCTCACACTTCTCTGGATTGAATTCCATTTGCAACTTTTCTGTGCACCTGACCAGTCCATTGACATCTTCCTGCAGTCTTCAGCTTTCTTCCACATATCAACCACACGGCCAATTTTTGTATCATCTGCAAACTTCTTAATCATGTCCCCTACATTTAAGTCTGGATCATTGATATATACCACAAAAAGCAAGGGACCTAGTACTGAGCCCTGTTGAACCCCACTGGAAACAGCCATCCAGTCACAAAAACACCCATCAACCATTACCCTTTGCTTCCTGCCACTGAGCCAATTTTGGATCCAACTTGCCACTTTCCCTTGGATCCCATGGGCATTTACTTTTCTAACTAGCCTACAATGTGGGACCTTGTCAAAAGCCTTGCTAAAATTCATGTAGACGACATCAAACGTGCTATCCTCATCGACCTTCCTTGTTACCTCCTCAAAAAATTCAATCAAATTAGTCAGACACGACCTTCCCTTAACAAATCCATGCTGACTGTCCTTGATTAATCCGTGCCTTCCTAAATGATGATTAATACTGTCCTTCAGAATTTTTTCCAATAATTTGCCCACCACCAAGGTTAGGCTGACTGGCCTGTAATTACTCGGTCTATCCCTTTCTCCTTCTTAAACAACGGTACTATGTGAGCATCCTCCAGTCCTCCGGTACCACGCCTGTAGCCAGGGAGGATTGGAAAATGATGGTTGGAGCATCCGCTATTTCTTCCCTTGCTTCTCTTAACAGCCTGGGATACATTTCATCTGCGCCTGGCGATTTATCGACTTTCAAAGATGCTAAACCCCTTAATATTTGCTCTCTCACTTTGTTTATCCCATCCAATATTTCACACTCCTCCTCCTTAACTACAATCTGCATCGTCCCCCTCTTTTGTGAAGACAGATGCAAAGTATTCATTAAGGACCATAACCAGGTCTTCCGCCTCCACACATAGGTTACCTTTATGGTCTCTAATAGGCCCTACTCTTTCCTTAGTTATCCTTTTGCACTTTATATATTTATAAAACATCTTGTGGTTTTCTTTGATTTTACTTGCCAATATTTTTTCATGCCCCCTCTTTGCTTTCCTAATTTCCTTTTTAATTTCACCTAATTTCACTAAATATTTTCCTGTAGGCTTAACAGCCTTGGAAACATTTCATCCAGGTCTGGCGATTTATCTACTTTCAAAGATGCTAAGAATTCTCTGGGTGATTTGGCGGTTATCAAAGTTTTCTGGATGATTGGCGGTTATTGACACTCTCTGGCTAATTGGCGGTTATAGATCTCTGGGTGTGATTGGTGGTTATTGATGTTCTCTTGGTGGTTGATGATTATCGATGTTTTCTGGGTGTGATTGGTGATTATCGATGATCTCTGGGTGTGATTGGTGATTATCGATTTTCTCTGGGTGATTGCTGATTATTGACGTTCTCTGGGTGATTGGTGATTATCGATGTTCTCTGGGTGATTGCTGATTATTGATGTTCTCTGGGTGATTGCTGATTATTGATGTTCTCTGGGTGATTGGTGATTATCGATGTTCTCTCGGTGTGATTGGTGATTATCGATGTTCTCTGGGTGATTGCTGATTATTGATGTTCTCTGGGTGGTTGGTGATTATCGATGTTTTCTGGGTGTGATTGGTGATTATCGATGTTCTCTGGGTGTGATTGGTGATTATCGATGTTCTCTGGGTGTGATTGGTGATTATCGATGTTCTCTGGGTGGTTGGTGATTATCGATGTTTTCTGGGTGTGATTGGTGATTATCGATGATCTCTGGGTGTGATTGGTGATTATCGATGTTCTCTGGGTGATTGCTGATTATTGATGTTCTCTGGGTGATTGGTGATTATCGATGATCTCTGGGTGTGATTGGTGATTATCGATGTTCTCTGGGTGTGATTGGTGATTATCGATGTTCTCTGGGTGTGATTGGTGATTATCGATGTTCTCTGGGTGGTTGGTGATTATCGATGTTTTCTGGGTGTGATTGGTGATTATCGATGATCTCTGGGTGTGATTGGTGCTATCGATGTTCTCTGGGTGATTGCTGATTATTGATGTTCTCTGGGTGATTGGTGATTATCGATGATCTCTGGGTGTGATTGGTGATTATCGATGTTCTCTGGGTGATTGCTGATTATTGATGTTCTCTCGGTGTGATTGGTGATTATCGATGTTCTCTGGGTGATTGCTGATTATTGATGTTCTCTGGGTGGTTGGTGATTATCGATGTTTCCTGGGTGTGATTGGTGATTATCGATGTTCTCTCGGTGTGATTGGTGATGATTGATGTTCTCTGGGTGATTGGTGATTATCGATGATCTCTGGGTGTGATTGGTGATTATCGATGTTCTCTGGGTGTGATTGGTGATTATCGATGTTCTCTGGGTGTGATTGGTGATTATCGATGTTCTCTGGGTGGTTGGTGATTATCGATGTTTTCTGGGTGTGATTGGTGATTATCGATGATCTCTGGGTGTGATTGGTGCTATCGATGTTCTCTGGGTGATTGCTGATTATTGATGTTCTCTGGGTGATTGGTGATTATCGATGATCTCTGGGTGTGATTGGTGATTATCGATGTTCTCTGGGTGATTGCTGATTATTGATGTTCTCTCGGTGTGATTGGTGATTATCGATGTTCTCTGGGTGATTGCTGATTATTGATGTTCTCTGGGTGGTTGGTGATTATCGATGTTTCCTGGGTGTGATTGGTGATTATCGATGTTCTCTCGGTGTGATTGGTGATGATTGATGTTCTCTGGGTGATTGGTGATTATCGATGTTCTCGGTGTGATTGGTGATTATCGATGATCTCTGGGTGATTGGTGATTATCGATGTTCTCTGGGTGTGATTGGTGATTATCGATGTTCTCTCGGTGTGATTGGTGATTATCGATGTTCTCTGGGTGTGATTGGTGATTATCGATGTTCTCTGGGTGTGATTGGTGATTATCGATGTTCTCTCGGTGTGATTGGTGATTATCGATGTTCTCTGGGTGTGATTGGTGATTATCGATGTTCTCTCGGTGTGATTGGTGATTATCGATGTTCTCTGGGTGTGATTGGTGATTATCGATGTTCTCTGGGTGGTTCGTGATTATCGATGTTTTCTGGGTGTGATTGGTGATTATTGATGTTCTCTCAGTGTGATTGGTGATTATCGATGTTCTCTGGGTGTGATTGGTGATTATCGATGTTCTCTCGGTGTGATTGGTGATTATCGAAGTTCTCTGGGTGGTTGGTGATTATCGATGTTTTCTGGGTGTGATTGGTGATTATCGATGTTTTCTGGGTGTGATTGGTGATTATCGATGATCTCTGGGTGTGATTGGTGATTATCGATGTTCTCTGGGTGATTGGTGATTATCGATGTTCTCTGGGTGATTGGTGATTATCGATGATCTCTGGGTGTGATTGGTGATCATCGATGATCTTTGGGTGTGATTGGTAATTATCGATGTTCTCGGTGTGATTGGTGATTATCGATGTTCTCTGGGTGTGATTGGTGATTTTCGATATTCTCTGGGTGATTGGTGATTATCGATGTTCTCTGGGTGTGATTGGTGATTATCAATGTTCTTGGTGTGATTGGTGATTATCGATGATCTTTGGGTGTGATTGGTGATTATCGATGTTCTCGGTGTGATTGTTGATTATCGATGATCTCTGGGTGATTGGTGATTATCGATGTTCTCTGGGTGATTGATGATTAACGATGTTCTCTGGGTGGTTGGTGATTATCGATGTTTTCTGGGTGTGATTGGTGATTATCGATGTTTTCTGGGTGTGATTGGTGATTATCGATGTTCTCTGGGTGATTGGTGATTATCGATGATCTCTGGGTGTGATTGGTGATCATCGATGATCTTTGGGTGTGATTGGTAATTATCGATGTTCTCGGTGTGATTGGTGATTATCGATGTTCTCTGGGTGTGATTGGTGATTATCGATGTTCTCTCGGTGTGATTGGTGATTATCGATGTTCTCTGGGTGTGATTGGTGATTATCGATGTTCTCTGGGTGGTTCGTGATTATCGATGTTTTCTGGGTGTGATTGGTGATTATTGATGTTCTCTCAGTGTGATTGGTGATTATCGATGTTCTCTGGGTGTGATTGGTGATTATCGATGTTCTCTCGGTGTGGTTGGTGATTATCGATGTTTTCTGGGTGTGATTGGTGATTATCGATGTTTTCTGGGTGTGATTGGTGATTATCGATGATCTCTGGGTGTGATTGGTGATTATCGATGTTCTCTGGGTGATTGGTGATTATCGATGTTCTCTGGGTGATTGGTGATTATCGATGATCTCTGGGTGTGATTGGTGATCATCGATGATCTTTGGGTGTGATTGGTGATTATCGATGTTCTCGGTGTGATTGGTGATTATCGATGTTCTCTGGGTGTGATTGGTGATTTTCGATATTCTCTGGGTGATTGGTGATTATCGATGTTCTCTGGGTGTGATTGGTGATTATCAATGTTCTTGGTGTGATTGGTGATTATCGATGATCTTTGGGTGTGATTGGTGATTATCGATGTTCTCGGTGTGATTGGTGATTATCGATGATCTCTGGGTGATTGGTGATTATCGATGTTCTCTGGGTGATTGATGATTAACGATGATCTCTGGGTGTGATTGGTGATTATCGATGTTCTCTGGGTGTGATTGGTGATAATCAATGTTTTCTGGGTTTGATTGGTGATTATCGATGTTCTCTGGGTGTGATTGGTGATTATCGATTATCTCTGGGTGTGATTGGTGATTATCGATGTTCTCTGGGTGTGATTGGTGATTTTCGATGATCTTTGGGTGTGATTGGTGATTATCGATGTTCTCGGTGTGATTGGTGATTATCGATGTTCTCTGGGTGTGATTGGTGATTATCGATTATCTCTGGGTTTGATTGGTGATTATCGATGTTCTCTGGGTGATTGGTGATTATCGATGTTCTCTGGGTGTGATTGGTGATTATCGATGATCTTTGGGTGTGATTGGTGATTATCGATGTTCTCGGTGTGATTGGTGATTATCGATGTTCTCTGGGTGATTGGAGATTATCGATGATCTCTGGGTGTGATTGGTGATTATCGATGTTCTCTGGGTGATTGGTGATTATCGATGTTTTCTGGGTGTGATTGGTGATTATCGATGTTCTCGATGTGATTGGTGATTATCGATGTTCTCGGTGTGATTGGTGATTATCGATGATCTCTGGGTGATTGGTGATTATTGATGATCTCTGGTGTGATTGGTGATTATCGATGTTCTCTGGGTGATTGATGATTGTCGATGATCTCTGGGTGTGATTGGTGATTATCGATGATCTCTGGGTGTGATTGGTGATTATCGATGTTCTCTGGGTGTGATTGGTGATTATCGATGTTTTCTGGGTGTGATTGGTGATTATCGATGTTCTCTGGGTGTGATTGGTGATTATCGATGATCTCTGGGTGTGATTGGTGATTATCGATGTTCTCTGCGTGTGATTGGTGATTATCGATGTACTCTGGGTGTGATTGGTGATTATCGATGTTCTCGGTGTGATTGGTGATTATCGATGATCTCTGGGTGTTATTGGTGATTATCGATGATCTCTGGGTGTGATTGGTGATTATCGATGTTCTCTGGGTGTGATTGGTGATTATCGATGATCTCTGGGTGTGATTGGTGATTATCGATGTTCTCTGGGTGATTGGTGATTATCGATGTTCTCTGGGTGTGATTGGAGATTATCAATGATCTCTGGGTGTGATTGGTGATTATCGATGTTCTCTCGGTGTGATTGGTGATAATCGATGTTCTCTGGGTGATTGGTGATTATCGATGATCTCTCGGTGTGATTGGTGATTATCGATGATCTCTCGGTGTGATTGGTGATTATCGATGTTCTCTGGGTGTGATTGGTGATTATCGATGTTTTCTGGGTGTGATTGGTGATTATCGATGATCTCTGGGTGTGATTGGTGATTATCGATGTTCTCTGGGTGATTGCTGATTATTGATGTTCTCTGGGTGATTGGTGATTATCGATGATCTCTGGGTGTGATTGGTGATTATCGATGTTCTCTGGGTGATTGCTGATTATTGATGTTCTCTGGGTGATTGGTGATTATTGATGTTCCCTCGGTGTGATTGGTGATTATCGATGTTCTCTGGGTGATTGCTGATGATTGATGTTCTCTGGGTGGTTGGTGATTATCGATGTTTTCTGGGTGTGATTGGTGATTATCGATGTTCTCTCGGTGTGATTGTTGATTATTGATGTTCTCTGGGTGATTGGTGATTATCGATGTTCTCGGTGTGATTGGTGATTATCGATGATCTCTGGGTGATTGGTGATTATCGATGTTCTCTGGGTGTGATTGGTGATTATCGATGTTCTCTCGGTGTGATTGGTGATTATCGATGTTCTCTGGGTGTGATTGGTGATTATCGATGTTCTCTCGGTGTGATTGGTGATTATCGATGTTCTCTGGGAGTGATTGGTGATTATCGATGTTCTCTGGGTGGTTCGTGATTATCGATTTTCTCTGGGTGATTGCTGATTATTGACGTTCTCTGGGTGATTGGTGATTATCGATGTTCTCTGGGTGATTGCTGATTATTGATGTTCTCTGGGTGTGATTGGTGATTATCAATGTTCTTGGTGTGATTGGTGATTATCGATGATCTTTGGGTGTGATTGGTGATTATCGATGTTCTCGGTGTGATTGGTGATTATCGATGATCTCTGGGTGATTGGTGATTATCGATGTTCTCTGGGTGATTGATGATTAACGATGATCTCTGGGTGTGATTGGTGATTATCGATGTTCTCTGGGTGTGATTGGTGATAATCAATGTTTTCTGGGTTTGATTGGTGATTATCGATGTTCTCTGGGTGTGATTGGTGATTATCGATTATCTCTGGGTGTGATTGGTGATTATCGATGTTCTCTGGGTGTGATTGGTGATTTTCGATGATCTTTGGGTGTGATTGGTGATTATCGATGTTCTCGGTGTGATTGGTGATTATCGATGTTCTCTGGGTGTGATTGGTGATTATCGATTATCTCTGGGTTTGATTGGTGATTATCGATGTTCTCTGGGTGATTGGTGATTATCGATGTTCTCTGGGTGTGATTGGTGATTATCGATGATCTTTGGGTGTGATTGGTGATTATCGATGTTCTCGGTGTGATTGGTGATTATCGATGTTCTCTGGGTGATTGGAGATTATCGATGATCTCTGGGTGTGATTGGTGATTATCGATGTTCTCTGGGTGATTGGTGATTATCGATGTTTTCTGGGTGTGATTGGTGATTATCGATGTTCTCGATGTGATTGGTGATTATCGATGTTCTCGGTGTGATTGGTGATTATCGATGATCTCTGGGTGATTGGTGATTATTGATGATCTCTGGTGTGATTTGTGATTATCGATGTTCTCTGGGTGATTGATGATTGTCGATGATCTCTGGGTGTGATTGGTGATTATCGATGATCTCTGGGTGTGATTGGTGATTATCGATGTTCTCTGGGTGTGATTGGTGATTATCGATGTTTTCTGGGTGTGATTGGTGATTATCGATTTCTCTGGGTGTGATTGGTGATTATCGATGATCTCTGGGTGTGATTGGTGATTATCGATGTTCTCTGCGTGTGATTGGTGATTATCGATGTACTCTGGGTGTGATTGGTGATTATCGATGTACTCGGTGTGATTGGTGATTATCGATGATCTCTGGGTGTTATTGGTGATTATCGATGATCTCTGGGTGTGATTGGTGATTATCGATGTTCTCTGGGTGTGATTGGTGATTATCGATGATCTCTGGGTGTGATTGGTGATTATCGATGTTCTCTGGGTGATTGGTGATTATCGATGTTCTCTGGGTGTGATTGGAGATTATCAATGATCTCTGGGTGTGATTGGTGATTATCGATGTTCTCTCGGTGTGATTGGTGATAATCGATGTTCTCTGGGTGATTGGTGATTATCGATGATCTCTCGGTGTGATTGGTGATTATCGATGATCTCTCGGTGTGATTGGTGATTATCGATGTTCTCTGGGTGTGATTGGTGATTATCGATGTTTTCTGGGTGTGATTGGTGATTATCGATGATCTCTGGGTGTGATTGGTGATTATCGATGTTCTCTGGGTGATTGCTGATTATTGATGTTCTCTGGGTGATTGGTGATTATCGATGATCTCTGGGTGTGATTGGTGATTATCGATGTTCTCTGGGTGATTGCTGATTATTGATGTTCTCTGGGTGATTGGTGATTATTGATGTTCCCTCGGTGTGATTGGTGATTATCGATGTTCTCTGGGTGATTGCTGATTATTGATGTTCTCTGGGTGGTTGGTGATTATCGATGTTTTCTGGGTGTGATTGGTGATTATCGATGTTCTCTCGGTGTGATTGTTGATTATTGATGTTCTCTGGGTGATTGGTGATTATCGATGTTCTCGGTGTGATTGGTGATTATCGATGATCTCTGGGTGATTGGTGATTATCGATGTTCTCTGGGTGTGATTGGTGATTATCGATGTTCTCTCGGTGTGATTGGTGATTATCGATGTTCTCTGGGTGTGATTGGTGATTATCGATGTTCTCTCGGTGTGATTGGTGATTATCGATGTTCTCTGGGAGTGATTGGTGATTATCGATGTTCTCTGGGTGGTTCGTGATTATCGATGTTTTCTGGGTGTGATTGGTGATTATTGATGTTCTCTCAGTGTGATTGGTGATTATCGATGTTCTCTGGGTGTGATTGGTGATTATCGATGTTCTCTGGGTGGTTGGTGATTATCGATGTTTTCTGGGTGTGATTGGTGATTATCGATGTTTTCTGGGTGTGATTGGTGATTATCGATGATCTCTGGGTGTGATTGGTGATTATCGATGATCTCTGGGTGATTGGTGATTATCGATGTTCTCTGGGTGATTGGTGATTATCGATGATCTCTGGGTGTGATTGGTGATCATCGATGATCTTTGGGTGTGATTGGTGATTATCGATGTTCTCGGTGTGATTGGTGATTATCGATGTTCTCTGGGTGTGATTGGTGATTTTCGATGTTCTCTGGGTGATTGGTGATTATCGATGTTCTCTGGGTGTGATTGGTGATTATCAATGTTCTTGGTGTGATTGGTGATTATCGATGATCTTTGTGTGTGATTGGTGATTATCGATGTTCTCGGTGTGATTGTTGATTATCGATGATCTCTGGGTGATTGGTGATTATCGATGTTCTCTGGGTGATTGATGATTAACGATGATCTCTGGGTGTGATTGGTGATTATCGATGTTCTCTGGGTGTGATTGGTGATTATCGATGTTTTCTGGGTTTGATTGGTGATTATCGATGTTCTCTGGGTGTGATTGGTGATTATCGATGATCTCTGGGTGTGATTGGTGATTATCGATGTTCTCTGGGTGATTGGTGATTATCGATGTTCTCTGGGTGTGATTGGTGATTTTCGATGATCTTTGGGTGTGATTGGTGATTATCGATGTTCTCGGTGTGATTGGTGATTATCGATGTTCTCTGGGTGTGATTGGTGATTATCGATTATCTCTGGGTTTGATTGGTGATTATCGATGTTCTCGGTGTGATTGGTGATTATCGATGTTTTTTGGTTGATTGGTGATTATCGATGTTTTCTGGGTGTGATTGGTGATTATCGATGTTCTCGATGTGATTGGTGATTATCGATGTTCTCGGTGTGATTGGTAATTATCGATGATCTCTGGGTGATTGGTGATTCTTGATGATCTCTGGTGTGATTGGTGATTATCGATGTTCTCTGGGTGATTGATGATTGTCGATGATCTCTGGGTGTGATTGGTGATTATCGATGATCTATGGGTGTGATTGGTGATTATCGATGTTCTCTGGGTGTGATTGGTGATTATCGATGTTTTCTGGGTGTGATTGGTGATTATCGATGTTCTCTGGGTGTGATTGGTGATTATCGATGATCTCTGGGTGTGATTGGTGATTATCGATGTACTCTGGGTGTGATTGGTGATTATCGATGTTCTCGGTGTGATTGGTGATTATCGATGATCTCTGGGTGTGATTGGTGATTATCGATGATCTCTGGGTGTGATTGGTGATTATCGATGTTCTCTGGGTGTGATTGGTGATTATCGATGATCTCTGGGTGTGATTGGTGATTATCGATGTTCTCTGGGTGATTGGTGATTATCGATGTTCTCTGGGTGTGATTGGTGATTATCGATGTTCTCTCGGTGTGATTGGTGAGAATCGATGTTCTCTGGGTGATTGGTGATTATCGATGATCTCTCGGTGTGATTGGTGATTATCGATGTTCTCTGGGTGTGATTGGTGATTATCGATGATCTCTGGGTGTGATTGGTGATTATCGATGATCTCTCGGTGTGATTGGTGATTATCGATGTTCTCTGGGTGTGATTGGTGATTATCGATGTTCTCTGCGTGATTGGTGATTATCGATGTTCGCTGGGTGATTGGTGATTATCGATGTTCTCTCGGTGTGATTGGTGATTATCGATGTTCTCTTGGTGTGATTGGTGATTATCGATGATCTCTGGGTGTGATTGGTGATTATCGATGATCTCTGGGTGTGATTGGTGATTATCGATGTTCTCGGTGTGATTGGTGATTATCGATGTTCTCTGGGTGTGATTGGTGATTATCGATGTTCTCGGTGTGATTGGTCATTATCGATGTTCTCTGGGTGATTGGTGATTATCGATGATCTCTGGGTGTGATTGGTGATTATCGATGATCTCTGGGTGTGATTGGTGATTATCGATGTTCTCGATGTGATTGGTGATTATCGATGATCTCTGGGTGTGATTGGTGATTATCGATGTTCTCGGTGTGATTGGTGATTATCGATGATCTCTGGGTGTGATTGGTGATTATCGATGTTCTCTGGGTGATTGGTGATTATCGATGTTCTCTCGGTGTGATTGGTGATTATCTATGATCTCTGGGTGTGATTGGTGATAATCGATGTTCTCTGGGTGTGATTGCTGATTATCGATGATCTCTGGGTGTGATTGGTGATTATCGATGATCTCTGGGTGTGATTGGTGATTATCGATGTTCTCGGTGTGATTGGTGATTATCGATGATCTCTGGGTGTGATTGGTGATTATCGATGTTCTCTGGGTGTGATTGGTGATTATCGATGTTCTCGGTGTGATTGGTGATTATCGATGTTCTCTGGGTGATTGGTGATTATCGATGATCTCTGGGTGTGATTGGTGATTATCGATGATCTCTGGGTGTGATTGGTGATTATCGATGTTCTCGATGTGATTGGTGATTATCGATGATCTCTGGGTGTGATTGGTGATTATCGATGTTCTCGGTGTGATTGGTGATTATCGATGATCTCTGGGTGTGATTGGTGATTATCGATGTTCTCTGGGTGATTGGTGATTATCGATGTTCTCTCGGTGTGATTGGTGATTATCGATGATCTCTGGGTGTGATTGGTGATAATCGATGTTCTCTGGGTGTGATTGCTGATTATCGATGATCTCTGGGTGTGATTGGTGATTATCGATGATCTCTGGGTGTGATTGGTGATTATCGATGTTCTCGGTGTGATTGGTGATTATCGATGATCTCTGGGTGTGATTGGTGATTATCGATGTTCTCTGGGTGTGATTGGTGATTATCGATGTTCTCGGTGTGATTGGTGATTATCGATGTTCTCTGGGTGATTGGTGATTATCGATGATCTCTGGGTGTGATTGGTGATTATCGATGATCTCTGGGTGTGATTGGTGATTGTCGATATTCTCGGTGTGATTGGTGATTATCGATGATCTCTGGGTGTGATTGGTGATTATCGATGTTCTCTGGGTGATTGATGATTATCGATGTTCTCTGGGTGTGATTGGTGATTATCGATGTTCTTGGTGTGATTGGTGATTATCGATGATCTTTGGGTGTGATTGGTAATTATCGATGTTCTCGATGTGATTGGTGATTTTCGATGTTCTCGGTGTGATTGGTGATTATCGATGATCTCTGGGTGTGATTGGTGATTATCGATGATCTCTGGGTGTGATTGGTGATTATCGATGTTCTCTGGGTGTGATTGGTGATTATCGATGATCTCTGGGTGTGATTGGTGATTATCGATGTTCTCTGGGTGATTGGTGATTATCGATGTTCTCTGGGTGTGATTGGTGATTATCGATGTTCTCTCGGTGTGATTGGTGAGAATCGATGTTCTCTGGGTGATTGGTGATTATCGATGATCTCTCGGTGTGATTGGTGATTATCGATGATCTCTCGGTGTGATTGGTGATTATCGATGTTCTCTGGGTGTGATTGGTGATTATCGATGTTCTCTGCGTGATTGGTGATTATCGATGTTCGCTGGGTGATTGGTGATTATCGATGTTCTCTCGGTGTGATTGGTGATTATCGATGTTCTCTTGGTGTGATTGGTGATTATCGATGATCTCTGAGTGTGATTGGTGATTATCGATGATCTCTGGGTGTGATTGGTGATTATCGATGTTCTCGGTGTGATTGGTGATTATCGATGTTCTCTGGGTGTGATTGGTGATTATCGATGTTCTCGGTGTGATTGGTCATTATCGATGTTCTCTGGGTGATTGGTGATTATCGATGATCTCTGGGTGGTTGGTGATTATCGATGTTTTCTGGGTGTGATTGGTGATTATCGATGTTTTCTGGGTGTGATTGGTGATTATCGATGATCTCTGGGTGTGATTGGTGATTATCGATGATCTCTGGGTGATTGGTGATTATCGATGTTCTCTGGGTGATTGGTGATTATCGATGATCTCTGGGTGTGATTGGTGATCATCGATGATCTTTGGGTGTGATTGGTGATTATCGATGTTCTCGGTGTGATTGGTGATTATCGATGTTCTCTGGGTGTGATTGGTGATTTTCGATGTTCTCTGGGTGATTGGTGATTATCGATGTTCTCTGGGTGTGATTGGTGATTATCAATGTTCTTGGTGTGATTGGTGATTATCGATGATCTTTGGGTGTGATTGGTGATTATCGATGTTCTCGGTGTGATTGGTGATTATCGATGATCTCTGGGTGATTGGTGATTATCGATGTTCTCTGGGTGATTGATGATTAACGATGATCTCTGGGTGTGATTGGTGATTATCGATGTTCTCTGGGTGTGATTGGTGATTATCGATGTTTTCTGGGTTTGATTGGTGATTATCGATGTTCTCTGGGTGTGATTGGTGATTATCGATGATCTCTGGGTGTGATTGGTGATTATCGATGTTCTCTGGGTGATTGGTGATTATCGATGTTCTCTGGGTGTGATTGGTGATTTTCGATGATCTTTGGGTGTGATTGGTGATTATCGATGTTCTCGGTGTGATTGGTGATTATCGATGTTCTCTGGGTGTGATTGGTGATTATCGATTATCTCTGGGTTTGATTGGTGATTATCGATGTTCTCGGTGTGATTGGTGATTATCGATGTTTTTTGGTTGATTGGTGATTATCGATGTTTTCTGGGTGTGATTGGTGATTATCGATGTTCTCGATGTGATTGGTGATTATCGATGTTCTCGGTGTGATTGGTAATTATCGATGATCTCTGGGTGATTGGTGATTCTTGATGATCTCTGGTGTGATTGGTGATTATCGATGTTCTCTGGGTGATTGATGATTGTCGATGATCTCTGGGTGTGATTGGTGATTATCGATGATCTATGGGTGTGATTGGTGATTATCGATGTTCTCTGGGTGTGATTGGTGATTATCGATGTTTTCTGGGTGTGATTGGTGATTATCGATGTTCTCTGGGTGTGATTGGTGATTATCGATGATCTCTGGGTGTGATTGGTGATTATCGATGTACTCTGGGTGTGATTGGTGATTATCGATGTTCTCGGTGTGATTGGTGATTATCGATGATCTCTGGGTGTGATTGGTGATTATCGATGATCTCTGGGTGTGATTGGTGATTATCGATGTTCTCTGGGTGTGATTGGTGATTATCGATGATCTCTGGGTGTGATTGGTGATTATCGATGTTCTCTGGGTGATTGGTGATTATCGATGTTCTCTGGGTGTGATTGGTGATTATCGATGTTCTCTCGGTGTGATTGGTGAGAATCGATGTTCTCTGGGTGATTGGTGATTATCGATGATCTCTCGGTGTGATTGGTGATTATCGATGTTCTCTGGGTGTGATTGGTGATTATCGATGATCTCTGGGTGTGATTGGTGATTATCGATGATCTCTCGGTGTGATTGGTGATTATCGATGTTCTCTGGGTGTGATTGGTGATTATCGATGTTCTCTGCGTGATTGGTGATTATCGATGTTCGCTGGGTGATTGGTGATTATCGATGTTCTCTCGGTGTGATTGGTGATTATCGATGTTCTCTTGGTGTGATTGGTGATTATCGATGATCTCTGGGTGTGATTGGTGATTATCGATGATCTCTGGGTGTGATTGGTGATTATCGATGTTCTCGGTGTGATTGGTGATTATCGATGTTCTCTGGGTGTGATTGGTGATTATCGATGTTCTCGGTGTGATTGGTCATTATCGATGTTCTCTGGGTGATTGGTGATTATCGATGATCTCTGGGTGTGATTGGTGATTATCGATGATCTCTGGGTGTGATTGGTGATTATCGATGTTCTCGATGTGATTGGTGATTATCGATGATCTCTGGGTGTGATTGGTGATTATCGATGTTCTCGGTGTGATTGGTGATTATCGATGATCTCTGGGTGTGATTGGTGATTATCGATGTTCTCTGGGTGATTGGTGATTATCGATGTTCTCTCGGTGTGATTGGTGATTATCTATGATCTCTGGGTGTGATTGGTGATAATCGATGTTCTCTGGGTGTGATTGCTGATTATCGATGATCTCTGGGTGTGATTGGTGATTATCGATGATCTCTGGGTGTGATTGGTGATTATCGATGTTCTCGGTGTGATTGGTGATTATCGATGATCTCTGGGTGTGATTGGTGATTATCGATGTTCTCTGGGTGTGATTGGTGATTATCGATGTTCTCGGTGTGATTGGTGATTATCGATGTTCTCTGGGTGATTGGTGATTATCGATGATCTCTGGGTGTGATTGGTGATTATCGATGATCTCTGGGTGTGATTGGTGATTATCGATGTTCTCGATGTGATTGGTGATTATCGATGATCTCTGGGTGTGATTGGTGATTATCGATGTTCTCGGTGTGATTGGTGATTATCGATGATCTCTGGGTGTGATTGGTGATTATCGATGTTCTCTGGGTGATTGGTGATTATCGATGTTCTCTCGGTGTGATTGGTGATTATCGATGATCTCTGGGTGTGATTGGTGATAATCGATGTTCTCTGGGTGTGATTGCTGATTATCGATGATCTCTGGGTGTGATTGGTGATTATCGATGATCTCTGGGTGTGATTGGTGATTATCGATGTTCTCGGTGTGATTGGTGATTATCGATGATCTCTGGGTGTGATTGGTGATTATCGATGTTCTCTGGGTGTGATTGGTGATTATCGATGTTCTCGGTGTGATTGGTGATTATCGATGTTCTCTGGGTGATTGGTGATTATCGATGATCTCTGGGTGTGATTGGTGATTATCGATGATCTCTGGGTGTGATTGGTGATTGTCGATATTCTCGGTGTGATTGGTGATTATCGATGATCTCTGGGTGTGATTGGTGATTATCGATGTTCTCTGGGTGATTGATGATTATCGATGTTCTCTGGGTGTGATTGGTGATTATCGATGTTCTTGGTGTGATTGGTGATTATCGATGATCTTTGGGTGTGATTGGTAATTATCGATGTTCTCGATGTGATTGGTGATTTTCGATGTTCTCGGTGTGATTGGTGATTATCGATGATCTCTGGGTGTGATTGGTGATTATCGATGATCTCTGGGTGTGATTGGTGATTATCGATGTTCTCTGGGTGTGATTGGTGATTATCGATGATCTCTGGGTGTGATTGGTGATTATCGATGTTCTCTGGGTGATTGGTGATTATCGATGTTCTCTGGGTGTGATTGGTGATTATCGATGTTCTCTCGGTGTGATTGGTGAGAATCGATGTTCTCTGGGTGATTGGTGATTATCGATGATCTCTCGGTGTGATTGGTGATTATCGATGATCTCTCGGTGTGATTGGTGATTATCGATGTTCTCTGGGTGTGATTGGTGATTATCGATGTTCTCTGCGTGATTGGTGATTATCGATGTTCGCTGGGTGATTGGTGATTATCGATGTTCTCTCGGTGTGATTGGTGATTATCGATGTTCTCTTGGTGTGATTGGTGATTATCGATGATCTCTGAGTGTGATTGGTGATTATCGATGATCTCTGGGTGTGATTGGTGATTATCGATGTTCTCGGTGTGATTGGTGATTATCGATGTTCTCTGGGTGTGATTGGTGATTATCGATGTTCTCGGTGTGATTGGTCATTATCGATGTTCTCTGGGTGATTGGTGATTATCGATGATCTCTGGGTGTGATTGGTGATTATCGATGATCTCTGGGTGTGATTGGTGATTATCGATGTTCTCGATGTGATTGGTGATTATCGATGATCTCTGGGTGTGATTGGTGATTATCGATGTTCTCGGTGTGATTGGTGATTATCGATGATCTCTGGGTGTGATTGGTGATTATCGATGTTCTCTGGGTGATTGGTGATTATCGATGTTCTCTCGGTGTGATTGGTGATTATCTATGATCTCTGGGTGTGATTGGTGATAATCGATGTTCTCTGGGTGTGATTGCTGATTATCGATGATCTCTGGGTGTGATTGGTGATTATCGATGATCTCTGGGTGTGATTGGTGATTATCGATGTTCTCGGTGTGATTGGTGATTATCGATGATCTCTGGGTGTGATTGGTGATTATCGATGTTCTCTGGGTGTGATTGGTGATTATCGATGTTCTCGGTGTGATTGGTGATTATCGATGTTCTCTGGGTGATTGGTGATTATCGATGATCTCTGGGTGTGATTGGTGATTATCGATGATCTCTGGGTGTGATTGGTGATTATCGATGTTCTCGATGTGATTGGTGATTATCGATGATCTCTGGGTGTGATTGGTGATTATCGATGTTCTCGGTGTGATTGGTGATTATCGATGATCTCTGGGTGTGATTGGTGATTATCGATGTTCTCTGGGTGATTGGTGATTATCGATGTTCTCTCGGTGTGATTGGTGATTATCGATGATCTCTGGGTGTGATTGGTGATAATCGATGTTCTCTGGGTGTGATTGCTGATTATCGATGATCTCTGGGTGTGATTGGTGATTATCGATGATCTCTGGGTGTGATTGGTGATTATCGATGTTCTCGGTGTGATTGGTGATTATCGATGATCTCTGGGTGTGATTGGTGATTATCGATGTTCTCTGGGTGTGATTGGTGATTATCGATGTTCTCGGTGTGATTGGTGATTATCGATGTTCTCTGGGTGATTGGTGATTATCGATGATCTCTGGGTGTGATTGGTGATTATCGATGATCTCTGGGTGTGATTGGTGATTGTCGATATTCTCGGTGTGATTGGTGATTATCGATGATCTCTGGGTGTGATTGGTGATTATCGATGTTCTCTGGGTGATTGATGATTATCGATGTTCTCTGGGTGTGATTGGTGATTATCGATGTTCTTGGTGTGATTGGTGATTATCGATGATCTTTGGGTGTGATTGGTAATTATCGATGTTCTCGATGTGATTGGTGATTTTCGATGTTCTCGGTGTGATTGGTGATTATCGATGTTCTCTGGTTGATTGGTGATTATCGATGATCTCTGGGTGTGATTTTTGATTATCGATGATCTCTGGGTGTGATTGGTGATTATCGATGTTCTCTGGTTGTGATTGGTGATTATCGATGTTTTCTGGGTGTGATTGGTGATTATCGATGATCTCTGGGTGTGATTGGTGATTATCGATGTTCTCTGCGTGTGATTGGTGATTATCGATGTACTCTGGGTGTGATTGGTGATTATCGATGTTCTCGGTGTGATTGGTGATTATCGATGATCTCTGGGTGTGATTGGTGATTATCGATGTTCTCTCGGTGTGATTGGAGATAATCGATGTTCTCTGGGTGATTGGTGATTCTCGATGATCTCTCGGTGTGATTGGTGATTATCGATGTTCTCTGGGTGTGATTGGTGATTATCGATGATCTCTGGGTGTGATTGGTGATTATCGATGATCTCTCGGTGTGATTGGTGATTATCGATGTTCTCTGGGTGTGATTGGTGATTATCGATGTTCTCTGCGTGATTGGTGATTATCGATGTTCGCTGGGTGATTGGTGATTATCGATGATGTCTGGGTGTGATTGGTGATTATCGATGTTCTCTGGGTGTGATTGGTGATTATCGATGTTCTCTCGGTGTGATTGGTGATTATCGATGTTCTCTGGGTGTGATTGGTGATTATCGATGATCTCTGGGTGTGATTGGTGATTATCGATGTTCTCTGGGTGTGATTGGTGATTATTGATGTTCTCTGGGTGTGATTGGTGATTATCGATGATCTCTGGGTGTGATTGGTGATTATCGATGATCTTTGGGTGTGATTGGTGATTATCGATGTTCTCGATGTGATTGGTGATTTTCGATGTTCTCGGTGTGATTGGTGATTATCGATGTTCTCTGGTTGATTGGTGATTATCGATGATCTCTGGGTGTGATTGGTGATTATCGATGATCTCTGGGTGTGATTGGTGATTATCGATGATCTCTCGGTGTGATTGGTGATTGTCGATGTTCTCCTGGTGTGATTGGTGATTATCGATGATCTCTGGGTGTGATTGGTGATTATCGAAGATCTCTCGGTGTGATTGGTGATTATCGATGTTCTCTGGGAGTGATTGGTGATTATCGATGTTCTCTGCGTGATTGGTGATTATCGATGTTCGCTGGGTGATTGGTGATTATCGTATGTTCTCTCGGTGTGATTGGTGATTATCGATGTTCTCTGGGTGTGATTGGTGATTATCGATGATCTCTGGGTGTGATTGGTGATTATCGATGTTCTCTGGGTGTGATTGGTGATTATCGATGATCGCTGGGTGTGATTGGTGATTATCGATGATCTCTGGGTGTGATTGGTGATTATCGATGTTCTCGGTGTGATTGGTGATTATCGATGTTCTCTGGGTGTGATTGGTGATTATCGATGTTCTCTGGGTGTGATTGGTGATTATCGATGTTCTCGGTGTGATTGGTGATTATCGATGTTCTCTGGGTGATTGGTGATTATCGATGATCTCTGGGTGTGATTGGTGATTATCGATGATCTCTGGGTGTGATTGGTGATTATCGATGTTCTCGATGTGATTGGTGATTATCGATGATCTCTGGGTGTGATTGGTGATTATCGATATTCTCGGTGTGATTGGTGATTATCGATGATCTCTGGGTGTGATTGGTGATTATCGATGTTCTCTGGGTGATTGGTGATTATCGATGTTCTCTCGGTGTGATTGGTGATTATCGATGTTCTCTGGGTGTGATTGGTGATTATCGATGTTCTCTGGGTGTGATTGCTGATTGTCGATGATCTCTGGGTGTGATTGGTGATTATCGAAGATCTCTGGGTGTGATTGGTGATTATCGATGTTCTCGGTGTGATTGGTGATTATCGATGTTCTCTGGGTGATTGGTGATTATCGATGATCTCTGGGTGTGATTGGTGGTTATCGATGATCTCTGGGTGTGATTGGTGATTGTCGATATTCTCGGTGTGATTGGTGATTATCGATGATCTCTGGGTGTGATTGGTGATTATCGATGTTCTCTGGGTGTGATTGGTGATTATCGATGATCTCTGGGTGTGATTGGTGATTATCGATGTTCTCTGGGTGATTGATGATTATCGATGTTCTCTGGGTGTGATTGGTGATTATCGATGTTCTTGGTGTGATTGGTGATTATCGATGATCTTTGGGTGTGATTGGTGATTATCGATGTTCTCGATGTGATTGGTGATGTTCGATGTTCTCGGTGTGATTGGTGATTATCGATGTTCTCTGGGTGATTGGTGATTATCGATGATCTCTGGGTGTGATTGGTGATTATCGATGATCTCTGGGTGTGATTGGTCATTATCGATGTTCTCGATGTGATTGGTGATTATCGATGATCTCTGGGTGTGATTGGTGATTATCGATGTTCTCGGTGTGATTGGTGATTATCGATGATCTCTGGGTGTGATTGGTGATTATCGATGTTCTCTGGGTGATTGGTGATTATCGATGTTCTCTCGGTGTGATTGGTGATTATCGATGTTCTCTGGGTGTGATTGCTGATTATCGATGATCTCTGGGTGTGATTGGTGATTATCGATGATCTCTGGGTGTGATTGGTGATTGTCGATATTCTCGGTGTGATTGGTGATTATCGATGATCTCTGGGTGTGATTGGTGATTATCGATGTTCTCTGGGTGTGATTGGTGATTATCGATGATCTCTGGGTGTGATTGGTGATTATCGATGTTCTCTGGGTGATTGATGATTATCGATGTTCTCTGGGTGTGATTGGTGATTATCGATGTTCTTGGTGTGATTGGTGATTATCGATGATCTTTGGGTGTGATTGGTGATTATCGATGTTCTCGATGTGATTGGTGATTTTCGATGTTCTCGGTGTGATTGGTGATTATCGATGATCTCTGGGTGATTGGTGATTATTGATGATCTCTGGGTGTGATTGGTGATTATCGATGTTCCCTGGGTGTGATTGGTGATTATCGATGATCTCTGGGTGTGATTGGTGATTATCGATGTTCTCTGGGTGTGATTGGTGATTATCGATGTTCTCTGGGTGTGATTGGTGATTATCGATGATCTCTGGGTGTGATTGGTGATTATCGATGATCTCTGGGTGTGATTGGTGATTATCGATGTTCTCTGGGTGTGATTGGTGATTATCGATGTTCTCTGCGTGATTGGTGATTATCGATGTTCGCTGGGTGATTGGTGATTATCGATGTTCTCTCGGTGTGATTGGTGATTATCGATGTTCTCTGGGTGTGATTGGTGATTATCGATGATCTCTGGGTGTGATTGGTGATTATCGATGTTCTCTGGGTGTGATTGGTGATTATTGATGTTCTCTGGGTGTGATTGGTGATTATCGATGATCTCTGGGTGTGATTGGTGATTATCGATGTTCTCTGTGTGATTGGTGATTATCGATGTTCTCTGGGTGATTGGTGATTATCGATGATCTCTGGGTGTGATTGGTGATTATCGATGTTCTCGGTGTGATTGGTGATTATCGATGATCTCTGGGTGATTGATGATTATCGATGATCTCTGGGTGTGATTGGTGATTATCGATGATCTCTGGGTGTGATTGGTGATTATCGATGTTCTCGATGTGATTGGTGATTATCGATGATCTCTGGGTGTTATTGGTGATTATCGATGTTCTCGGTGTGATTGGTGATCATCGATGATCTCTGGGTGTGAGTGGTGATTATCGATGTTCTCTGGGTGATTGGTGATTATCGATGTTCTCTCGGTGTGATTGGTGATGATCGATGTTCTCTGGGTGTGATTGGTGATTATCGATGTTCTCTGGGTGTGATTGCTGATTATCGATGATCTCTGGGTGTGATTGGTGATTATCGATGATCTCTGGGTGTGATTGGTGATTATCGATGTTGTCGGTGTGATTGGTGATTATCGATGATCTCTGGGTGTGATTGGTGATTATCGATGTTCTCTGGGTGTGATTGGTGATTATCGATGTTCTCGGTGTGATTGGTGATTATCGATGTTCTCTGGGTGATTGGTGATTATCGATGATCTCTGGGTGTGATTGGTGATTATCGATGATCTCTGGGTGTGATTGGTGATTGTCGATATTCTCGGTGTGATTGGTGATTATCGATGATCTCTGGGTGTGATTGGTGATTATCGATGTTCTCTGGGTGTGATTGGTGATTATCGATGATCTCTGGGTGTGATTGGTGATTATCGATGTTCTCTGGGTGATTGATGATTATCGATGTTCTCTGGGTGTGATTGGTGATTATCGATGTTCTTGGTGTGATTGGTGATTATCGATGATCTTTGGGTGTGATTGGTGATTATCGATGTTCTCGATGTGATTGGTGATTTTCGATGTTCTCGGTGTGATTGGTGATTATCGATGATCTCTGGGTGATTGGTGATTATTGATGATCTCTGGGTGTGATTGGTGATTATCGATGTTCCCTGGGTGTGATTGGTGATTATCGATGATCTCTGGGTGTGATTGGTGATTATCGATGTTCTCTGGGTGTGATTGGTGATTATCGATGTTCTCTGGGTGTGATTGGTGATTATCGATGATCTCTGGGTGTGATTGGTGATTATCGATGATCTCTGGGTGTGATTGGTGATTATCGATGTTCTCTGGGTGTGATTGGTGATTATCGATGTTCTCTGCGTGATTGGTGATTATCGATGTTCGCTGGGTGATTGGTGATTATCGATGTTCTCTCGGTGTGATTGGTGATTATCGATGTTCTCTGGGTGTGATTGGTGATTATCGATGATCTCTGGGTGTGATTGGTGATTATCGATGTTCTCTGGGTTTGATTGGTGATTATTGATGTTCTCTGGGTGTGATTGGTGATTATCGATGATCTCTGGGTGTGATTGGTGATTATCGATGTTCTCTGTGTGATTGGTGATTATCGATGTTCTCTGGGTGATTGGTGATTATCGATGATCTCTGGGTGTGATTGGTGATTATCGATGTTCTCGGTGTGATTGGTGATTATCGATGTTCTCTGGGTGATTGGTGATTATCGATGATCTCTGGGTGTGATTGGTGATTATCGATGATCTCTGGGTGTGATTGGTGATTATCGATGTTCTCGATGTGATTGGTGATTATCGATGAACTCTGGGTGTTATTGGTGATTATCGATGTTCTCGGTGTGATTGGTGATCATCGATGATCTCTGGGTGTGAGTGGTGATTATCGATGTTCTCTGGGTGATTGGTGATTATCGATGTTCTCTCGGTGTGATTGGTGATGATCGATGTTCTCTGGGTGTGATTGGTGATTATCGATGTTCTCTGGGTGTGATTGCTGATTATCGATGATCTCTGGGTGTGATTGGTGATTATCGATGATCTCTGGGTGTGATTGGTGATTATCGATGTTCTCGGTGTGATTGGTGATTATCGATGATCTCTGGGTGTGATTGGTGATTATCGATGTTCTCTGGGTGTGATTGGTGATTATCGATGTTCTCGGTGTGATTGGTGATTATCGATGTTCTCTGGGTGATTGGTGATTATCGATGATCTCTGGGTGTGATTGGTGATTATCGATGATCTCTGGGTGTGATTGGTGATTGTCGATATTCTCGGTGTGATTGGTGATTATCGATGATCTCTGGGTGTGATTGGTGATTATCGATGTTCTCTGGGTGTGATTGGTGATTATCGATGATCTCTGGGTGTGATTGGTGATTATCGATGTTCTCTGGGTGATTGATGATTATCGATGTTCTCTGGGTGTGATTGGTGATTATCGATGTTCTTGGTGTGATTGGTGATTATCGATGATCTTTGGGTGTGATTGGTGATTATCGATGTTCTCGATGTGATTGGTGATTTTCGATGTTCTCGGTTTGATTGGTGATTATCGATGATCTCTGGGTGATGGGTGATTATTGATGATCTCTGGGTGTGATTGGTGATTATCGATGTTCTCTGGGTGTGATTGGTGATTATCGATGTTTTCTGAGTGTGATTGGTGATTATCGATGATCCCTGGGTGTGATTGGTGATTATCGATGATCTCTGGGTGTGATTGGTGATTATCAATGATCTCTGGGTGTGATTGGTGATTATCGATGTTCTCTGGGTGTGATTGGTGATTATCGATGTTCTCTGGGTGTGATTGGTGATTATCGATGATCTCTGGGTGTGATTGGTGATTATCGATGATCTCTGGGTGTGATTCGTGATTATCGATGTTCTCTGGGTGTGATTGGTGATTATCGATGTTCTCTGGGTGTGATTGGTGATTATCGATGATCTCTGGGTGATTGGTGATTATCGATGTTCTCTGGGTGTGATTGGTGATTATCGATGTTCTCGGTGTGATTGGTGATTATCGTTGATATCTGGGTGTGATTGGTGATTATCGATGTTCTCTGGGTGATTGGTGATTATCGATGTTCTCTCGGTGTGATTGGTGATTATCGATGTTCTCTGGGTGTGATTGGTGATTATCGATGTTCTCTGGGTGTGATTGGTGATTATCGATGATCTCTGGGTGTGATTGGTGATTATCGATGATCTCTGGGTGTGATTGGTGATTATCGATGTTCTCTCGGTGTGATTCGTGATTATCGATGTTTTCTCGGTGTGATTGGTGATTATCGATGATCTCTGGGTGTGATTGGTGATTATCGATGATCTCTCGTTGTGATTGGTGATTATCGATGTTCTCTGGGTGTGATTGGTGATTATCGATGTTCTCTGGGTGATTGGTGATTATCGATGTTCTCGGTGTGATTGGTGATTATCGATGTTCTCTGGGTGTGATTGGTGATTATCGATGATCTCTGGGTGTGATTGGTGATTGTCGATATTCTCGGTGTGATTGGTGATTATCGATGATCTCTGGGTGTGATTGGTGATTATCGATGTTCTCTGGGTGTGATTGGTGATTATCGATGATCTCTGGGTGTGATTGGTGATTATCGATGTTCTCTGGGTGATTGATGATTATCGATGTTCTCTGGGTGTGATTGGTGATTATCGATGTTCTTGGTGTGATTGGTGATTATCGATGATCTTTGGGTGTGATTGGTGATTATCGATGTTCTCGATGTGATTGGTGATTTTCGATGTTCTCGGTTTGATTGGTGATTATCGATGATCTCTGGGTGATGGGTGATTATTGATGATCTCTGGGTGTGATTGGTGATTATCGATGTTCTCTGGGTGTGATTGGTGATTATCGATGTTTTCTGAGTGTGATTGGTGATTATCGATGATCCCTGGGTGTGATTGGTGATTATCGATGATCTCTGGGTGTGATTGGTGATTATCAATGATCTCTGGGTGTGATTGGTGATTATCGATGTTCTCTGGGTGTGATTGGTGATTATCGATGTTCTCTGGGTGTGATTGGTGATTATCGATGATCTCTGGGTGTGATTGGTGATTATCGATGATCTCTGGGTGTGATTCGTGATTATCGATGTTCTCTGGGTGTGATTGGTGATTATCGATGTTCTCTGGGTGTGATTGGTGATTATCGATGATCTCTGGGTGATTGGTGATTATCGATGTTCTCTGGGTGTGATTGGTGATTATCGATGTTCTCGGTGTGATTGGTGATTATCGATGATATCTGGGTGTGATTGGTGATTATCGATGTTCTCTGGGTGATTGGTGATTATCGATGTTCTCTCGGTGTGATTGGTGATTATCGATGTTCTCTGGGTGTGATTGGTGATTATCGATGTTCTCTGGGTGTGATTGGTGATTATCGATGATCTCTGGGTGTGATTGGTGATTATCGATGATCTCTGGGTGTGATTGGTGATTATCGATGTTCTCTCGGTGTGATTCGTGATTATCGATGTTTTCTCGGTGTGATTGGTGATTATCGATGATGTCTGGGTGTGATTGGTGATTATCGATGATCTCTCGTTGTGATTGGTGATTATCGATGTTCTCTGGGTGTGATTGGTGATTATCGATGTTCTCTGGGTGATTGGTGATTATCGATGTTCTCGGTGTGATTGGTGATTATCGATGTTCTCTGGGTGTGATTGGTGATTGTCGATGTTCTCGATGTGATTGGTGATTATCGATGTTCTCTGGGTGATTGGTGATTATCGATGATCTCTGGGTGATTGGAGATTATCGATGTTCTCTGGGTGTGATTGGTGATTATCGATGAACTCTGGGTGTGATTGGTGATTATCGATGATCTCTCGGTGTGATTGGTGATTATCGATGTTCTCTCGGTGTGATTGGTGATTATCGATGATCTCGGTGTGATTGGTGATTATCGATGATCTCTGGGTGTGATTGGTGATTATCGATGATCTCTGGGTGATTGGTGATTATCGATGATCTCTGGGTGATTGGTGATTATCGATGTTCTCTGGGTGTGGTTGGTGATTATCGATGTTCTCGGTGTGATTGGTGATTATCGATGATCTCTGGGTGTGATTGGTGATTATCGATGTTCTCTGGGTGATTGGTGATTATCGATGTTCTCTGGGTGTGATTGGTGATTATCGATGTTCTCTGGGTGATTGGTGATTATCGATGTTCTCTGGGTGTGATTGGTGATTATCGATGATCTCTGGGTGTGATTGTTGATTATCGATGTTCTCTGGGTGATTGGTGATTATCGATGTTCTCTGGGTGTGATTGGTGATTATCGATGTTCTCTGGGTGTGATTGGTGATTATCGATGTTCTCTGGGTGTGATTGGTGATTATCGATGTTCTCTGGGTGTGATTGGTGATTATCGATGTTCTCTGGGTGTGATTGGTGATTATCGATGTTCTCTGGGTGTGATTGGTGATTATCGATGTTCTCTGGGTGTGATTGGTGATTATCGATGATCTCTGGGTGTGATTGGTGATTATCGATGATCTCTGGGTGTGATTGGTGATTATCGATGTTCTCTGGGTGATTGGTGATTATCGATGTTCTCTGGGTGATTGGTGATTATCGATGTTCTCGGTGTGATTGGTGATTATCGATGTTCTCTGGGTGATTGGTGATTATCGATGTTCTCGGTGTGATTGGTGATTATCGATGATCTCTCGGTGTAATTGGTGATTATCGATGTTCTCTGGGTGTGATTGGTGATTATTGATGTTCTCTGGGTGATTGGTGATTATCGATGTTCTCTCGGTGTGATTGGTGATTATCGATGATCTCTGGGTGTGATTGGTGATTATCGATGATCTCTGGGTGTGATTGGTGATTATCGATGATCTCTGGGTGTGATTGGTGATTATCGATGTTCTCTCGGTGTGATTGGTGATTATCGATGTTCTCTCGGTGTGATTGGTGATTATCGATGATCTCTGGGTGTGATTGGTGATTATCGATGATCTCTCGTTGTGATTGGTGATTATCGATGTTCTCTGGGTGTGATTGGTGATTATCGATGTTCTCTGGGTGATTGGTGATTATCGATGATCTCTGGGTGATTGGTGATTATCGATGATCTCTGGGTGTGATTGGTGATTATCGATGTTCTCGGTGTGATTGGTGATTATCGATGTTCTCGGTGTGATTGGTGATTATCGATGATCTCTGGGTGTGATTGGTGATTATCGATGTTCTCTGGGTGATTGGTGATTATCGATGTTCTCTGGGTGTGATTAGTGATTATCGATGTTCTGTTGGTGATTGGTGATTATCGATGATCTCTGGGTGATTGGTGATTATCGATGATCTCTGGGTGTGATTGGTGATTATCGATGTTCTCTGGGTGTGATTGGTGATTATCGATGATCTCTGGGTGTGATTGGTGATTATCGATGATCTCTCGGTGTGATTGGTGATTATCGATGTTCTCTCGGTGTGATTGGTGATTATCGATGATCTCGGTGTGATTGGTGATTATCGATGATCTCTGGGTGTGATTGGTGATTATCGATGATCTCTGGGTGATTGGTGATTATCGATGATCTCTGGGTGATTGGTGATTATCGATGTTCTCTGGGTGTGATTGGTGATTAGCGATGTTCTCGGTGTGATTGGTGATTATCGATGATCTCTGGGTGTGATTGGTGATTATCGATGTTCTGTGGGTGTGTTTTGTGATTATCGATGATCTCTCGCTGTGATTGGTGATTATCGATGTTCTCTGGGTGTGATTGGTGATTATCGATGATCACTGGGTGTGATTGGTGATTATCGATGATCTCTCGGTGCGATTGGTGATTATCGATGTTCTCTCGGTGTGATTGGTGGTTATCGATGATCTCGGTGTGATTGGTGATTATCGATTTTCTCTCGGTGTGATTGATGATTATCGATGATCTCGGTGTGATTGGTGATTATCGATGTTTTCTGGGTGTGATTGCTGATTATCCATGTTCTCTCGGTGTGATTGATGATTATCGATGATCTCGGTGTGATTGGTGATTATCGATGTTTTCTGGGTGTGATTGGTGATTATCGATGTTCTCTGGGTGTGATTGGTGATTATCGATGATCTCTGGGTGATTGGTGATTATCGATGATCTCTGGGTGATTGGTGATTATCGATGTTCTCTCGGTGTGATTGGTGATTATCGATGTTCTCGATGTGATTGGTGATTATCGATGATCTCTGGGTGTGATTGGTGATTATCGATGATCTCTGGGTGATTGGTGATTATCGATGATCTCTGGGTGATTGGTGATTATCGATGTTCTCTGGGTGTGATTGGTGATTATCGATGTTCTCGGTGTGATTGGTGATTATCGATGATCTCTGGGTGTGATTGGTGATTATCGATGTTCTCTGGGTGATTGGTGATTATCGATGTTCTCTGGGTGTGATTGGTGATTATCGATGTTCTCTGGGTGATTGGTGATTATCGATGTTCTCTGGGTGTGATTGGTGATTATCGATGATCTCTGGGTGTGATTGGTGATTATCGATGTTCTCTGGGTGTGATTGGTGATTATCGATGTTCTCTGGGTGTGATTGGTGATTATCGATGTTCTCTGGGTGTGATTGGTGATTATCGATGATCTCTGGGTGTGATTGGTGATTATCGATGTTCTCTGGGTGTGATTGGTGATTATCGATGTTCTCTGGGTGTGATTGGTGATTATCGATGTTCTCTGGGTGTGATTGGTGATTATCGATGATCTCTGGGTGTGATTGGTGATTATCGATGATCTCTGGGTGTGATTGGTGATTATCGATGTTCTCTGGGTGATTGGTGATTATCGATGTTCTCTGGGTGATTGGTGATTATCGATGTTCTCGGTGTGATTGGTGATTATCGATGTTCTCTGGGTGATTGGTGATTATCGATGTTCTCGGTGTGATTGGTGATTATCGATGATCTCTCGGTGTAATTGGTGATTATCGATGTTCTCTGGGTGTGATTGGTGATTATTGATGTTCTCTGGGTGATTGGTGATTATCGATGTTCTCTCGGTGTGATTGGTGATTATCGATGATCTCTGGGTGTGATTGGTGATTATCGATGATCTCTGGGTGTGATTGGTGATTATCGATGATCTCTGGGTGTGATTGGTGATTATCGATGTTCTCTCGGTGTGATTGGTGATTATCGATGTTCTCTCGGTGTGATTGGTGATTATCGATGATCTCTGGGTGTGATTGGTGATTATCGATGATCTCTCGTTGTGATTGGTGATTATCGATGTTCTCTGGGTGTGATTGGTGATTATCGATGTTCTCTGGGTGATTGGTGATTATCGATGATCTCTGGGTGATTGGTGATTATCGATGATCTCTGGGTGTGATTGGTGATTATCGATGTTCTCGGTGTGATTGGTGATTATCGATGTTCTCGGTGTGATTGGTGATTATCGATGTTCTCGATGTGATTGGTGATTATCGATGTTCTGTTGGTGATTGGTGATTATCGATGATCTCTGGGTGATTGGTGATTATCGATGATCTCTGGGTGTGATTGGTGATTATCGATGTTCTCTGGGTGTGATTGGTGATTATCGATGATCTCTGGGTGTGATTGGTGATTATCGATGTTCTCTGGGTGTGATTGGTGATTATCGATGTTCTCGGTGTGATTGGTGATTATCGATGATCTCTGGGTGTGATTGGTGATTATCCATGTTCTCTGGGTGATTGATGATTATTGATATTCTCTGGGTGATTGGTGATTATCGATGTTCTCGGTGTGATTGGTGATTATTGATGTTCTCTGGGTGATTGGTGATTGTCGATGTTCTCGGTGTGATTGGTGATTATCGATGATCTCTCGGTGTAATTGGTGATTATCAATGTTCTCTGGGTGTGATTGGTGATTATTGATGTTCTCTGGGTGATTGGTGATTATCGATGTTCTCTCGGTGTGATTGGTGATTATCGATGATCTCTGGGTGTGATTGGTGATTATCGATGATCTCTGGGTGTGATTGGTGATTATCGATGATCTCTGGGTGTGATTGGTGATTATCGATGTTCTCTCGGTGTGATTGGTGATTATCGATGTTCTCTCGGTGTGATTGGTGATTATCGATGATCTCTGGGTGTGATTGGTGATTATCGATGATCTCTCGCTGTGATTGGTGATTATCGATGTTCTCTGGGTGTGATTGGTGATTATCGATGTTCTCTGGGTGATTGCTGATTATCGATGATCTCTGGGTGATTGGTGATTATCGATGATCTCTGGGTGTGATTGGTGATTATCGATGTTCTCGGTGTGATTGGTGATTATCGATGTTCTCGGTGTGATTGGTGATTATCGATGTTCTCGATGTGATTGGTGATTATCGATGTTCTCTGGGTGATTGGTGATTATCGATGATCCCTGGGTGATTGGTGATTATCGATGATCTCTGGGTGTGATTGGTGATTATCGATGTTCTCTGGGTGTGATTGGTGATTATCGATGTTCTCGGTGTGATTGGTGATTATCGATGATCTCTGGGTGTGATTGGTGATTATCGATGATCTCTGGGTGATTGGTGATTATCGATGATCTCTGGGTGATTGGTGATTATCGATGTTCTCTGGGTGTGATTGGTGATTGTCGATTTTGTCGGTGTGATTGGTGATTATCGATGATCTCTGGGTGATTGGTGATTATCGATGTTCTGTGGGTGTGTTTTGTGATTATCGATGATCTCTCGGTGTGATTGGTGATTATCGATGTTCTCTGGGTGTGATTGGTGATTATCGATGATCTCTGGGTGTGATTGGTGATTATCGATGATCTCTCGGTGTGATTGGTGATTATCGATGATCTCGGTGTGATTGGTGATTATCGATGTTCTCTCGGTGTGATTGATGATTATCGATGATCTCGGTGTGATTGGTGATTATTGATGTTTTCTGGGTGTGATTGGTGATTATCGATGTTCTCTCGGTGTGATTGATGATTATCGATGATCTCGGTGTGATTGGTGATTATCGATGTTCTCTGGGTGTGATTGGTGATTATCGATGATCTCTGGGTGATTGGTGATTATCGATGATCTCTGGGTGATTGGTGATTATCGATGTTCTCTCGGTGTGATTGGTGATTATCGATGTTCTCGATGTGATTGGTGATTATCGATGATCTCTGGGTGATTGGTGATTATCGATGATCTCTGGGTGATTGGTGATTATCGATGTTCTCTCGGTGTGATTGGTGATTATCGATGTTCTCTGGGTGATTGATGATTATCGATGTTCTCTGGGTGTGATTGGTGATTATCGATGATCTCTGGGTGTGATTGGTGATTATCGATGTTCTCGATGTGATTGGTGATTATCGATGATCTCTGGGTGTGATTGGTGATTATCGATGATCTCTGGGTGTGATTGGTGATTATCGATGATCTCTGGGTATGATTGGTGATTATCGATGATCTCTGGGTGTGATTGGTGGTTATCGATGATCTCTGGGTGTGATTGGTGATTATCGATGATCTCTGGGTGATTGGTGATTATCGATGATCTCTGGGTGTGATTGGTGATTATCGATGATCTCTGGGTGTGATTGGTGATTATCGATGATCTCTGGGTGTGATTGGTGATTATCGATGTTCTCTGGGTGATTGGTGATTATCGATGTTCTCTGGGTGTGATTGGTGATTATCGATGATCTCTGGGTGTGATTGGTGATTATCGATGTTCTCGATGTGATTGGTGATTATCGATGATCTCTGGGTGTGATTGGTGATTATCGATGATCTCTGGGTGTGATTGGTGATTATCGATGATCTCTGGGTGTGATTGGTGGTTATCGATGATCTCTGGGTGATTGGTGATTATCGATGTTCTCTCGGTGTGATTGGTGATTATCGATGATCTCTGGGTGATTGGTGATTATCGATGTTCTCTCGGTGTGATTGGTGATTATCGATGATCTCTGGGTGTGATTGGTGATTATCGATGATCTCTGGGTGTGATTGGTGATTATCGATGATCTCTGGGTGTGATTGGTGATTATCGATGTTCTCTCGGTGTGATTGGTGATTATCGATGTTCCCTCGGTGTGATTGGGGATTATCGATGATCTCTGGGTGTGATTGGTGATTATCGATGATCTCTCGTTGTGATTGGTGATTATCGATGTTCTCTGGGTGCGATTGGTGATTATCGATGTTCTCTGGGTGATTGGTGATTATCGATGATCTCTGGGTGATTGGTGATTATCGATGATCTCTGGGTGTGATTGGTGATTATCGATGTTCTGTGGGTGTGTTTTGTGATTATCGATGATCTCTCGGTGTGATTGGTGATTATCGATGTTCTCTGGGTGTGATTGGTGATTATCGATGATCTCTGGGTGTGATTGGTGATTATCGATGATCTCTCGGTGTGATTGGTGATTATCGATGATCTCGTTGTGATTGGTGATTATCGATGTTCTCTCGGTGTGATTGATGATTATCGATGATCTCGGTGTGATTGGTGATTATCGATGTTTTCTGGGTGTGATTGGTGATTATCGATGTTCTCTCGGTGTGATTGATGATTATCGATGATCTCGGTGTGATTGGTGATTATCGATTTTTTCTGGGTGTGATTGGTGATTATCGATGTTCTCTGGGTGTGATTGGTGATTATCGATGATCTCTGGGTGATTGGTGATTATCGATGATCTCTGGGTGATTGGTGATTATCGATGTTCTCTCGGTGTGATTGGTGATTATCGATGTTCTTGATGTGATTGGTGATTATCGATGATCTCTGGGTGATTGGTGATTATCGATGATCTCTGGGTGATTGGTGATTATCGATGTTCTCTCGGTGTGATTGGTGATTATCGATGTTCTCTGGGTGATTGGTGATTATCGATGTTCTCTGGGTGTGATTGGTGATTATCGATGATCTCTGGGTGTGATTGGTGATTATCGATGTTCTCGATGTGATTGGTGATTATCGATGATCTCTGGGTGTGATTGGTGATTATCGATGATCTCTGGGTGTGATTGGTGATTATCGATGATCTCTGGGTGTGATTGGTGGTTATCGATGTTCTCTCGGTGTGATTGGTGATTATCGATGTTCCCTCGGTGTGATTGGGGATTATCGATGATCTCTGGGTGTGATTGGTGATTATCGATGATCTCTCGTTGTGATTGGTGATTATCGATGTTCTCTGGGTGTGATTGGTGATTATCGATGTTCTCTGGGTGATTGGTGATTATCGATGATCTCTGGGTGATTGGTGATTATCGATGATCTCTGGGTGTGATTGGTGATTATCGATGTTCTCGGTGTGATTGGTGATTATCGATGTTCTCGATGTGATTGGTGATTATCGATGTTCTCTGGGTGATTGGTGATTATCGATGTTCTCTGGGTGTGATTGGTGATTATCGATGATCTCTGGGTGTGATTGGTGATTATCGATGTTCTCTGGGTGATTGGTGATTATCGATGTTCTCTGGGTGATTGGTGATTATCGATGTTCTCTGGGTGTGATTGGTGATTATCGATGTTCTCTGGGTGATTGGTGATTATCGATGTTCTCTGGGTGTGATTGGTGATTATCGATGATCTCTGGGTGTGATTGGTGATTATCGATGATCTCTCGGTGTGATTGGTGATTATCGATGTTCTCGGTGTGATTGGTGATTATCGATGATCTCTGGGTGTGATTGGTGATTATCGATGATCTCTGGGTGATTGGTGATTATCGATGATCTCTGGGTGTGATTGGTGATTATCGATGTTCTCTGGGTGATTGGTGATTATCGATGTTCTCTGGGTGTGATTGGTGATTATCGATGATCTCTGGGTGTGATTGGTGATTATCGATGTTCTCTGGGTGATTGGTGATTATCGATGTTCTCTGGGTGATTGGTGATTATCGATGTTCTCTGGGTGTGATTGGTGATTATCGATGATCTCTGGGTGTGATTGGTGATTATCGATGATCTCTGGGTGTGATTGGTGATTATCGATGTTCTCTGGGTGATTGGTGATTATCGATGTTCTCTGGGTGATTGGTGATTATCGATGTTCTCGGTGTGATTGGTGATTATCGATGTTCTCTGGGTGATTGGTGATTATCGATGTTCTCGGTGTGATTGGTGATTATCGATGATCTCTCGGTGTGATTGGTGATTATCGATGTTCTCTGGGTGTGATTGGTGATTATTGATGTTCTCTGGGTGATTGGTGATTATCGATGTTCTCTCGGTGTGATTGGTGATTATAAGAACATAAGAACATAAGAAATTGGAGCAGGAGTAGGCCAATCGGCCCCTCGAGCCTGCTCCGCCATTCAATAAGATCATGGCTGATCTGATCCCAACCACAAATCTAAAGAACACAAGAATTCGGAGCAGGACCCGGCCACATAGCCCCTGGGCCCTCTCCGCCACCCACAGGGCATTGACCGATCCGAACTCAGCTTCATGTCCAATTTCCTGCCCGCTCCCCATAACCCCTAATTCCCTTTACTTCTAGGAAACTGTCTATTTCTGTTTTAAATTTATCTAATGATGTAGCTTCCACAGCTTCCTGGGGCAGCAAATTCCACAGACCTACCACCCTCTGAGTGAAGAAGTTTCTCCTCATCTCAGTTTTGAAAGAGCAGCCCCTTATTCTAAGATTATGCCCCCTAGTTCTAGTTTCACCCATCTTTGGGAACATCCTTACTGCATCCACCCGATCAAGACCCTTCACAATCTTATATGTTTCAATAAGATCGCCTCTCATTCTTCTGAACTCCAATGAGTAGAGTCCCAATCTACTCAACCTCTCCTCATATGTCCGCCCCCTCATCCCCGGGATTAACCAAGTGAACCTTCTTTGTACTGCCTCGAGAGCAAGTATGTCTTTTCTTAAGTATGGAGACCAAAACTGTATGCAGTATTCCAGGTGCGGTCTCACCAATACCTTATATAACTGCAGCAATACCTCCTTGTTTTTATATTCTATCCCCCTAGCAATAAAAGCCAACATTCCGTTGGCTTTCTTGATCACCTGCTGCACCTGCATACCAACTTTTTGATTTTCTTGCACTAGGACCCCCAGATCCCTTTGTACTGCAGTACTTTCCAGTCTCTCGCCATTAAGAAAATAACTTGCTCTCTGATTTTTCCTGCCAAAGTGCATAACCTCACATTTTCCAATATTATATTGCATCTGCCAAATCTCCGCCCACTCACCCAGCCTGTCTATATCCCCTTGCAGGTTTTTTATGTCCTCCTCACTCTCTACTTTCCCTCCCATCTTTGTATCATCTGCAAATTTTGATATGTTGCACTCGGTCCCCTCCTCCAAATCGTTAATATAGATTGTAAAGAGTTGGGGACCCAGCACCGACCCCTGTGGAACACCACTGGTTACTGGTTGCCAGTCCGAAAATGAACCATTTATCCCAACTCTCTGCTTCCTGTTTGATAACCAATCCTCCACCCATGCCAGAATATTACCCCCAATCCCGTGATTTTTTATCTTAAGTAATAATCTTTTATGTGGCACCTTGTCGAATGCCTTCTGGAAGTCTAAATACACTACGTCCACTGGTTCCCCTTTATCCACCCTATACGTTATATCCTCGAAGAACTCAAGCAAATTTGTCAGACATGACTTCCCTTCATAAAGCCATGCTGACTTTGTCCTATTAAATTATGCTTATCTAAATGTTCCGTTACTGTCTCCTTAATAATAGACTCCAAAATTTTACCCACCACAGATGTTAAGCTAACTGGCCTATAATTTCCAGCCTTCTGCCTACTACCCTTTTTAAATAACGGTGTTACATTAGCAGTTTTCCAATCTGCCGGGACCTCTCCTGAGTCCAGGGAATTTTGGAAAACTATCACCAAAGCATCCACAATCCCTACTGCCACTTCCCTCAAGACCCTAGGATGGAAGCCATCAGGTCCAGGGGATTTATCCGCCTTGAGTCCCATTATTTTACTGAGTACCATCTCTTGAGTGATTTTAATCGTATTTAGCTCCTCCCCCCCCCCCCGAGAGTCCCCTGTTTGTCCAGTGTTGGGATATTCTTAGTGTCCTCTACTGTAAAGACTGAAACAAAATATTTGTTCAGCATTTTTGCCATCTCCATGTTTCCCACCATTAATTTCCCGGTCTCATCCTCTAAGGGACCTATGTTTGCCTTAGCCACCCTTTTTCTTTTTATATAACTATAGAAACTCTTGCTATCTGTTTTTATATTTTTTGCTAATTTCTTTTCATAATCTAACTTCCCTTTCTTAATCAATCCTTTAGTTACTTTTTGCTGTCTTTTGAAGAATTCCCAATCTTCTATCCTCCCACTAAGTTTGGCTACCTTATATGTCCTTGTTTTTAGTCGGATACTATCCTTGATTTCTTTACTTAGCCACGGGTGGCTGTCATTTCTTTTACACCCTTTTTTCCTCAGTGGAATATATTTATTTTGAAAGTTGTAAAATAACTCCCTAAATGAACACCACTGCTCATGTACCGTCTTACCCTTTAATCTATTTTCCCAGTCCACTTTAATCAATTCCGCTCTCATACCATCATAGTCTCCTTTATTCAAGCTCAGTACGCTTGTTTGAGAATCAACCTTCTCACCCTCTAATTGGATATGGAATTCAACCATGTTGTGGTCGCTCGTTCCAAGGGGATCCTTTAGTAGGACATTATTAATTAATCCTGACTCATTACACAGGACCAGGTCCAAGGTTGCCTGCCCCCTTGTAGGATCAGTTACATACTGCTCAAGAAATCCATCCCTGATGCACTCAATGAACTCGTCCTCAAGGCTGCTCTGCCCAATTTGATTTGTCCAGTTAATATGATAATTAAAATCCCCCATAATTATGGCTGTTCCCTTATTACATGCCCCGACTATCTCCTGATTAATACTTCTTCCAGCAGAGTTGCAACTATTAGGAGGCCTATATACTACGCCCACTAATGTTTTTTTTCCCTTATTATTCCTTATCTCCACCCAAACTGTTTCATTATCTTGATGCTTTGTCCCAATATCATTTCTCTGTATTACAGTGATTCCTTCCTTTATTAACATAGCCACCCCACCTCCCCTTCCTTCCTGCCTGTCCTTCCTGATTGTTAAAT
Organism: Heptranchias perlo; assembly: GCF_035084215.1. Taxonomy (NCBI): domain Eukaryota; kingdom Metazoa; phylum Chordata; class Chondrichthyes; order Hexanchiformes; family Hexanchidae; genus Heptranchias; species Heptranchias perlo. The sequence goes on along the minus strand of NC_090329.1, from coordinate 71,068,237 downwards.
ACCCTGGCATATTTAATTCCCAGTCGTTGTCACCCTGCAGCCATGTTTCTGTAATGGCCACAAGATCATACCCATACGTAGTTATTTGTGCCGTTAACTCGTCCATTTTATTACGAATGCTACGTGCATTCAGATAAAGAACTTTCAAATCTGTTTTGTGACGCTTAGTTCCTGCTTTTTCCTTTTTTAACACTTTACCTATTACTCCATACCTTCTGTCCCTTCCTGTTACGCTTTCCTCTCTCTCCCTGCTCAGGTTCCCAACCCCCTGCCACTTTAGTTTAAACCCTCCCCAACAGCACTAGCAAACACTCCTCCTAGGACAGCGGTCCCGGCCCTGCCCAGGTGCAGACCGTCCGGTTTGTACTGGTCCCACCTCCCCCAGAACCGTTTCCAGTGTCCCAGGAATTTGAATCCCTCCCCCTTGCACCATTCCTCTAGCCACGTATTCATTTGAAATATCCTCCTATTTCTACTCTGACTAGCACGTGGCACTGGCAGCAATCCTGAGATTACTACCTTTGAGGTCCTATTTTTTAATTTACCTCCTAACTCCCTATATTCTGCTTTTAGGACCTCATCCCCTTTTTTACCTATATCGTTGGTGCCTATGTGCACCACGACAGCTGGCTGTTCGCCCTCCCCCTCCAAAATGTTCTGTAGCCGCTCCGAGACATCCTTGATCCTTGCACCAGGGAGGCAACACACCATCCTGGAGTCTCGGTTGCGGCCGCAGAAACGCCTGTCTATTCCCCTTACAATTGAGTCCCCTATCACTATAGCTCTGCCACTCTTTTTCCTCCCAGCCTGTGCAGCAGAGCTACCCGTGGTGCCAGGAAGTTGGCTGCTGCTGCCTTCCCCTGATAAGTCATCCCCCCCAACAGCATCCAAAGTGGCATATCTGTTTGAGAGGGGGATGGACACAGGGGACCCCTGCACTACCTGCCTGCATCTCTTACTCTTCCTGGTGGTCACCCATTCACTTCCTGCCTGTATACCCTTTACCTGCGGTGTGACCAACTCGCTAAACGTGCTATCCACGAGTTTCTCTGCATCGCGGATGCTCCACAGTGAGTCCACCCGCAGCTCCAGCTCCGAGATACGATCGGTCAGTAGCTGCAGGTGGACACACTTCCCGCACACATGGTCGGCAGGGACACTGGTAGTGTCCATGACTTCCCACATCTTGCAGGAGGAGCATATCACGGGTGCGAGGTCTGCTGCCATGACTTGCCTTAGCTGAGTTACCCCTTTTAAATTACGTTGAAATTAGAAAATGTTAACTATACTAGGGACCTAGGTTATCGATGATCTCTGGGTGTGATTGGTGATTATCGATGATCTCTGGGTGTGATTGGTGATTATCGATGATCTCTGGGTGTGATTGGTGATTATCGATGTTCTCTCGGTGTGATTGGTGATTATCGATGTTCTCTCGGTGTGATTGGTGATTATCGATGATCTCTGGGTGTGATTGGTGATTATCGATGATCTCTCGTTGTGATTGGTGATTATCGATGTTCTCTGGGTGTGATTGGTGATTATCGATGTTCTCTGGGTGATTGGTGATTATCAATGATCTCTGGGTGATTGGTGATTATCGATGTTCTCTGGGTGTGATTGGTGATTATCGATGTTCTCGGTGTGATTGGTGATTATCGATGTTCTCTCGGTGTGATTGGTGATTATCGATGATCTCTGGGTGTGATTGGTGATTATCGATGTTCTGTGGGTGTGTTTTGTGATTATCGATGATCTCTCGATGTGATTGGTGATTATCGATGATCTCTGGGTGTGATTGGTGATTATCGATGATCTCTCGGTGTGATTGGTGATTATCGATGTTCTCTCGGTGTGATCGATGATTATCGATGATCTCGGTGTGATTGGTGATTATCGATGTTTTCTGGGTGTGATTGGTGATTATCGATGTTCTCTCGGTGTGATTGATGATTATCGATGATCTCGGTGTGATTGGTGATTATCGATGTTTTCTGGGTGTGATTGGTGATTATCGATGTTCTCTCGGTGTGATTGGTGATTATCGATGTTCTCGGTGTGATTGGTGATTATCGATGATCTCTGGGTGATTGGTGATTATCGATGATCTCTGGGTGATTGGTGATTATCGATGTTCTCTGGGTGTGATTGGTGATTATCGATGTTCTCGGTGTGATTGGTGATTATCGATGATCTCTGGGTGTGATTGGTGATTATCGATGTTCTCTGGGTGATTGGTGATTATCGATGTTCTCTGGGTGTGATTGGTGATTATCGATGTTCTCTGGGTGATTGGTGATTATCGATGTTCTCTGGGTGTGATTGGTGATTATCGATGATCTCTGGGTGTGATTGGTGATTATCGATGTTCTCTGGGTGATTGGTGATTATCGATGTTCTCTGGGTGATTGGTGATTATCGATGTTCTCTGGGTGTGATTGGTGATTATCGATGATCTCTGGGTGTGATTGGTGATTATCGATGTTCTCTGGGTGTGATTGGTGATTATCGATGATCTCTGGGTGTGATTGGTGATTATCGATGTTCTCGGTGTGATTGGTGATTATCGATGATCTCTGGGTGTGATTGGTGATTATCCATGTTCTCTGGGTGATTGGTGATTATCGATGTTCTCTGGGTGTGATTGGTGATTATCGATGTTCTCGGTGTGATTGGTGATTATCGATGATCTCTGGGTGTGATTGGTGATTATCGATGATCTCTGGGTGTGATTGGTGATTATCGATGTTCTCGGTGTGATTGGTGATTATTGATGATCTCTGGGTGTGATTGGTGATTATCGATGTTCTCTGGGTGATTGGTGATTATCGATGTTCTCGGTGTGATTGGTGATTATCGATGTTCTCTGGGTGATTGGTGATTATCGATGTTCTCGGAGTGATTGGTGATTAGAGATGATCTCTCGGTGTAATTGGTGATTCTCGATGTTCTCTGGGTGTGATTGGTGATTATCGATGATCTCTGGGTGTGATTGGTGATTATCGATGTTCTCTGGGTGTGATTGGTGATTATCGATGTTCTCTGGGTGTGATTGGTGATTATCGATGTTCTCTGGGTGTGATTGGTGATTATCGATGATCTCTGGGTGTGATTGGTGATTATCGATGTTCTCTGGGTGATTGGTGATTATCGATGATCTCTGTGTGTGTTTGGTGATTATCGATGTTCTCTGGGTGTGATTGGTGATTATCGATGTTCTCTGGGTGTGATTGGTGATTATCGATGATCTCTGGGTGTGATTGGTGATTATCGATGTTCTCGGTGTGATTGGTGATTATCGATGATCTCTGGGTGTGATTGGTGATTATCCATGCTCTCTGGGTGATTGGTGATTATCGATGTTCTCTGGGTGATTGGTGATTATCGATGTTCTCGGTGTGATTGGTGATTATCGATGTTCTCTGGGTGATTGGTGATTATCGATGTTCTCGGAGTGATTGGTGATTATAGATGATCTCTCGGTGTAATTGGTGATTATCGATGTTCTCTGGGTGTGATTGGTGATTATTGATGTTCTCTGGGTGATTGGTGATCATCGATGTTCTCTCGGTGTGATTGGTGATTATCGATGATCTCTGGGTGTGATTGGTGATTATCGATGATCTCTGGGTGTGATTGGTGATTATCGATGATCTCTGGGTGTGATTGGTGATTATCGATGTTCTCTCGGTGTAATTGGTGATTATCGATGTTCTCTGGGTGATTGGTGATTATCGATGATCTCTGGGTGATTGGTGATTATCGATGATCTCTGGGTGATTGGTGATTATCGATGATCTCTGGGTGTGATTGGTGATTATCGATGTTCTCGGTGTGATTGGTGATTATCGATGTTCTCGGTGTGATTGGTGATTATCGATGTTCTCGATGTGATTGGTGATTATCGATGTTCTCTGGGTGATTGGTGATTATCGATGATCTCTGGGTGATTGGTGATTATCGATGATCTCTGGGTGTGATTGGTGATTATCGATGTTCTCTGGGTGTGATTGGTGATTATCGATGTTCTCGGTGTGATTGGTGATTATCGATGTTCTCTGGGTGATTGGTGATTATCGATGTTCTCTGGGTGATTGGTGATTATCGATGTTCTCGGTGTGATTGGTGATTATCGATGTTCTCTGGGTGATTGGTGATTATCGATGTTCTCGGAGTGATTGGTGATTATAGATGATCTCTCGGTGTAATTGGTGATTATCGATGTTCTCTGGGTGTGATTGGTGATTATTGATGTTCTCTGGGTGATTGGTGATTATCGATGTTCTCTCGGTGTGATTGGTGATTATCGATGATCTCTGGGTGTGATTGGTGATTATCGATGATCTCTGGGTGTGATTGGTGATTATCGATGATCTCTGGGTGTGATTGGTGATTATCGATGTTCTCTCGGTGTGATTGGTGATTATCGATGTTCTCTGGGTGATTGGTGATTATCGATGATCTCTGGGTGATTGGTGATTATCGATGATCTCTGGGTGTGATTGGTGATTATCGATGTTCTCGGTGTGATTGGTGATTATCGATGTTCTCGGTGTGATTGGTGATTATCGATGTTCTCGATGTGATTGGTGATTATCGATGTTCTCTGGGTGATTGGTGATTATCGATGATCTCTGGGTGATTGGTGATTATCGATGATCTCTGGGTGTGATTGGTGATTATTGATGTTCTCTGGGTGTGATTGGTGATTATCGATGTTCTCGGTGTGATTGGTGATTATCGATGATCTCTGGGTGTGATTGGTGATTATCGATGATCTCTGGGTGATTGGTGATTATCGATGTTCTCTGGGTGTGATTGGTGATTATCGATGATCTCGGTGTGATTGGTGATTATCGATGATCTCTGGGTGTGATTGGTGATTATCGATGTTCTGTGGGTGTGTTTTGTGATTATCGATGATCTCTGGGTGTGATTGGTGATTATCGATGTTCTCTGGGTGTGATTGGTGATTATCGATGATCTCTGGGTGTGATTGGTGATTATCGATGATCTCTCGGTGTGATTGGTGATTATCGATGTTCTCTCGGTGTGATTGGTGATTATCGATGATCTCGGTGTGATTGGTGATTATCGATGTTCTCTCGGTGTGATTGATGATTATCGATGATCTCGGTGTGATTGGTGATTATCGATGTTTTCTGGGTGTGATTGGTGATTATCGATGTTCTCTCGGTGTGATTGATGTTTATCGATGATCTCGGTGTGATTGGTGATTATCGATGTTTTCTGGGTGTGATTGGTGATTATCGATGTTCTCTGGGTGTGATTGGTGATTATCGATGATCTCTGGGTGATTGGTGATTATCGATGATCTCTGGGTGATTGGTGATTATCGATGTTCTCTCGGTGTGATTGGTGATTATCGATGTTCTCGATGTGATTGGTGATTATCGATGATCTCTGGGTGATTGGTGATTATCGATGATCTCTGGGTGATTGGTGATTATCGATGTTCTCTCGGTGTGATTGGTGATTATCGATGTTCTCTGGGTGATTGATGATTATCGATGTTCTCTGGGTGTGATTGGTGATTATCGATGATCTCTGGGTGTGATTGGTGATTATCGATGTTCTCGATGTGATTGGTGATTATCGATGATCTCTGGGTGTGATTGGTGATTATCGATGATCTCTGGGTGTGATTGGTGATTATCGATGATCTCTGGGTGTGATTGGTGATTATCGATGTTCTCTGGGTGTGATTGGTGATTATCGATGATCTCTGGGTGTGATTGGTGATTATCGATGTTCTCTGGGTGTGATTGGTGATTATCGATGTTCTCTGGGTGTGATTGGTGATTATCGATGTTCTCGGTGTGATTGGTGATTATCGATGTTCTCTGGGTGTGATTGGTGATTATCGATGTTCTCTGGGTGTGATTGGTGATTATCGATGTTCTCTGGGTGTGATTGGTGATTATCGATGTTCTCGATGTGATTGGTGATTATCGATGATCTCTGGGTGTGATTGGTGATTATCGATGATCTCTGGGTGTGATTGGTGATTATCGATGATCTCTGGGTCTGATTGGTGATTATCGATGATCTCTGGGTGTGATTGGTGATTATCGATGACCTCTGGGTGATTGGTGGTTATCGATGTTCTCTGGGTGTGATTGGTGATTATCGATGATCTCTGGGTGTGATTGGTGATTATCGATGATCTCTGGGTGTGATTGGTGATTATCGATGATCTCTGGGTGTGATTGGTGATTATCGATGATCTCTCGGTGTGATTGGTGATTATCGATGATCTCTGGGTGTGATTGGTGATTATCGATGATCTCTGGGTGTGATTGGTGATTATCGATGACCTCTGGGTGATGGGTGATTATCGATGTTCTCTGGGTGTGATTGGTGATTATCGATGATCTCTGGGTGTGATTGGTGATTATCGATGATCTCTGGGTGTGATTGGTGATTATCGATGATCTCTGGGTGTGATTGGTGATTATCGATGATCTCTGGGTGTGATTGGTGATTATCGATGTTCTCTGGGTGTTTGGTGATTATCGATGACCTCTGGGTGATTGGTGATTATCGATGTTCTCTGGGTGTGATTGGTGATTATCGATGATCTCTCGGTGTGATTGGTGATTATTGATGACCTCTGGGTGATTGGTGATTATCGATGATCTCTGGGTGTGATTGGTGATTATCGATGTTCTCTGGGTGTGATTGGTGATTATCGATGTTCTCTGGGTGTGATTGGTGATTATCGATGATCTCTCGGTGTGATTGGTGATTATTGATGTTCTCTGGGTGTGATTGGTGATTATCGATGATCTCTGGGTGTGATTGGTGATTATCGATGTTCTCTGGGTGATTGGCGATTATCGATGATCTCTGGGTGTGATTTGTGATTATCGATGATCTCTGGGTGTGATTGGTGATTATCGATGATCTCTGGGTGTGATTGGTGATTATCGATGATCTCTGGGTGTGATTGGTGATTATCGATGTTCTCGATGTGATTGGTGATTATCGATGATCTCTGGGTGTGATTGGTGATTATCGATGATCTCTGGGTGTGATTGGTGATTATCGATGATCTCTGGGTGTGATTGGTGATTATCGATGATCTCTGGGTGTGATTGGTGATTATCGATGATCTCTGGGTGTGATTGGTGGTTATCGATGATCTCTGGGTGTGATTGGTGATTATCGATGATCTCTGGGTGATTGGTGATTATCGATGATCTCTGGGTGTGATTGGTGATTATCGATGATCTCTGGGTGTGATTGGTGATTATCGATGATCTCTCGGTGTGATTGGTGATTATCGATGTTCTCTGGGTGATTGGTGATTATCGATGTTCTCTGGGTGTGATTGGTGATTATCGATGATCTCTGGGTGTGATTGGTGATTATCGATGTTCTCGATGTGATTGGTGATTATCGATGATCTCTGGGTGTGATTGGTGATTATCGATGATCTCTGGGTGTGATTGGTGATTATCGATGATCTCTGGGTGTGATTGGTGATTATCGATGATCTCTGGGTGTGATTGGTGGTTATCGATGATCTCTGGGTGTGATTGGTGATTATCGATGATCTCTGGGTGATTGGTGATTATCGATGATCTCTGGGTGTGATTGGTGGTTATCGATGTTCTCTCGGTGTGATTGGTGATTATCGATGATCTCTGGGTGTGATTGGTGATTATCGATGATCTCTGGGTGTGATTGTTGATTATCGATGTTCTCTCGGTGTGATTGGTGATTATCGATGTTCTCTCGGTGTGATTGGTGATTATCAATGTTCTCGATGTGATTGGTGATTATCGATGTTCTCTGGGTGTGATTGGTGATTATCGATGTTCTCTCGGTGTGATTGGTGATTATCGATGTTCTCTGGGTGTGATTGGTGATTATCGATGATCTCTGGGTGTGATTGGTGATTATCGATGTTCTCGGTGTGATTGGTGATTATCGATGTTCTCTGGGTGTGATTGGTGATTATCGATGATCTCTGGGTGTGATTGGTGATTATCGATGTTCTCTGGGTGTGATTGGTGATTATCGATGTTCTCTCGGTGTGATTGGTGATTATCGATGTTCTCGGTGTGATTGGTGACTGTCGATGTTCTCTGGGTGTGATTGGTGATTATCGATGTTCTCTGGGTGTGATTGGTGATTATCGATGTTCTCTGGGTGTGATTGGTGATTATCGATGTTCTCTCGGTGTGATTGGTGATTATCGATGTTCTCGGTGTGATTGGTGATTATCGATGATCTCTGGGTGTGATTGGTGATTGTCGATGTTCTCTGGGTGTGATTGGTGATTATCGATGATCTCTGGGTTTGATTGGTGATTATCGATGATCTCTGGGTGATTGGTGATTATCGATGACCTCTGGGTGATTGGTGATTATCGATGTTCTCTGGCTGTGATTGGTGATTATCGATGATCTCTCGGTGTGATTGGTGATTATTGATGACCTCTGGGTGATTGGTGATTATCGATGATCTCTGGGTGTGATTGGTGATTATCGATGTTCTCTGGGTGATTGGTGATTATCGATGATCTCTGGGTGTGATTGGTGATTATCGATGATCTCTGGGTGTGATTGGTGATTATCGATGATCTCTGGGTGTGATTGGTGATTATCGATGATCTCTGGGTGTGATTGGTGATTATCGATGTTCTCGATGTGATTGGTGATTATCGATGATCTCTGGGTGTGATTGGTGATTATCGATGATCTCTGGGTGTGATTGGTGATTATCGATGATCTCTGGGTGTGATTGGTGGTTATCGATGATCTCTGGGTGTGATTGGTGATTATCGATGATCTCTGGGTGATTGGTGATTATCGATGATCTCTGGGTGTGATTGGTGATTATCGATGATCTCTGGGTGTGATTGGTGATTATCGATGATCTCTGGGTGTGATTGGTGATTATCGATGTTCTCTGGGTGATTGGTGATTGTCGATGTTCTCTGGGTGTGATTGGTGATTATCGATGATCTCTGGGTGTGATTGGTGATTATCGATGTTCTCGATGTGATTGGTGATTATCGATGATCTCTGGGTGTGATTGGTGATTATCGATGATCTCTGGGTGTGATTGGTGATTATCGATGATCTCTGGGTGTGATTGGTGATTATCGATGATCTCTGGGTGTGATTGGTGGTTATCGATGATCTCTGGGTGTGATTGGTGATTATCGATGATCTCTGGGTGTGATTGGTGATTATCGATGATCTCTGGGTGTGATTGGTGGTTATCGATGATCTCTGGGTGTGATTGGTGATTATCGATGATCTCTGGGTGATTGGTGATTATCGATGATCTCTGGGTGTGATTGGTGGTTATCAATGTTCTCTCGGTGTGATTGGTGATTATCGATGATCTCTGGGTGTGATTGGTGATTATCGATGATCTCTGGGTGTGATTGGTGATTATCGATGTTCTCTCGGTGTGATTGGTGATTATCGATGTTCTCTCGGTGTGATTGGTGATTATCAATGTTCTCGATGTGATTGGTGATTATCGATGTTCTCTGGGTGTGATTGGTGATTATCGATGTTCTCTCGGTGTGATTGGTGATTATCGATGTTCTCTGGGTGTGATTGGTGATTATCGATGATCTCTGGGTGTGATTGGTGATTATCGATGTTCTCGGTGTGATTGGTGATTATCGATGTTCTCTGGGTGTGATTGATGATTATCGATGATCTCTGGGTGTGATTGGTGATTATCGATGTTCTCTGGGTGTGATTAGTGATTATCGATGTTCTCGGTGTGATTGGTGATTGTCGATGTTCTCTGGGTGTGATTGGTGATTATCGATGTTCTCTGGGTGATTGGTGATTATCGATGTTCTCTGGGTGTGATTGGTGATTATCGATGTTCTCTGGGTGTGATTGGTGATTATCGATGTTCTCTGGGTGATTGGTGATTATCGATGATCTCTGGGTGATTGGTGATTATCGATGTTCTCTGGGTGTGATTGGTGATTATCGATGTTCTCTGGGTGTGATTGGTGATTATCGATGTTCTCTGGGTGTGATTGGTGATTATCGATGTTCTCTGGGTGTGATTGGTGATTATCGATGTTCTCTGGGTGTGATTGGTGATTATCGATGTTCTCTCGTTGTGATTGGTGATTATCGATGTTCTCTGGGTGTGATTGGTGATTATCGATGTTCTCTGGGTGTGATTGGTGATTATTGATGTTCTCTGGGTGATTGGTGATTATCGATGTTCTCTCGGTGTGATTGGTGATTATCGATGATCTCTGGGTATGATTGGTGATTATCGATGATCTCTCGGTGTGATTGGTGATTATCGATGATCTCTCGGTGTGATTGGTGATTATCGATGTTCTCTGGGTGTGATTGGTGATTATCGATGTTCTCTGGGTGTGATTGGTGATTATCGATGTTCTCTCGGTGTGATTGGTGATTATCGATGTTCTCTCGGTGTGATTGGTGATTATCGATGTTCTCGGTGTGATTGGTGATTATCGATGTTCTCTGGGTGATTGGTGATTATCGATGTTCTCTCGGTGTGATTGGTGATTATCGATGTTCTCTGGGTGTGATTGGTGATTATCGATGATCTCTCGGTGTGATTGGTGATTATCGATGTTCTCTGGGTGTGATTGGTGATTATCGATGTTCTCTGGGTGTGATTGGTGATTATCGATGTTCTCTGTGTGTGATTGGTGATTATCGATGTTCTCGGTGTGATTGGTGATTATCGATGTTCTCTCGGTGTGATTGGTGATTATCGATGATCTCTGGGTGTGATTGGTGATTATCGATGATCTCTCGGTGTGATTGGTGATTATCGATGATCTCTGGGTGTGATTGGTGATTATCGATGATCTCTGGGTGTGATTGGTGATTATCGATGATCTCTCGGTGTGATTGGTGATTATCGATGATCTATGGGTGTGATTGGTGATTATCGATGATCTCTGGGTGTGATTGGTGATTATCGATGATCTCTGGGTGTGATTGGTGATTATCGATGATCTCTGGGTGTGATTGGTGATTATCGATGATCTCTGGGTGTGATTGGTGATTATCGATGATCTCTGGGTGTGATTGGTGATTATCGATGACCTCTGGGTGATTGGTGGTTATCGATGTTCTCTGGGTGTGATTGGTGATTATCGATGATCTCTGGGTGTGATTGGTGATTATCGATGATCTCTGGGTGATTGTTGGTTATCGATGATCTCTGGGTGTGATTGGTGATTATCGATGATCTCTGGGTGTGATTGGTGATTATCGATGATCTCTGGGTGTGATTGGTGATTATCGATGATCTCTGGGTGTGATTGGTGATTATCGATGATCTCTCGGTGTGATTGGTGATTATCGATGATCTCTGGGTGTGATTGGTGATTATCGATGATCTCTGGGTGTGATTGGTGATTATCGATGACCTCTGGGTGATTGGTGATTATCGATGTTCTCTGGGTGTGATTGGTGATTATCGATGATCTCTGGGTGTGATTGGTGATTATCGATGATCTCTGGGTGTGATTGGTGATTATCGATGATCTCTGGGTGTGATTGGTGATTATCGATGACCTCTGGGTGATTGGTGATTATCGATGTTCTCTGGGTGTGATTGGTGATTATCGATGATCTCTGGGTGTGATTGGTGATTATCGATGATCTCTGGGTGTGATTGGTGATTAGCGATGATCTCTGGGTGTGATTGGTGATTATCGATGATCTCTGGGTGTGATTGGTGATTATCGATGTTCTCTGGGTGATTGGTGATTATCGATGATCTCTGGGTGTGATTGGTGATTATCGATGTACTCTGGGTGTGATTGGTGATTATCGATGTTCTCTCGGTGTGATTGGTGATTGTCGATGTTCTTGGTGTGATTGGTGATTATTGATGTTCTCTGGGTGTGATTGGTGATTATTGATGTTCTCTGGGTGTGATTGATGATTATCGATGATCTCTGGGTGTGATTGGTGATTATCGATGATCTCTCGGTGTGATTGGTGATTATCGATGTTCTCTGGGTGATTGGTGATTGTCGATGTTCTCTGGGTGATTGGTGATTATCGATGTTCTCTGGGTGTGATTGGTGATTATCGATGATCTCTCGGTGTGATGGGTGATTATCGATGATCTCTCGGTGTGATTGGTGATTATCGATGTTCTCTGGGTGATTGGTGATTATCGATGTTCTCTGGGTGTGATTGGTGATTATCGATTTTCTCTGGGTGATTGGTGATTATCGATGTTCTCTGGGTGTGATTGGTGATTATCGATGATCTCTGGGTGTGATTGGTGATTATCGATGATCTCTTGGTGTGATTGGTGATTATCGATGATCTCTGGGTGTGATTGGTGATTATCGATGATCTCTGGGTGTGATTGGTGATTATCGATGATCTCTCGGTGTGATTGGTGATTATCGATGTTCTCTGGGTGTGATTGGTGATTATCGATGATCTCTGGGTGTGATTGGTGATTATCGATGTTCTCTGGGTGATTGGTGATTATCGATGATCTCTGGGTGTGATTGGTGATTATCGATGATCTCTGGGTGTGATTGGTGATTATCGATGATCTCTGGGTGTGATTGGTGATTATCGATGTTCTCGATGTGATTGGTGATTATCGATGATCTCTGGGTGTGATTGGTGATTATCGATGATCTCTGGGTGTGATTGGTGATTATCGATGATCTCTGGGTGTGATTGGTGGTTATCGATGATCTCTGGGTGTGATTGGTGATTATCGATGATCTCTGGGTGATTGGTGATTATCGATGATCTCTGGGTGTGATTGGTGATTATCGATGATCTCTGGGTGTGATTGGTGATTATCGATGATCTCTGGGTGTGATTGGTGATTATCGATGTTCTCTGGGTGATTGGTGATTATCGATGTTCTCTGGGTGTGATTGGTGATTATCGATGATCTCTGGGTGTGATTGGTGATTATCGATGTTCTCGATGTGATTGGTGATTATCGATGATCTCTGGGTGTGATTGGTGATTATCGATGATCTCTGGGTGTGATTGGTGATTATCGATGATCTCTGGGTGTGATTGGTGATTATCGATGATCTCTGGGTGTGATTGGTGGTTATCGATGATCTCTGGGTGTGATTGGTGATTATCGATGATCTCTGGGTGATTGGTGATTATCGATGATCTCTGGGTGTGATTGGTGGTTATCGATGATCTCTGGGTGATTGGTGATTATCGATGATCTCTGGGTGTGATTGGTGATTATCGATGATCTCTGGGTGTGATTGGTGATTATCGATGATCTCTGGGTGTGATTGGTGATTATCGATGTTCTCGATGTGATTGGTGATTATCGATGATCTCTGGGTGTGATTGGTGATTATCGATGATCTCTGGGTGTGATTGGTGATTATCGATGATCTCTGGGTGTGATTGGTGGTTATCGATGATCTCTGGGTGTGATTGGTGATTATCGATGATCTCTGGGTGATTGGTGATTATCGATGATCTCTGGGTGTGATTGGTGATTATCGATGATCTCTGGGTGTGATTGGTGATTATCGATGATCTCTGGGTGTGATTGGTGATTATCGATGTTCTCTGGGTGATTGGTGATTATCGATGTTCTCTGGGTGTGATTGGTGATTATCGATGATCTCTGGGTGTGATTGGTGATTATCGATGTTCTCGATGTGATTGGTGATTATCGATGATCTCTGGGTGTGATTGGTGATTATCGATGATCTCTGGGTGTGATTGGTGATTATCGATGATCTCTGGGTGTGATTGGTGATTATCGATGATCTCTGGGTGTGATTGGTGGTTATCGATGATCTCTGGGTGTGATTGGTGATTATCGATGATCTCTGGGTGATTGGTGATTATCGATGATCTCTGGGTGTGATTGGTGGTTATCGATGATCTCTGGGTGATTGGTGATTATCGATGATCTCTGGGTGTGATTGGTGATTATCGATGATCTCTGGGTGTGATTGGTGATTATCGATGATCTCTGGGTGTGATTGGTGATTATCGATGTTCTCTGGGTGATTGGTGATTATCGATGTTCTCTGGGTGTGATTGGTGATTATCGATGATCTCTGGGTGTGATTGGTGATTATCGATGTTCTCGATGTGATTGGTGATTATCGATGATCTCTGGGTGTGATTGGTGATTATCGATGATCTCTGGGTGTGATTGGTGATTATCGATGATCTCTGGGTGTGATTGGTGATTATCGATGATCTCTGGGTGTGATTGGTGGTTATCGATGATCTCTGGGTGTGATTGGTGATTATCGATGAACTCTGGGTGATTGGTGATTATCGATGATCTCTGGGTGTGATTGGTGGTTATCGATGTTCTCTCGGTGTGATTGGTGATTATCGATGATCTCTGGGTGTGATTGGTGATTATCGATGATCTCTGGGTGTGATTGGTGATTATCGATGTTCTCTCGGTGTGATTGGTGATTATCGATGTTCTCTCGGTGTGATTGGTGATTATCAATGTTCTCGATGTGATTGGTGATTATCGATGTTCTCTGGGTGTGATTGGTGATTATCGATGTTCTCTCGGTGTGATTGGTGATTATCGATGTTCTCTGGGTGTGATTGGTGATTATCGATGATCTCTGGGTGTGATTGGTGATTATCGATGTTCTCGGTGTGATTGGTGATTATCGATGTTCTCTGGGTGTGATTGATGATTATCGATGATCTCTGGGTGTGATTGGTGATTATCGATGTTCTCTGGGTGTGATTGGTGATTATCGATGTTCTCGGTGTGATTGGTGATTGTCGATGTTCTCTGGGTGTGATTGGTGATTATCGATGTTCTCTGGGTGTGATTGGTGATTATCGATGTTCTCTGGGTGTGATTGGTGATTATCGATGTTCTCTCGGTGTGATTGGTGATTATCGATGTTCTCTGGGTGTGATTGGTGATTATCGATGTTCTCTGGGTGTGATTGGTGATTATTGATGTTCTCTGGGTGATTGGTGATTATCGATGTTTACTCGGTGTGATTGGTGATTATCGATGATCTCTGGGTGTGATTGGTGATTATCGATGATCTCTGGGTGTGATTGGTGATTATCGATGATCTCTCGGTGTGATTGGTGATTATCGATGTTCTCTGGGTGTGATTGGTGATTATCGATGTTCTCTGGGTGTGATTGGTGATTATCAATGTTCTCTCGGTGTGATTGGTGATTATCGATGTTCTCTCGGTGTGATTGGTGATTATCGATGTTCTCGGTGTGATTGGTGATTATCGATGTTCTCTGGGTGATTGGTGATTATCGATGTTCTCTCGGTGTGATTGGTGATTATCGATGTTCTCTGGGTGTGATTGGTGATTATCGATGATCTCTCGGTGTGATTGGTGATTATCGATGTTCTCTGGGTGTGATTGGTGATTATCGATGTTCTCTGGGTGTGATTGGTGATTATCGATGTTCTCTGTGTGTGATTGGTGATTATCGATGTTCTCGGTGTGATTGGTGATTATCGATGTTCTCTCGGTGTGATTGGTGATTATCGATGATCTCTGGGTGTGATTGGTGATTATCGATGATCTCTCGGTGTGATTGGTGATTATCGATGATCTCTGGGTGTGATTGGTGATTATCGATGATCTCTGGGTGTGATTGGTGATTATCGATGATCTCTCGGTGTGATTGGTGATTATCGATGATCTCTGGGTGTGATTGGTGATTATCGATGATCTCTGGGTGTGATTGGTGATTATCGATGATCTCTGGGTGTGATTGGTGATTATCGATGATCTCTGGGTGTGATTGGTGATTATCGATGATCTCTGGGTGTGATTGGTGATTATCGATGATCTCTGGGTGTGATTGGTGATTATCGATGACCTCTGGGTGATTGGTGGTTATCGATGTTCTCTGGGTGTGATTGGTGATTATCGATGATCTCTGGGTGTGATTGGTGATTATCGATGATCTCTGGGTGATTGGTGGTTATCGATGATCTCTGGGTGTGATTGGTGGTTATCGATGATCTCTGGGTGTGATTGGTGATTATCGATGATCTCTGGGTGTGATTGGTGATTATCGATGATCTCTGGGTGTGATTGGTGATTATCGATGATCTCTCGGTGTGATTGGTGATTATCGATGATCTCTGGGTGTGATTGGTGATTATCGATGATCTCTGGGTGTGATTGGTGATTATCGATGACCTCTGGGTGATTGGTGATTATCGATGTTCTCTGGGTGTGATTGGTGATTATCGATGATCTCTGGGTGTGATTGGTGATTATCGATGATCTCTGGGTGTGATTGGTGATTATCGATGATCTCTGGGTGTGATTGGTGATTATCGATGACCTCTGGGTGATTGGTGATTATCGATGTTCTCTGGGTGTGATTGGTGATTATCGATGATCTCTGGGTGTGATTGGTGATTATCGATGATCTCTGGGTGTGATTGGTGATTATCGATGATCTCTGGGTGTGATTGGTGATTATCGATGATCTCTGGGTGTGATTGGTGATTATCGAAGTTCTCTGGGTGATTGGTGATTATCGATGATCTCTCGGTGTGATTGGTGATTATCGATGCACTCTGGGTGTGATTGGTGATTATCGATGATCTCTCGGTGTGATTGGTGATTATCGATGATCTCTGGGTGTGATTGGTGATTATCGATGATCTCTGGGTGTGATTGGTGATTATCGATGATCTCTCGGTGTGATTGGTGATTATCGATGTTCTCTGGGTGTGATTGGTGATTATCGATGTTCTCTGGGTGATTGGTGATTATCGATGTTCTCTGGGTGATTGGTGATTATCGATGTTCTCGGTGTGATTGGTGATTATCGATGATCTCTGGGTGTGATTGGTGATTATCGATGTTCTCTGGGTGATTGGTGATTATCGATGATCTCTCGGTGTGATTGGTGATTATCGAAGATCTCTCGGTGTGATTGGTGATTATCGATGATCTCTCGGTGTGATTGGTGATTATCGATGTTCTCGGTGTGATTGGTGATTATCGATGATCTCTGGGTGTGATTGGTGATTATCGATGATCTCTCGGTGTGATTGGTGATTATCGATGTTCTCGGTGTGATTGGTGATTATCGATGTTCTCGGTGTGATTGGTGATTATCGATGATCTCTGGGTGTGATTGGTGATTATCGATGTTCTCTGGGTGATTGGTGATTATCGATGATCTCTGGGTGTGATTGGTGATTATCGATGTTCTCGGTGTGATTGGTGATTATCGATGTTCTCGATGTGATTGGTGATTATCGATGATCTCTGGGTGTGATTGGTGATTATCGATGATCTCTGGGTGTGATTGGTGATTATCGATGTTCTCTGGGTGTGATTGGTGATTATCGATGTTCTCTGGGTGTGATTGGTGATTATCGATGTTCTCTGGGTGTGATTAATCCCGTTGCCATGGCTGCGGTGCTGTCTGGACCTGCGGCCTTTGCCGAGTCGGGATCTCCGGCTCCAGCAGCGACCCCGGGGCCGGCGGGCCGAGTATCCGAGACCGCGACACCCACTGCGTCGGGCAGAGAGTCCGAGGAACCGGCACCGTCCCCGGCAGGCGGAGGGTCCGATGCTGCGACAGCGGCCCTGGCCCTGGTCCCGGCGGGCGGCGGGCTGGTTAAGAAATGCATCTTCTGTAAGATCGGGAATAAGGAGGAGTCGGTGGACCTGCTGCACTGGGTGAGGCGGGGTCACCGGGCACCGGCCCCGGGGGGTCACCGGGCACCGGCCCCGGGGGGTGGGAGCTGTCCTCCGGGGCTGGGGACGGTCCTGTGGCCCCGGGCCCTGTGAGTCGGACGAGAGCCGCGGGTCCGGGTCCCGTTAAACGGAGCGAGTCGGGGAAGGAGGTCACTTCACTCACCGGGTGATGGTGATGGAGATGGGTCTGGACCTGAACTCACAGTGAGCTGTTCATCTTCAATTTATCATCGTCAGGGTGACTTCTGCCATTTTAATTTAAAGTTTTGTGATTATAGAATTTATTTCTCTTGAGCTGGGGTGACTGCACTTAAACCTTTGTTTGTGCATTTGTTGATAAAATGTTCAGATGAAAAGGAAAGTATGCGAGTATTTTTGATTATTGTGCGCGCTTTACTTCCTTGGTTACTGCTTGATGGTTTTTTTTTATAGCTAAAATGGCATATAACACAGGTGAAAATGCTGGACTTGTTTCAGTCTTTACGGTCGAGGACACTAAGAATATCCCAACACTGGACAAACAGGGGGCTCTACGGGGGGAGGAGCTAAATACGATTAAAATCACTCAGGAGATGGTACTCAGTAAAATAATGGGACTCAAAGTGGATAAATCCCCTGGACCTGATGGCTTCCATCCTAGGGTCTTGAGGGAAGTGGCAGTAGGGATTGTGGATGCTTTGGTGATAGTTTTCCAAAATTCCCTGGACTCAGGAGAGGTCCCGGCAGATTGGAAAACTGCTAATGTAACACCGTTATTTAAAAAGGGTAGTAGGCAGAAGGCTGGAAATTATAGGCCAGTTAGCTTAACATCTGTGGTGGGTAAAATTTTGGAGTCTATTATTAAGGAGACAGTAACGGAACATTTAGATAAGCATAATTTAATAGGACAAAGTCAGCATGGCTTTATGAAGGGGAAGTCATGTCTGACAAATTTGCTTGAGTTCTTTGAGGATATAACGTACAGGGTGGATAAAGGGGAACCAGTGGACATAGTGTATTTAGACTTCCAGAAGGCATTCGACAAGGTGCCACATAAAAGATTATTACTTAAGATAAAAAAATCACGGGATTGGGGGTAACATTCTGGCATGGGTGGAGGATTGGTTATCGAACAGGAAGCAGAGAGTTGGGATAAATGGTTCATTTTCGGACTGGCAACCAGTAACCAGTGGTGTTCCACAGGGGTCGGTGCTGGGTCCCCAACTCTTTACAATCTATATTAACGATTTGGAGGAGGGGACCGAGTGCAACATATCAAAATTTGCAGATGATACAAAGATGGGAGGGAAAGTAGAGAGTGAGGAGGACATAAAAACCCTGCAGGGGGATATAGACAAGCTGGGTGAGTGGGCGGAGATTTGGCAGATGCAATATAATATTGGAAAATGTGAGGTTATGCACTTTGGCAGGAAAAATCAGAGCAAGTTATTTTCTTAATGGCGAGAGACTGGAAAGTACTGCAGTACAAAGGGATCTGGGGGTCCTAGTGCAAGAAAATCAAAAAGTTGGTATGCAGGTGCAGCAGGTGATCAAGAAAGCCAACGGAATGTTGGCTTTTATTGCTAGGGGGATAGAATATAAAAACAGGGAGGTATTGCTGCAGTTATATAGGGTATTGGTGAGACCGCACCTGGAATACTGCATACAGTTTTGGTCTCCATACTTAAGAAAAGACATACTTGCTCTCGAGGCAGTACAAAGAAGGTTCACTCGGTTAATCCCGGGGATGAGGGGGCGGACATATGAGGAGAGGTTGAGTAGATTGGGACTCTACTCATTGGAGTTCAGAAGAATGAGAGGCGATCTTATTGAAACATATAAGATTGTGAAGGGGCTTGATCGGGTGGATGCAGTAAGGATGTTCCCAAAGATGGGTGAAACTAGAACTACGGGGCATAATCTTAGAATAAGGGGCTGCTCTTTCAAAACTGAGATGAGGAGAAACTTCTTCACTCAGAGGGTGGTAGGTCTGTGGAATTTGCTGCCCCAGGAAGCTGTGGAAGCTACATCATTAGATAAATTTAAAACAGAAATAGACAGTTTTCTAGAAGTAAAGGGAATTAGGGGTTATGGGGAGCGGGCAGGAAATTGGACATGAAGCTGAGTTCGGATCGGTCAATGCCCTGTGGGTGGCGGAGAGGGCCCAGGGGCTGTGTGGCCGGGTCCTGCTCCTACTTGTGTTCTTTAGATTTGTGGTTGGGATCAGATCAGCCATGATCTTATTGAATGGCGGAGCAGGCTCGAGGGGCCGATTGGCCTACTCTTGCTCCAATTTCTTATGTTCTTATGTTCTTATGACTTCAGCCCCATGGAAATACCAGGAATATTGTATGAAGAGGGAAGCTGTCATTGTGGTCAACTTGACTAATCCAAATAACCGCTCCAGGCCAGCAGAAGAAAGCAAGCCCAACCAGTAACGAGCAGCTCCCTCAGGACACCTCATGGAAACATTCAACTGTATCGTAGACTGGTACAATACAGAAGGAGGCCATTCGGCGCATCGTGCCTGTGCCGGCACTTTGAAAGAGCTATGTAATTAGTCCCACTCCCCTGCGCTTTCCCTATAGCCTTGTAATTTGTTTTCCCTTCAAGTATTCGATTCCCTTTTGAAAGTTATTATTGAATTTGCTTCCACCACCTTTTCAGACAGCACATTCCAGATCGTAATAACTCACTGTGTAAAAGAAAAATGTTTCCTTTTGTCGCCTCTGGTTCTTCTGCCAATCACCATGAATCTGTGTCCTCTGGTTACTGACCCTTCTGCCACTGGAAACAGTTTCTCTTCATTTACTTTTTCAAAACTGTTCATGATTTTGAACACCTCTATCAAATCTCCCCTTAATCTTCTCTGTTCTAAGGAGAACCGCCCCATGACCCCATAAGGTTGACATGCAGGTACAGCAAGCAATTAGGAAGGCAAATGGTATGTTGGCCTTTATTGCAAGGGGTTTGGGGTACAAGAGTAAAGAAATCTTGCTGCAACTGTACAGGGCTTTGGTGAGACCACACCTGGAGTACTGTGTACAGTTTTGGTCTCCTTACCTAAGGAAGGATATATTTGCCTTAGAGGTGGTGCAGTGAGGGTTCACTAGATTAATTCTTGGGATGAGAGGGTTGTCCGATGAGGAAAGATTGAGTAGAATGGCCTATACTTTCTGGAGTTTAGAAGAATGAGAAGTGATCTCATTGAAACATATAAGATTCTAAGAAGGCTTGACGGGGTAGATGCTGAGAGAATGTTTCCCCTGGCTGGAGAGTCTAGAACTAGGGGACATAGTCTCAGGATTAAGGGATGGAACATTTAGGACTGAAATGAGGAGGAATTTCTTCACTCAGAGGGTTGTGAATCTTTGGAATTCTCTACCTCAGAGAGTTGTGGATGCTAAGTCGTTGAGTATATTCGAGATCAATAGATTTTTAGACTCCAAGGGATATGGGGATCTCGCAGGAAAGTGAAGTTGAAGGTTAGCCATGATCTTATTGACTGGCGGAGCAGGCTTGAGGGGTTGTAAGGCCTACTTCTGCTCCAAGTTCTTATTTTCTTATGATATAACCATGGATAATGGACTTGACAGTGGCGGTGGAGGTAGAAATAGATGAGTTAGTGTTTCAGCGAATAATAGATATTTTCTCTAGAGCTTCCAAATGGACTCATGAATAAATTGCCCACCTTGTGAACAGTGAGGAGGATAATGATAGATTTGGAGGATAAAGACAGGCTGGTGGAATGGGCGGACATGTGGCAGATGAAATTTAACGCAGAAAAATGCGAAGTGATACATTTCGGTAGGAAGAACGAGGAGAGGCAATATAAACTAGAGGGCACAACTCTAAAAGGGGTACAGGAACAGAGCGATCTGGGGATATTTGTGCACAAATTGTTGAAAGTGGCACGGCAGGTTGATAAAACAGTTTAAAAAGAAACGGGATCCTGGGCTTTATGGATGCATAGAGTACAAAAGCAAGGAAGTCTTGATGAACCTTTATAAAACATTGGTTTGACCACAACTGGAGTAGTGTGTCCAGATCTGGGCACAGCACTTTAGGAAAGATGTGAAGGCCTTGGAGAGGGTACAGAAGAGATTTACTAGAATGATTCCAGGGATGAGGCACTTTAGTTACGTGGATAGACTAGAGAAGCTGGGGTTGTTCTCCTGGGAACAGAGAAGTTTGTGAGGAGATTTGATAGGTATTTAAAATCATGAAGGGTCCAGATAGAATAGATAGAGAGAAACTGTTCCCATTGGCGGAAGGGTCAAGAACCAGAGGGCATAGATTTAAGGTGATTGGCAAAAGAACCAAAGGTGACACGAGGAAAAACTTCTTTACGCATCGAGTGGTTATGATCTGGAATGCACTGCTCGGAGGGTGGTGGAAGCAGATTCAATCGTGGCTTTCAAAAGGGGAGTGGATGAGTACTTGAAAGGAAAATATTTGCAGGGCTACGGGGATAGGGTGGGGGTGTGGGACTAGCTGGATTGCTCTTGCATAGAGCCGGCACAGACTCGATGGGCCGAATAGCCTCCTTCCATGCTGTAATCATTCTATGATTCTTGTGTGATACATAGAAACATAGAAAATAGGAGCAAGAGTAGGCTATTCGGCCCTTCGGGCCTGCTCCGCCATTCAAAATGATCATGGCTGATTGTCTAACTCAGTACCCTGTTCCCGCTTTTTCCCCATATCCCTTGATCCCTTTAGCATTAAGAAACATATCTATCTCCTTCTTGAATACATCTAATGACTTGGCCTCCACTGCCTTCTATAGTAGAGAATTCCACAGGTTCACCACCCTCTGAGTGAAGAAATTTCTCGTCATCTCAGTTCTAAATGGCATACCCCGTATCCTGAGACTGTGACCCCTGGTTCTGGACTCCCCAGCCATCGGAAACATCCTCCCTGCGTCTAGTCTTGTTAGAATTGTATATGTTTTGATAATATCACCTCTGATTCTTCTAAACTCCACTGAATATAGGCGTAGTTGACCCAATCTCTCCTCATACGTCAGCCCTGCCATCGCAGGAATCAGTCTGGTAAACCTTTGTTGCACTCCGTCCATGGCAAGGATGTCCTTCCTCAGATAAGGAGACCAAAACTGCACACAATACTCCAGATGTGGTCTCACCAAGGCCCTGTATAACTGCAGTAAGACATCCCTGCTCCTGGACTCAAATCCTCTTGCAATGAAGGCCAACATACCATTCGCCTTCCTAACTGCTTGCTGCACCTGAATGCTCGCTTTCAGCAACTGGTGTACAAGGACACCCAGGTCTCGTTGCACCTCCTTTTCCCAATCTATCACCATTCAGATAATCTGCCTTTCTGTTTTTACAACCAAAGTGGATAACCTCACATTTATCCCCGTTATACTGCATCTGCCATGTTCTAGCCCACTCACCCAACTTGTCTAAATCACATTGGAGCCTCTTTGCATCCTCCTCACAGCTCACATTCCACCCCAGCTTTGTGTCGTCTGCAAACTTGGAAATGTTACATTTAGTTCCCTCATCCAAATTATTGATATATATTGTGAATAGCTGGGGCCCAAGCACTGATCCCTGCGGTACCCCACTTGTCACTGCCTGCCACCCGAAAAAAGACCCGTTTATTCCTACTCTCTGTTTCCTGTCTGTCAACCAATTCTCAATCCATGCCGGTATATTCCCCCCGAATCCCATGTGCTTTAATTTTGCTCACTAACCTCTTGTGTGGGACCTTATCAAAAGCCTTCTGAAAATCCAAATACACCACATCCACTGGTTCTCCCCTATCTGTTCTACTAGTTACATCCTCAAAAAAGCTCCAGTAGATTTGTTAAGCATGATTTCCTTTCATAAACCCATGCTGACTTTGTCCAATCCTGTTAATGCCCCCAGGTGTTCTGTTATCACATCTTTTATAATAGACTCTAGCATTTTCCTCACTACTGATGTTGGGCTAACTAGCCTGTAATTCCCTGTTTTTTCTCTCCCTCCTTTTTTAAATAGTGTGGTTACATTTGCCACCCTCCAATCTGTAGGAACTGTTCCAGAGTCTATAGAATTTTGGAAGATGATCATCACTGCATCCACTATTTCCAGGGCCACTTCCTTTAGTACTCTGGGATGTAAATTATCAGGCCCTGGGGATTTGTCAGCCTTTAGCCCCATTAATTTCCCTAGCACTTTTTTTTTTACTAATACTGGTTTCCTTCAGTTCCTCTCTCTCACTGGACCCTTGGCTCCTTAACATTTCTGGCAGGTTATTTGTCCTCCTTTGTGAAGACAGATCCAAAGTATGTGTTTAATTGTTCTGCCATTCCTTTGTTCCCCATTATAATTTCCCCCATTTCTGACTGCAAATCTCTGAAGAAGGAGCACATATCAATTGGTGAGAATGTATTGGCTTCATTTTTTAAAATATTGGAGGGGTTGTGATGTTTCAGAGCATACGGGCGAGGAAGGTTCTGAATTTCATCATCAATCTGTGCAAAGTTAACTAGTCTCATCTGAGGGGGGAGGGTAGCTGGAACTGAAGCAACTTTATTTCAGTTTGTACCAACACTTTCAGCAGATAAGGGAAAAAAGAGAATTGGAGGGGGAAACTTTTTTTTTTAAAAGACGTTATTTTTGTAATAAACTAAAATGTCAGTGGTTATTTTGATATATAAAAATGCTACTGATGTTCTCATTGGGGTTAAAGTTCACATGAAATGTTAGCTAGCCTCCATTGAATTTCATTGTCACTCGGACGTTCTGCCTGTTGGGGTGACCAATAGCGGCATTGATGATGTCTGTGGAGGAGTTTGCAAAATGGACTTAGTCCACTGACTAAAGAAGATATTGTGGATTTTAGGTTGGAGGATGATTTTTTTTTGAAAGTAATTGTGTTTGTGTCTAATTTTGTGACCAGCCTTATATTACAATATCCAATAAGATCAGCAGATTTAATGTTCCATCGCTAATTTAACAAATATTAGTTGTCGCATAGTATATATTTCAACCTGGTGTATTAAATGATTGTATAGTTGAGAAATTAAAAATAATCATGAATGAAATTTCTGTCCACAAAACAAGTTCCTGGCCTGTTCAGTGTTTCATACATGACCACCCTTTTGTCTTTAAATTGCTATATCATTATTAAAAAAATTGACAAAAAAATGTTAAAATTTAAAATACGGCATTTTTTTTTGTTCAGGATGAGCAGTTTGCTTGTTTTAGGGACATCCGACCTGGTGCGCCCCATCATTATCTTGTTGTGCCAAGAAAACACATTGTCAATTGCAAATCTCTGAAGAAGGAGCACATATCAATTGGTGAGAATGTATTGGCTTCATTTTTTTAAATATTGGAGGAGTTGTGATGTTTCAGAACATATTACAGCACCTTATTGCATCTTCTTTCAATTGAACAGTGCTTGTAAAACTTTGCAAATGTATTTCATAAACAATGTTCAAAGAAGACCAGTTCTGACAGACCAAAGACAAAGTTTAGATGCAAAAGATACATTAGGTCCAAATTATAAATGACTCACTCGAAGGCATGATCACCTCCTGATCACACCTGTGTAAATCCAATTTTTTTAAAAGTTAAAATTTGAAAGCTGCATTAAAAGTTTAAATTGCAGCACAAACTTTTGCTAGCAGCCTTGTCTGAACAGCTTCTGGAGAGCTGAAGCCTACCTGAGAACACTCCAGTATGTGGAGTAGATAGTGTTGAGTACTGTGCTTCAAAACATGGCAAAAATGACAGTACTATACTAGTAGCAGAGAAGATAAGTTTTATTTACACGTGCTAAAAGACAACTGTACTCTAGTTAGAATTGTGGACAAACTACAGGTGCTATTCTAGTTGTCTTCAATGTCCACTTTCAGTATTTGAAATTATAGGTAACATACCCAGTTGTTTGTGGATGATATTACATTATCTTGATGGGGGTAATATCAAGGGGGTTTATTGAATCAAGTCCTGTCTGAAATACAAAGCAGTCTTGTGTATTCCTTTGGATGGAACATTAGCCTTCCATTGGTTTGTTGGTAATATAACTGGGCAGAATATTACAATGATTGCAGTCAACTCTGTGTTAGCAATTCAGAGGGAACAGGTGGTTGGTGCTGTGCCAGTTTAACCCTATCCTAATGTTGCCAACACTGATAATGTTCATTACATGTGTGCCACTTCCTTTCACAGGTGTCCCAGTAGTAGGAGTGAGACATGGTAAGAAGTCTCATTGTGCTACCACCTACATATTACCAGAATGTGATTAAACAGGTAGCTGGCAGTTAAAATGGGAGATGACTGTCTTCTAAAGAATGCAAACAGTTGTAGTTTTACACCACATGTTGGTCCTGATGTGCATGGTTTATGGCTAAGATATGGTTCTGTGCTATTTTTTAATTTTATAAAATTCTGTTTTAATGAATAGTTCAAAAGATGGTGAATATTGGAGAAAGTGTACTACAACAAAATGGTGTCTGTGACCTGGCTGATGTGAGGTATGTACAGTATTGCAGAAAACTAACTGGTTGTATGGCAATTGAATACTATTAAAAATGAAAAACTACAATCTAACATTCTGTCATAAAGTTTATAAGTGAATCAATAACTTTCTGTGAAATCTACTGGCAATTCACCTTTTACAGTAGGTGTTTCAATTTGGATTGCTGAACAAAGTATAGTGCTTGAATTTTAATTTAATCTAGCATTGCATTGTCAGAGTAAGTTACACACACAGTTACAGTGTTGGTCGTTTTCTGAGTACACGCTGGTGGCAGGCATTGTGCTGCATTGTTCCAATATGTGCTGGTGACGGGCAAGTTTCCCACTGTCAGCACCTACTCAGAAAATTAGCCTCACTGTCTGAACTTCATGGAAAGAACACGAGCTATTCATAACAGTACAAAATTAAAAGTACACTCAATGCACATTACATCTATTCATTCTCAATTTTACTGTAAATATTTTGATACATTTCCAGTAACTTGCTTGGGTTGAATTATTTTCACAGAAATTTATTGCTGTACTTACAAATTACATTGATGCCACGAAATAAAAAAACTTAAATGTGCAACTTAACACTTTCTTGATTCATATAACTTTTTTTTTGCAGCTTTACTGCTGTGATTTTTTGGGATTATTGTGATCATACACTATGTTGAGTACTGTTACTGAGTTGTTGGATTTGTTTACAGGCTGGGCTTTCACTGGCCCCCATTCTGCACAATAACCCATTTGCACTTGCATGTGCTGGCTCCAGCCAGTCAGATGGGATTTATATCGAGAATGGTTTACAGATCCAATTCCTACTGGTTCATTACAGTAAGTACTTTGTTTCTATAGCTGAATAATGTTGTGATAGGTGAAAATGTAATCCAATTTGCATTAGCACCTCTATGGCTGAGTTGTAATATGTGCTGCCTAACATCATAGAATCATAGAAATGTCACAGCACGGAAGGAGGCCATTCGGCCCATCGAGTCTGTGCCGGCTCTATGCAAGAGCAATCCAGCTAGTCCCACTCCCCCGCCCTATCCCCGTAGCCCTGCAATTTTTTTTCCTTTCAAGTACTTAGCCAGTTCCCTTTTGAAGGCCATGATTGAATCTGCCTCCACCATCCCCTCGGGCAGCATATTCCAGATCCTAACCACTCTTCGTGTTAAAAAATAGTTTTTCCTCGTGTCACATTTGGTTCTTTTGCCATTCACCTTAAATCTATGTCCTCTGGTTTTTGTCTCTTCTGCCAATGGGAACAGTTTCTCTCTATCTACTCTGTCTAGACCCTTCATGATTTTGAATACCTCTATCAAATCTCCTCGCAACCTTCTCTGTTCCAAGGAGAACAACACCAGCTTCTCCAGTCTATCCACTTAACTAAAGTGCCTCATCCCTGGAATCATTCTAGTAAATCTCTTCTGCGCCCTCTCTAAGGCCTTCACATCTTTCCTACAGTGCGGTGCCTAGAACTGGACACAATACTCCAGTTGTAGCTGAACCAATGTTTTATAAACATTCATTGTGACTTCCTTACTTTATAACTCTATGCCTCTATTTATAAAGCCCAGGATCCCGTCTGCTTTTTTAACCGCTTTCTCAACCTGCCCTGCCACCTTCAACCATTTGTATACATATACCCCCAGATCTCTCTGTTCCTGTACCCCTTTTAGAATTGTGTCCTTTAGTTTATATTGCCTCTCCTTATTTTTCCTACCGAAATGTATCATTTCACATTTTTCTGCGTTAAATCTCATCTGCCATGTGTCCACCCATGCCACCAGCCTGACTATATCCTCTTGAAATCCAACACTATGCTCCTCACTGTTTACTACCCTTCCAAGTTTTCTGTCATCTGCAAATTTTGAAATTGTGTCCTGTACACCCAAGTCCAAGTCATTAATATACATCAAGAAAAGCAGTGGTCCCAGCACCAACCCCTGGGGAACACCACTGTACGCCTCCCTCCAGTCCGAAAAACAACCGTTCACCACTACTGTTTCCTGTCCCTTAGCCAATTCTGTATCCATGTTGCTACTGCCTCCTTTATTCCATGGGCAACAATCTTGATTACAAGCCTATCATGCGGCACTTTATCAAATGCCTTTTGAAAGTCCATATGCGCCACATCAACTGCATTGCCCTCATCTACCCTCTCTGTTACCTCATCAAAAAACTCATTATTAGTTAAACACAATTTGTCTTTATCAGTCCGTGTTGGCTTTCCCTAATCAATCTACACTAGTCCCAAGTGATCTGTCCCGGATTATCGTTTCTAAAAGTTTTCCCACCACTGAGTTTAGACTGATTGGCTTATAGTTCCCTATACATGGCCTATATATGGCCCGTCTTCACGCTGAGGACACCATCCAACGTTTTGTGTGGCACTTCCACCGTGCTAAATTGGATAGATTCAGAACATATCCAGCAGCTCAAAACTGGGTATCCGTGAGGCGCTGTGGGCCATCAGCACCAGCAGATTTGTATTCCGGCATATTCCTCACTCTATCATTGCCAACAAGCCAGGGATCAACCCTGGTTCAATGAGGAGTGTAGAAGAGCATGCCAGGAGCAGCACAGGTGTACCTAAAAATGAGGTGCCAACCTGTTGAAGCTACAACAGGACAACATGCATGCTAACAGCGGAAGCAACAGGCTGTAGACGGAGCTAAGTGATTCCACAACCAACAGATCAGATCAAAATTCTGCAGTCCTGCCACTTCCAGTCGTGAATGGTGGTGGACAATTAAACAACTAACGGGAGGAGGAGGGTCTGTAAACATCCCCATCCTCAATGGTGGCAGAGTCCAGCATGTGAGTGCAAAAGACAAGGCTGAAGGGTTTGCAACCATCTTCGGCCAGAAGTGCCGAGTAGATGATCCATCTCGGCCTCCTCCCGATATCCACACCATCACAGAAGCCAGTCTTCAGCCAATTTGATTCACTCCACGTGATATCAAGAAATGGCTCAGTGCATTGGATACAACAAAGGCTATGGGCCCCGGCAACATCCTGGCTGTAGTGCTGAAGACTTGTGCTCCTGAACTAACCGTGCCTCTAGCCGAACTGTTCCAGTACAGCTACAACACTGGCATCTACCCGACAATGAAAAATTGCCCAGGTATGTCCTGTCCACAAAAAGGACATATCCAATCCGGCCAATTACCACCCCATCAGTCTACTCTCCATCATCAGCAAAGTGATGGAAGGTGTCTTCGACAGTGCTATCAAGCGGCACTTACTCACCAATAACCTGCTCACCGATGCTCGGTTTGTGTTCCGCCAGGACAACTCTGCTCTAGACCTCGTTACAGCCTTGGTCCAAACATGGAGAAAAGCGTTGAATTCCACAGGTGAAGTGAGAGTGACTGCCCTTGACATCAAGGCAGGATTTGACAGAGTGTGGCACCAAGGTGTTGAAGTCAATGGGAATCAGGGGGAAAACTCTCCAGTGGCTGGAGTCATACCCAGCACAAAGGAAGATGGTAGTCGTTGCTGGAGGCCAATCATCTCAGCCCCAGGACATTGCTACAGGAGTTCCTCAGGGCAGTGACCTAGGCCCAACCATCTTCAGCTGCTTCATCGATGACCTTCCCTCCGTCATAAGGTCAGAAATGGGGATGTTCGCTAATGATTGCACAGTGTTCAGTTCCATTCGCACCCCCTCAGATAATGAAGCAGTCCGTGCCCGCATGCATCAAGACCTGGACAACATCCAGGTTTGGGCTGATAAGTGGCAAGTAGCATTCGTGCCAGACAAGTGCCAGGCAATGACCATCTCCAACAGGAGAGAGTCTAACCACCTCCCCTTGACATTCAACGGCATTACCATTGCCAAATCCCCCACCATCAACATCCTGGGGGTCATCATTGACCAGAAACTTAACTGGACCAGCCATATAAATACTGTGGCTACAAGAGCAGGTCAGAGGCTGGGTATTCTGCGGCGAGTGACTCACCTTACTCCCCAAAGCCTTTCCACCATCTATAAGGCACAAGTCAGGAGTGTGATGGAATACTCGCCACTTGCTTGGATGAGTGCAGCTCCAACAACACTCAAGAAGCTCGACACCATCCATGACAAAGCAGCCCACCCACCTCCCTAAACATTCACTCCCTTCACCACCGGCGCACTGTGGCTGCAGTGTGTACCATCCACAGGATGCACTGCAGCAACTCGCCAAGGCGTCTTCGACAGCACCTCCCAAATCCATGACCTCTACCACCTAGAAGGACAAGGGCAGCAGGCACATGGGAACAACACCACCTGCACATTTTCCTCCAAGTCACACACCATCCTGACTTGGAAATATATCGCTGTTCCTTTATCGTCACTGGATCAAAATCCTGGAACTCCCTACCTAACTGCACTGTGGGAGAACCTTCACCACACGGACTGCAGCGGCTCAAGAAGGTGGCCCATCACCACCTTCTCAAGGGCAATTAGGGATGGGCAATAAATGCTGGCCTTGCCAGCGACGCCCACATCCCATTAACGAATTTTTTAAAAAGTTAGTTGCTGGATTTATCCTTACACCCTTTTTTGAAAAAGAGTGTAACATTTGCAATTCTCCAGTCCTCTGGCACCACCCCCCTATCTAAGGATGTTTGGAAGATTATGGCCAGTACCTCCGCAATTTCCACCAATACTTCCCTCAGCAACCAAGGATGCATCTCATCCGGAACGGGTGACTTACCTACTTTACGTACAGCTAGCCTTTCTAATACCTCTTATTAAACAATTTTTAGCCCATACAGTATCTCAACTATACCTTCCTTTACTGAGACTCTGCCAGCATCTTCTTCCTTCATAAAGATAGATGCAAAGTATTCATTTGGTACCTTGGACACAGCCTCTGCCTCCATAAGTAGATCTCCTTTATGGTCCCTATTCGGCCCCATCCCTTCTCTGACTACCGTTTACTGTTTACATGCCTGTAGAAGAATTTTGGATTCCCTTTTATGTTGGCCGCCAGTCTATTCTCATACTCTCTCTTTGCCCCTCTTATTTCCTTTTTCACTTCCTCTCTGAACATTATATATTCAGCCTGGTTCTCACTTGTGTTATTAACCTGACATCTGTCATACGCCCCTTTTTCCCGCTTCATCTTACTTGCTATCTCTTTTGTCATCCATGGAGCTCTGGCTTTAGTTTTTTCCCTCATGGGAATGTACCTAGACTGTACCCGAACCATCTTTTCTTTAAAGGCTGCCCACTGTTCAATTACAGTTTTGCGTGCCAATCTTTGATTCCAATTTACCCGGGCCTTATCTGTTCTCATCCCACTGAAATTGGCCACCCTCCAATTGAGTATTTTTCCTTTAGAGTGGTCTGTGTCCTTTTCCATAGCTATTCTAAACCTTGATACTATGATCGCTGCTCCCATGTTACTGAGCAATACAGATTCAATCCTTGGTCTGTTCTATAATGGTGTTGGAATTGGTTTCCGGACTGCTGGGCCAGGAAGGGGATAAATCGGACAGATTCTTGTTTTCAATTACTATCCAGTGATCCCTGCTGAAAAGTGTACTTGTGAGGACTGCTACACTTCAGGCTTTCTCCAACTGTTTGATCTTTACAGCAAAAAGGCAGTTTTCACAAGCTGACCTGCATGCCTATGATCTTAAATTTGTAACTTTGTGTCACGTGAAGGAAGTAGTATGCCACAGGTTTAAATTGCCTTTTTATTGTGATCTTTCGCATTGGACATTGCATGGGCTGCTCTTTTTTTCTACCCTGAAAGATGAAAAACACCACACTGTTAGACCATAGCGTTTAGACCAGACTAATCGTTGATTTCATATACAAAGAATAAAAATGCTCAGAAGAATGTTTGATTAACACAATACTTTAAACTTTGCCCTGAAAATAATCAGTCCAATATTTGGATGACCTCTTCAGAATCTTTTAACTGAATCTTTGAATGTAACATGAATGCTTAAGCACTCAAACCCTGCCTACTGCTGCATTGTGGATACAGGCAAGTTAACAGGATTCTGATAATCCTGGGACCACTGTCCAGATATAATCACATCTTTCTTTGAAGTGGAGCCTGCTGCTAAGAAGAACTAAAGGATTTGTTTTCACAAGGCGGGCAATATTGTTACTCACTTTTCCCATTCAGGTTGATACAATGTGAACAACAAACCTCTAGCCATTCTCATGGGTTTGTTTGCTTGCGACATCCGATTTGTGCATCATATAACTTGGCTCTGAAAACAACCATCTGCCAGCTTTGAATCCATTTAGAAATGCAGAGATGAAGGAATTTCTGACACAATTAACTTGTCTGTACTAACAATAACTTGCTTTGAGGAAACTGGCCAGCCCAGACGGTCCCCATAGATATTTGTAGACAGTATTTGTATACTGTCTTTTATCTTTGCTAAGACTCTTAAGACTACAGCTTACTGAAATCAACTTTTTAAATTCACAATATTTGGTTTATCTAAAGTTTTATATGAAATGGATGTAATAAAAAGAAGCTACATTGATATAGCCCCTAATCATAGGAATGTATAGGACTGGAAAAGACCACTTTGATCCATCCAGTCAACCCCTGTGTTGAAAAATAGAAAACAGATTTTTTTTCAGCAAATGCATATCCAACTCCCTCTTAAAATTACTGATGCTAATGGCCTCAGTGGACTGTCCATTTCAAACATTCATCTCCTTTTGTGTGAAGTAGTTATTCTGATCTGTCCATTCACCACCTCTCTTCTGAGTTTTATCCAATGCCATCATTGCTATTCTTGGACCATGGTAAACAATTTCTTAGGTTCCAGGATTAAGGGGTTAAATTATGAGGGCAGGTTGTATAAATTTGGCTTGTATTCTCTTGAGTTTAGAAAGTTGAGGGATGATCGAATTGAGGTCTTTAAAATAATAAAGGGATTTGATAGGGTAGATGAAGAGAAACTGTTTCCTCTGATGGGAGAATCCACAAGGGTGGGACAATCTTAAAATTAGAGTGAGGCCATTTATGAGTGAAATCGGGATGCATTTTTTCTCACAAGGGGTAATGGAAATCTGGAGTGCTCTCCCCAAATGGCTGTGGATGCTGGATCGGTTGAAATTTTCAAAACTGAGATCGATAGATTTTTGTTAGGTATAGGTATCAAGGGATATAGAGCTACGGTGGGTAAATGGAGTTGAGGTACAGATCAACCATGATCTAATTGAATGGTGGAACAGACTCAAGGGGCTGAATGGGCTACTGCTGTTCCTATGTTCAGCTTGTTGATACCCTTAAGGATTTTGAATGCCTCAATAGGATCTCCTCTCACTCAACTGCAGTCTCTCCTTGTAGCTCAGGTATCTGATGCCACACTTTAGTCAGGTAGTCCTTTTCTGCACCTTTTCCAGCACTATGAAGTCCTTCTTGTAATATGGCAACCAGAATTGCGCACAGTATTCCAGATGGGGATGAATAATGCTCTGCCTAGGCTCGATGTAACATCCTGTGAATTATGCTCTAGTCCATAGGCTAGAAACACCAAGATCCCATTTATCTTATTTAGCATTGCTGAATGTTGTACAGACTGTTTCAACAATCCATCCCTCAATCCTGATCCTGTGATTTCTCCTGTGGACTAACACGATTAAGATTTAATTTCCAATGTGTATTTTCCTTCCATAGTCTCATCAATTTGCAATTATCAACATTAAATATTATTGGCGTTTACTCAGCTCATCTTCCCAATCTAGCTAAATACCTGATCAGCTGGCTCGTGACTGTTCGCAGCATGACCCAATTTGCTGCTGTTGGCACATTTTGACAGTTTTGTTTCTAAACCCACTTCCAATACAATAATACCAAAGGTCCCAACACTGATCCTTTGACGAGCCCCTAGTCACTTCCTGTCACTCTGCAGCTCCATTCACAGCCACCCTCTGTCAATCCACTTTAATTACTGGCCACCTATTTTTTGATTTTTACCTTGTGGAACAACCTCCTATGCAGCACATATCAGAAACCTTGTTGAAGTTTGGATAGACCACATCCTTTATGTCCTCAGGATGTCCAAAAACAACGAATCACTAGTGAAGTGCAGTCACTGTTATGTAGGCAATCACAGCAGCCAATTTGTGCACAACAAGCTTCCACCAGCAGCAAATGAGGTGAATGACCAGACAATCTTTTATGATCTATTAAGCAAAATAAATACAGTAATTTTGTATGATAGGAGTCCTGCTTCTGTCATGGGGATATCAGGTAATGACAGGATTGAGTTTGGCTGTAATGTCACTCTTGAGTGAATAGCCTGCCAACACTCAATGTCTAGGCTCGCACATGAAGAGTATGCATTTTGGTGATGTACTGGAGGGTGGTCAGCACCTGTTGAACTAGCGCTAGCGTGAACCAACACTTTCAGGAGGGAGGGGGTGTGGAGAACAACCTTTTATTAGCTGATATTGTTAATGGTTCCCTCTCCTCAGCTACTGTTCCCTCCCCTTCAAATCTGCCGTTATCACCCCCCTCCTCAAAAATCCACTCTTGACTTCTCTGTCCTTGAAAACTACTGCCCCATCCCTGACCTCCCTTTCCTTGAGCTTGTTGTCGCCTCCCAAATCTGTGCCCATCTTTCCAGCAACTCCATGTTTGAATCCCTCCAATCAGGTTTCCACCCCTGCCAAAGTACTGAAACAGCCTTTGCCCTTATCAAAGTCACAAATGACATCCTCTGTGACTGTGACTGTGATAAACTATCCCTCCTCATCCTTCTCGACCTGTCTGCATGCTTTGACATGGTTGACCACACCATCCTCCTCCATCGTCTCTCCTCTGTCATCCAGCTGCATGGGGCTGCCCTCGCCTGGTTCCATTCTTACCTATCCAGTCATAGTCAGAAAATAACCTGCAATGGCTTCTCTTCCCACTCCTGCACGATTACCTCTGGAGTCCCCCAAGGAGCTATCCTTAGCCTCTTATTTCTCATCTGCATGCTGCCCCTCGGCAATGTTGTCTGCAAATATGACGCCAGGTTCCACGTGTACGCTGACGACACCCAGCTCTACCTCACCAACACCTCTCTTGATCCCTCCATTGTCTCTGATTTGTCACACTGCTTGTCTGACATCCAGCCCTGGATGAGCAGAAATTTCCTCCAGCCAAATGTTGGAAAGACCAAACCCATTATCTTTGGTCCCTGCCACAAACTGCGTTCCCTGGCCGCTGACTCCACCTCTCTCCCCGGCTGCTGTCTGATGCTGAACCAGACAGTTTGCAACCTTGGCGTCCTATTTGACCCTAAGATAAGCTTCCGACTTCACATCTGCTCCATCACCAAGACCGCCTATTTCCACTTCCGTAACATCGCCCGTCTCTGTCCCTGCTTCAGCTCATCTGCTGCTGAAACCCTCATCCATGCCTTTGTCACCTCTAGACTTGACTCTCCCAATGCTCTCTCGGCCAGCCTCCCATCTTCCACTCTCCATAAACTTGAGTTCGTCCAGAACTCTGCGGCTCATATCCTAACTCACACCAAGTCCGGTTCACCCATCATCCCTGTCTTCGCTGACTTACATTGGCTCCTGGTCCGGCATCACCTTGACTTTAAAATCCTCATCCTTGTTTTCAAATCTGTCCAAGGCCTCACTCATCCCTATCTCTGTGACCTCCTACAGTTGTACAACCTTCCAAGATCTCTGCGCTTCTCCAATTCCGGCCTCTAGTGCATCCCTGATTTTAATAGTCCACCGTTGGCAGCCATGGCTTCAGCTGCCTAGGTCCTAAACTCTGGAATTCCCTCCCTAAACCTCTCTGCACCATTGGCAGCCATACCTTCAGCTGCCTAGGTCCTAAACTCTGGAATTCCCTCCCCAAACCTCTCTCCTCCTTTAAGGTGCTCCTTAAAACCTACCTCTTTGGCCAAGCTTTTGGTCACCTGTCCTAATAGGTCCTTATGTGGCTCGGTGTCAAATTTTATTTGATAACGCCACTGTGGAGCACCTTGGGTCATTTTACTACGCTAAAAGTGCTATATAAATCCATGTTGTTTATTCATTCCTTGGCTGGTATCAGAATATTAACGGTGCCTTCCTGGGTAGAATTCTCAACTTTGCCAGCTAATACTGTGGTTTTATTTGGTGGATAAGTATTCAAAACCCTTTTTTATTAAAGAATTGTCATGATCGGCCAGTTTGACGCCCCTATTGAAATTGAAAGTTACCACCACTGTGTCTAATTATGTGAATGAGCTGATTCAAGCAGCAGATTTGTAGCCAATATCTTGCATCATTGCAGTTATCATCTCATTTGCAATTGCAAGTATTCATCTCCCTCACCCTGTCACACTCAAACTTTTGCAAGAATTCTGTTTAAACAAAAATGTTCAAAAAAATCAACAGTAGACAGATAAAAAGGCTGTTAATCTTAATTCCTTGTATTTGATTCATTTTTATATTTTTATATATAAATGTTAGATGGTTGTACTGGCTCCTTAAGGACCCAATGTTATAGTGTCCTCTTGTGCCTGCATTCTCATTACTGATAACTATACATTGAACCAAACTAAAGAGCAAATGCATTACATATAAATGCTATGTCGGTATGTTTATATGTGAAATAAATTGCTTTCCACTCTGTCCAACTTTGTATCTCAGTAATCCTTGCTGCACCAATGTGACATTTCCATTTACTACACCGGCCACTGTTTTTCTAAATAAAGTTGTCAATTTATACAGAATCATGGGTACTTTTGTGCTGCATGCTTACTAGGAACTAGATTAAGACTGCCCAAACTCATTTCATGTAGAACCCTTAGAGCCAACAGACAGAGGAGACTTTCATTCCATTAGTATCAGCTAGATTTAAGCCGATCTCCTAAAAGGTTTAACAAAAAACACACTGCTTCACTCAGTATCAATTACAGCTTACATGTCCAAATTATTAGTGAACACTAACATTTTTTGCACACATTGTACCAGGCTTACCACAATATGGATTTTTTTTTCCCTCCCAAAGGTTGAACAATTGATTGAAAAGCTAAAGTCTCTTCCAGAAGATTGCAGTGGTGGAAGCTAAACACGTGCAGTTGAATCCCAGTGCATATAGTTCCAGAAGGTGACTCTATTTCAAGACTACAGTTGATCTTTAACCTGATCCAGCTTTCGATTTAATCAAGAATTAATTTGTGCCTATCATAATTGAAAAATGCTATTTTAATGAGTTCCTGAATTGTATAAAATCCATATTTTTTGACTAAATACAGTAAAGATAGTAATTTTTTTCCTAGACTGCTAAATGTGCATGCATGACAGTGAGTCAATGGTTTATTAAACCTGTCAGTATGCAGTTAGTGGCACACCAATCAGTAAGGTTAGCTGCAATCTAAAGTTGGAAAGATTGAAGAACTTTAATTATAGTGTTCCTATACGCAAGATTTTGTCTGAAATACTATGTTTATTTAATATGAAATTTAATTACATCATTAATGTAAAACATTTTAATTTTTTCTGTAAATATGTTTCATGAACAGTAATGTTAATTTATCTTTTATCTGGAAGATTGTAATTACATTAGTATGGTAGACTCTCTGGATTTTTTTTCTGTTCCAATTGCATTCATTCTCTGGAATTCTGCAAGTAATGGTTATTGGTATTACTATTCTCTTCATGGATGTCATGAACTATGGGCCTTTGTGCAAAATTGGAAGACATTTTAACAATTTAATTCCTGGCTGAACTGTTCATAAAACTGAATGGGAGAATTATTTTCTGCATGTAATATTACAATGTATCACAGATGGTAAGATAAAAATGAGTCAATACTGTGCCATCTTCTTGTGTTAATGACCAAATTGTTCTAATTTATAGCTGCCCTGGGTTCCATTAACTTGAATATTAATAAAATAGAAACATTATAAAACTGTAATGTACACTTATTGAATAACACCCATACTATGATGCCATGACTTAAAAATGCATCGCATGACAATTTAGATTTGCTGGTGGTTCTCAATACGCCATGGCCATCATCTGCTGCCTTTATTATCCATCATTCTCTGACCTACTCTGCCTGCAGTCTCTAACAATATTACCAAGCTGAAATCAGCATTTCAGCTCATCTATAAAATGTTGACACCTCTTAAATAGAAATGACCATTGTGTTGTTCCTACTGTGTCCCTAACAATGGCATCCTACAACTTATACATATAACCAATGGCATTAGCTGAACCGATGAACAGCATCAAGGGCCAAAATCCATATCTACCACTCTGTGACAGTGTATTGGAGCACCAACATCTAGCATAATTTTCATTGCACCCTTTACTAAAATAGTTGCAACCTGCTTTTTTGTATTATTAAACTGGGGGTTATGTAATCTCTGTTACCTAAATCAAAATTATAAACCATGGGTCTCTCGTGGATTCTTGCATAATGGTTCAAAGAACTAATTTGTACTGAAATATTGTAATTCTGTCCTCTAGTTTATTTTGTGTCTGAGACATCAGTACAAGACTGGCACACCTCAATCAGGTTTCCATGCCGCTCTTGGATTTCTAGGATATAGGGGGATTAGGCATTGTTGTGACGTGCCAAGTTTGGTTGCACGGGGGTCTTCACGAGCAAGTGAGAGACCTACCCAGAGAGGGGAGATATGTCAAGTTTTTGGACATTTGATTTTTTTTCTTTGTGGAGAGGATATAGGAATGGTTTTTGTTTAATGGTTGTGTTTTAAAACTGAATTTTCATGGGTTTAAAAAGAAATCCACAGGCTGCAGCACTGAGACAGAAGAGGGTTTTGATGTACTAATAGGCCAAGTATCCTTATTTTTCTCTACAACAATCAGAGACATAAAGCAATTTGTTATCCTGTCTCTGATAGCCTAACAAAACAACCACACATGTTATGATTCTATTTATGTTAGCCCGGTCTGGTGAGAATATACTCTTGGAACAGTCAGTAATCAGTTTGGTTGACTGGGCTACTGGTGAATCCCTGAATGGGGAAAGAGTTGGAGGCCCCACCCTTCTTGTGAATATACAGATAGTATAGGGAAAAAAGTTGCACTTGAGCAGTCAGCCAGCTTTGAAACAAGACACAGAGGTGTAGGCCTGGATCTGGATACTTAAATGCAGATTTGTACATTTTGGCAGTTATAAGTTGCCAGTTCAGATCACAAGGGTGTCCTATTGTTACACTCCTGGGTTATACTACCATATATTTAGATATTGGGTAGTATGGGCACACTGCTGAAAGTAAGATGCTCAGACTGCTTGCAAGAGTGACCAACACCACTGTACTCTAGATGATCTAGGGTAGATGAGACTGATAAGAGTATCTTCTGGCAGTGTGATCCTCACATGTAGGAGTTCCGTGTAAAATTTGCTGACCCAGGATTGCTGGAACATGAGTTGGGTCTCAGGTATATATGTGACTTGCCTGTTGGTATCAAAATAAAACTTTGAGTCTTTCTCTGCGACCGGCAACCATCAAGGTCAAACTTGTGAGACATTGATCCTTGTTACATTGTCTCTGGATGCACACTGTTATACCATCCAATATACAAAAAAAAGTGTTTTGTGATAATGAAGGATCAGGAGCTTCTCATATTTGTATTACTGTGTATTGTGCTGATTTACGAATTTTATTTCAGTACAGGTTTATAATAATTTAACTCTTTATTCAACACTTTAACATAATACATAACCAGTTAAAAACAAGTGGATCAACTGGTGTTGAAAAAATCTCATTCACCCATCACCTCTATGCCTGCTAAACTACATTGGCTCCCTGTCTGGCAGAGTTTAGATTTTAAAAATTCACATCCTTGCTTCCAAATCACTCCATGGCCTCGCCCCTCCCTATCTCTGTGACCTTCTCCAGCCCAACAACTCTCCGAGATCTCTGTGCTCCTTCAGTTCTGGCCTCTTGCGCATGCCTGATTTAATCGCTCCACCATTGGCAGCCACGCCTTCAGCTGCCTGGACCCTAAGCTCTAAAAAAAAAATTCCCTCCTCTTTTAAGACACTCTTTAAAGCCTAGCTCTTTGACCAAGCTTTAGGTCACCTGTCCTAATATCTCCTTATGGGCTCAGTGTCAAATTTTGTTTGATAACGCTCCTGTGAAGTGCCTTGGGATGTTTTACTACGTTAAAGATAAGTTTTAAAAACAAATTAGGATAAATAAATACAATTGGAGGTAACCAAAGACAGGTATTGTTTTGTAGAGTTTTACTGTTATTTTCTGATGGTAACTCTTCTTGTAATTGTTCAGCTTCGTAAATAAGTTGTTACAACTTATTAACAAATGAATCACAAAAATATTTGCAGTTTAAAGAGACTAATTCAAGAGAGTAGGGGCAGTCGTAAGATACAGGTGAGGATAACTAAAGCCACCATTAGAAATGCCAAAAATAGTATTTGGGGAAAAAAAGATTTTGGACAGATTTAGAAGCAATGTTTTTTTCAGTTATGTCAGAAGCTAGAAAATGATTAAGGACCATATAGGTGAGATACTCAGCAGGGCCAGCTATGTTTGAGAACCAAGATATGGCTGAAGTGCTAAATAGATATTTTGTAGCTGTTTTCACTAGTACGAGATAGGCGTGTTGCTAAAGTAGAAGTAAATATAGAAATTGTCTTAGCTAGGATTAAGGCACTCAATGAAGATTGGATGCCATTTACTTCAGATTGCTGAAGGAAATAGGAGACGTATTATTGCGAGTCATTGACTTGCTTGAGATCTGGGTTATTTTTAACGGAGGGAGGCTCATTTCCCAGGAGGGGAAAAAAAAATCAGACTCAAGAATTAGGCCTGTTAGTTTGACATCGGTTGCTAGGAGGATACCGGAAGATATAATGATGGATGTGATTTATGATCAGATCGATAGATAGTAGAGAATCCCAACTTGTATTTTTTTAGCGTAAACATTAACGATCTGGTTTTTAATGTTATGTTCGTATCTACTGCAAACCAATCTATCATTTGTAGGGCCT
This sequence comes from Heptranchias perlo, assembly GCF_035084215.1. NCBI lineage: Eukaryota > Metazoa > Chordata > Chondrichthyes > Hexanchiformes > Hexanchidae > Heptranchias > Heptranchias perlo. Next base: position 71,027,111 of record NC_090329.1, on the reverse strand, counting down.
TCATGACTCAGTGTAGGATCCATGTAGATGTTGATCAATGAATTTAAAGAAAATAAACCTTCTGCTAAAGTCACATCAGAAATCAAACTGGCATATTGAGAACCTGTTCTAGATTAATTTAGTGAACCAAATGTAAAGCTGAGCTGTTCTTTGAACACGGTCTGTGAGATGTTAGCGTTTGACTTGCAGTTCTCCTTTAAAAAGTAATAAATAATACGAACAATTAACTTGTCAATATTATTCGCATATCTTAAATAAACTTCCTGCTCCAAAGCCAGTCAAATACTGTAAGCTTCGCCTCGGTGTTTGTGAGCTCACAGAATAAAATAGTGTAGATTATTTCACAGTTCAACGAATCGCATGAAAAGACCCCAATGCTTGGCACAGCGTGTTGCTTAAGTTGGGCTCTCAGATGTTGATTCTAGATAAATGGCCGAAATTAAATGTCCAGTTACTCTGTATACTGCCGTCGTCCTACCCGCACATTATTCTGAAAGATCCCAACTTTTTAGTTTGCGGCTTTGTATCTACTACAGCTGCAATGAAGTACTTGTTTCTCTTAATATAAATCCTGCACACTTTAAAACATACATTCAAATTGTTGCTGTTTTGGTGTTTTCCAATTAAAGCTTAAAATAATTCCAGCTTCACTGTAAACGCGACGAAAGGTGCAATTTCACAAATTACTCGGCCTCATTTCCTACAAACTAACTGAAACTTAGTCTTCATTCGAGTAGTGTGATGAGAGCGCTATCGTCCCTTCCTTGCCAAAGCATTTCCCCATCAAAGTGAACCAGACCGTGTTTCCTCGCTCGCAGCAGGATCCCCACCACCTTATTGGAAATTGTCACATAGGCATCAAACAATTTCCCAAAAGTTATACAAATGTTCCCATCCGTTCCGGCTTCTCCGTTCTTTCTAATAATATAAAGCAATTCTTCGACTTCTTTCCCGACCAGGGTATGTGCATCTTTCCCCCTCTGCTCTGTTTTAGATCCCTCTTTCGGATGCCCGTATCCCTCCTCCCCTCTGTGCAGCCGCAAAGTCACCGCATGGGAGCCACTGAAAGGATTGTGCCGCTGGGACTCCCTGTGATCATCGGCCCATTTCTGCCACGTCTGCCTCAGCCTTCCCGATCCGTGCTGCCCTGGCCTCCCCGGCACCTTGTGATTGCCTCCACTTTCTTCCATTTCTTTTCCAATACACTGGGATCCTCTTAATCCGGGAAGGTCATCGCAGCCATTCTTTTCCCCGAAATAATCAGCGACTGGAAACTAGGATCCCCTTTTTTTCAGTTTTGTTGATCTGTTTCAGCCCAGTCTTTTCTGATAAAACCCGAACGTTGGTCTGGGCTGCAGCCTGGACGCCGCAGGGTCGTGGTACTGAATTTGCAGCTGTCGGTTCAGACCCTCGGGCCGCTGATCGACAGTTTAATCAATCAATAGAAGAGCGTGTTCCGGACAGGGCTCCAATGGGGCAGAGTAGGGGGTGGGAGCGACGACGATCCGCTGGACAATGTTTCTCGTTGCAAACAGTCGATGTTCTCTCCCCGTAATACTGATGTTAGTTTGAGCATCATTGATTGCAGCTATTGGCGACTTAGCATGGATAATTAGACCACTTGGGAAAGGGTAAACAGAATGTTAGCCAGTGCAAATCTGATTTTTAAAAAAAATGCGTTGAGTCATATACGACAGTCATGTATTTACTGTAGACATCCTTCCACCTAACTGCAATAAGCAATAAGGTGACCTCTTGTAAATAACCTTTATATTACCACAGCGATTCTTTTTCTTATATGTCTTACCATTGTGGAAGCCTATATTAATCTAAATCAACTCTTGAAAAATTCAAACTTTGATTTTTCTTTCGTTTAGGAGTTTCAAACTGACTACTTCCTTTTCTCAGAGATTTTCAAATTGATCTTGATTCAGCAGTATAAGGGCAAAGACTTGCTGCAGGAAGTCTTGGGGGTTAGTTGCAGTGGGAAAAAGATGCTACCCGTTTAAAAATAGACTTTGAACCTATAAATTTCTCTATTCGGTGATGGGCCTGTGCACGGCTGTGCTTGGAGAGCTCTTATATAAGCCTTTTTCAAGCTTTGCCCTAGTGTTCCCTCCCTCCGCTGATCTCTGGGTCCTGAACACGGGGCAGGCCGACAACATCCACGCTGACTGGCCCTGATTAACTCATGTTTCTCCAAGTGCTGAGCAATTTCATCCTTTACTATAGCCTCTACTAGTGTACTGTCACATTTTGGGATTTCTGACTTAGTTGCCATTGGGGAGGGGAAGGAATATTGGTGTAATATATGTTAAAATGTCACTATTGAGTTATATATGTAACTGAATGAAAGTATAAATCCAAACTTTTTAAAACTTCTACAACACTTCCCAAAACAACACACAACAACCAAATCACTCAATGCTATCCCAAGTCGTAGGTGGAATATTCACTGTTTCGTCTATTTTCTTTCAGGTTAGTTCTCAAGGAGTTAAATTCACAATACAACAGTGCTCGGAGATGTAGATTAGCTTTGCCTAAACCAGTGTGTTGCAGACAATGTATTCATACATATTCATAGACAATATATTCATACATATTCTGGTTGAGATGACCTGATTCATTAGAGTTTAACGGGGTAGTTGCTAGGGTAATCTGGTAAGATTCTTCTTCCTGGAGTTGAAATTGACATAAAGGACTGCAAAGCCCCTTTTCAGGGTCAACCATATCTAACAAAAGCTGCAAAAAGGCAAGTCTTGGCCTGAGCTGGGAATTAAGATGTAGGTCAGTTTTTCCAGCTAATAGCTGGCCCAAAAGGAACATAAGGGACATGAGATCCATGTACAACAACAACTTGCATTTGTATAGCGGCTTTAGCGGAATAAAATTTCCCAAGGCGCTTCACAGGAGCGTTATCAAAGAAAATTTGACACTGAACCTCATAAGGAGATATTAGGACAGGTGACCAAAAGCTTGGTCAAAGAGGTAGGTTTTAAGGAGCATCTTAAAGGAGGAGAGAGAGGCGGAGAGGCTGGACATCGGTGGAGAGGTGTTGGAGGAGGATGGTGTGGTCAACTGTGTCAAAGGTTGCAGACAGGTCGAGAAGGATGAGGGAGATAGTTTACCACAGCCACTGTCACTTTCAGCTAGTGGATTGACTCCCACATTCCTGCTCACTGTCTTCCTCGGATGTAGGAGGCAATTTCAAGGGAATTAAAACCTGGAAGAGAAAGATTTTTTTTTCAGTCTCTTTATAAATCACTGGTTAGGCCTCAGCTGAAATATTGTGTTCAGTTATGGGCACTAAACATTTGGAAGGACGTATGCTTTGTTTTAACTAATTTCTACTTCATGAATGTGAAAAGATGTGAGGGGTTTTTGTATTAAAAAAAAGTAACAGGACGGTTATTTCGAGATGCTGAAGAAACCCATTTCAAAATAAAATAATATTTCCCAGGCAATAAATAAAAACATATATACCAACAGTACTCAACCAATAGATTAAAATAATACAATTTAGAAGTAGTAAAAAGCACAGTATTTGTTGATTAGAACATAAAACAAGGGGTAATAATGTAAAAGGTTGTGTGCTCTATCAGTGTGGAGAGTGAGTCAGACCCGGAACTGTTATCCGGGGATGAGGCGGCGGTCGGGATTGTTTTGTTGACGGAGGGGAAGATGGCGCTGTTCAGTTGTAACGTGGGTCGGAGGTTTTTACTTCTTTTAGCCCAGGAGAACCTGGAGTTCCGACTCCCGGTGAGTGTGGCGGAGAGTCCGAGTCCGAGTCCGGCTCGGTGGTGTCTGGAGCGGGATAATAACTGGAGCAGAGACTGAGCTCCACACTGGACCAGGCCCAGTGGAGCCGCTTAAATAAAAACAGAAAACGCTGGAAACACTCCGGCAGCTTCGCTCCACCGCCCGCTGAATGTTTGCAGCGTTTCCTGATTTTTATTTCAGATTTTCAGCGTCCGCCGTATTTTGCTGCTGTGGAAATATGTGCGAGCGGCTCCTGGACAAAAACAGAGTTCAGTCTGTTTAGAAATTACTGTTTGTTTTACCGAAGACACCAGATCGTTTCCGAGGGACAGTTAAAGTGCTCCAGGTGCCTGCAGTCTCTCGGTATCTTTGCCCAACTGGCGGTTCATTTTAAGTGTGAGCGCTGGCAACTTGCTGCAATCACTCCAGACAGCTGGGCAGTCATATATTGTAAAATGTTGTGCTGCTGAAACCCTCATTCATTCATTGTTACCTCTAGACTTGACTATTCCAATGCTCCCCTGGCCGGCTTCCCTCCTTCCACCCTCCATAAACTTGAGCTCATCTAAAACTCTGCTGCCCGTATCCTAACTCGCACCAAGTCCCGTTCACCCAAGACCCCTGTGCTCGCTGACCTACATTGGCTCCCGGTCCGGCAACGCCACGATTTTAAAATTCTCATCCTTGTTTTCAAATCCCTCCATGGCCTCGCCCCTCCCTATCTTTGTAACCACCTCCAGCCCGACAACCCTCCGAGATCTCTGCGCTCCTCCAATTCTTGCCTCTTGCGCATCCCCTAAGCTCTGGAATTCCCTCGCTCTCCTCCTTTAAGACGCTCTTTAAAACCTACCTCTTTTTTGGTCACCTGTCCTAATATCTCATGTGGTTCCATATCAAATTTTGTTTGATAATGTTCCTTTGAAGTGCCTTGGGACGTTTTATATGGTTACGGCCTTAATATATGCAAGTTGTTGTTGATGGACCCTGATGATCTGCAAGATTGTGCCAGTCTTTGCCATTTCTGCTATTTTCTAGCACGCTGCCTTTCCACCCACCCCCTACAAGGCAATTGTCAGGGGAACAAAGCTGGGGTGGGGGTTCCCTACACCAGGAGTTCCTGCATTCCTGGCTCTGTCAGGATTTGGCAAAATGCTGGATGGTGGGTGGAATGAGGCATAGGGCGGAAGTGAACCTTGTCACGTGGGACGGGGGGAAGGTCCTGGCCAGGGAAGTGGTCTGGACCCCTGAAAAAAGGTGCAGCAATTTTTCTCTTTTTAAAAGAAAAATATTCTTGATTGGCCCCTTTACAGAGGGCAACCCTCCACCCAATGGCGGTCAGTCACCGAATTTTCAAGCTACTTCGATCGACGCTAGGGCTGTTGCACTTAACATAAGAACATAAGAAATAGGAGCAGGAGTAGGCCAATCGGCCCCTCGAGCCTGCTCCGCCATTCAATAAGATCATGGCTGATCTGATCCTAACCTCAAATCTAAATTCTTGTCCAATTTTCTGCCCGCTCCCCGTAACCCCTAATTCCCTTTACTTCTAGGAAACTGTCTATTTCTGTTTTAAATTTATTTAATGATGTAGCTTCCACAGCTTCCTGGGGCAGCAAATTCCACAGACCTACTACCCTCTGAGTGAAGAAGTTTCTCCTCATCTCAGTTTTGAAAGAGCAGCCCCTTATTCTAAGATTATGCCCCCTAGTTCTAGTTTCACCCATCCTTGGGAACATCCTTACCGCATCCACCCGATCAAGCCCCTTCACAATCTTATATGTTTCAATAAGATCGCCTCTCATTCTTCTGAACTCCAATGAGTAGAGTCCCAATCTACTCAACCTCTCCTCATATGTCCACCCCCTCATCCCCGGGATTAACTGAGTGAACCTTCTTTGTACTGCCTCGAGAGCAAATATGTCTTTTCTTTAAGTATGGACACCAAAACTGTATGCAGTATTCCAGGTGCGGTCTCACCAATACTTTATATAACTGCAGCAATACCTCCCTGTTTTTATATTCTATCCCCCAAGCAATAAAAGCCAACATTCCGTTGGCCTTCTTGATCACTTGCTGCACCTGCATACTAACGTTTTGATTTTCTTGCACTAGGACCCCCAGATCCCTTTGTACTGCAGTACTTTCCAGTTTCTCGCCATTAAGATAATAACTTGCTCTCTGATTTTTCCTGCCAAAGTGCATAACCTCACATTTTCCAATATTGTACTGCATCTGCCAAATCTCCGCCCACTCACCCAGCCTGTCTATATCCCCTTGTAGGTTTTTTATGTCCTCCTCACTCTCTACTTTCCCTCCCATCTTTGTATCATCTGCAAACATTGATATGTTACACTCGGTCCCCTCCTCCAAATCGTTAATATAGATTGTAAAGAGTTGGGGACCCAGCACCGACCCCTGCGGAACACCACTGGCTATTGGTTGCCAGTCCGAGAATGAACCATTTATCCCAACTCTCTGCTTTCTGTTAGATAACCAATCCTCCACCCATGCCAGAATATTACCCCCAATCCAGTGATTCTTCACCATTGATATCAACAATTTTGATGAAGGCATCGGGGGAACTTTCCACAAGTTTGTGAATGACACGAAGATATGTCCAGTTTCAATGACCTTAGATGAAAAACATAGATTTGTGATGAATCTAGATGAAATGGTGAAATGGGTCCATCTTTTTAAAAAAGACAAATGTAGCATGATGCACTTGGGTAGGAGCAACTTCAAGCATATGTGCAGCTTGCAGGGTTGATGCTCAAGATTGCTGAGCGGGAGACGCACCTGAGGGTTATAGTCTGAGTCGTTGAAGATCCATAACCACTGCCGCGAGGCTAGTGTGAAAGCACATAGGGTGTTAGGATGTATTTCCTGGATAATTTACCATAAAACAAAACAAGAAGCACTGTCCTTTCTTTGTGTAGGGCCTTGGTCAGGTCCCATTTAGAATATTGTGTTTAGTTTTGGTCCCCTCGTGGGAAATACAGAGGCTTTGGAAAAGCTTCAGAGGAGGGCCACTAAATTGATACCTAGTTTAAGGGCCCTTAGTTACCACAATAGGTTTTTACCTTGGAAAAGGGCAGAATTTGAGGAGATCTGATTGAAGTCTTTAAAATAGTGAAAGGGTTAGACTCCACCCAAGTCGATGGGCTATTTGAGCTGGATTGGTTAGGAAGGACAGTGGACATAAGTATAAGTTATGTAAGCATAAAACTAGTTTTGATGTTAGCTACTTTTGTTTGAAGAGAGCCGTTTGCCTCTGGAATAAGTTGCCAGCATTTGTATCTGCCTCTCCCATGTAAGTTAAGCGCTCTCCCACTGACCATATAAACTCTGGCTGGAAAAGCGCTGGAGGGAACCAGCGGGCACAATCCTAGTGATTGGGCTGTGACATTTAGTTAAAACATTGAACAGAGATCTATATATTATAAGGTTGATTTCAATATTCATTGTATCTACTCGTTGATCACCCCTGTAATTGCACACAGGAGTCAAGACCTAAGTGTAGTCATCGGGTGAAGCAGAGTTAAGGGGCAGTGGATATTTGGATCAGGACATGCAGACGTAATTCAGTACACATTTTAAAGTAAATCATTCTATCCTTATTTTTATAAAATACTTAATTTGAGATTATTAATAGCTAAATAGCAAATCATATGGCAATTTGGGAAACAGTGAAGTAGAGTTTTTTTGGAGTGTAGGATTTTTTGGGCATTATAGGCTGAGGAGCTGGGAGACACAAAACTGGCAGGCGAGTCTAATTATAGCGTGATAAGTTACACAGATTATAAATGTGGACATAAGAATTTATAAAGGGTACGGTAGCGTAGTGGTTATGTTACTGGGCTAGTAATCCAGAGGCCTGGACTAAAATCCAGAGTCACGAGTTCAAATCCTGCCACGGCGGCTGGCGAATTTAAATTCAATTAATTAAATAAGAATCTGGAATTAAAATACTAGTATCAGTAATGATAGCCATGAAACTACCGGATTGTCGTAAAAACCCATCTGGTTCACTAATGTCCTTTAGGGAAGGAAACCTGCCGTCCTTACCCGGTCTGGCCTATATGTGACTCCAGACCCACAGCAATGTGGTTGATTCTGAAATGGCCTAGCAAGCCACTCAGTTGTAAAATCTCGCTAGGGATGGGCAATAAATGCCGGCCTTGCCAGCGACGCCCACATCCCGTGAACGAATAAAAAAAAAAATTTTTAAAAATTGGAAGAAGTTGACACAAAATTGCGATCAAGCCTCAAGGTTGAAGGAATTTCCCCCCTCTCCACCGATATGCTGATAGGATTAGACAAAGTAGGGTGGGAGGAGGCTCGTGTGGAGCATAAACAGCGGCATGGACCAGTTGGGCCGAATGGCCTGTTTCTGTACTGTAAATTCTATGTATTAAAAAATATAGCAACAGGAAGTATGATTTTGTAGACAGGAAGTGACATTCAGACATAATGTTTTGTAAAATATTATAGGTTGACAATGTAATGTGGACTGAAGTAGCAGGAAGCTTGTGTGAGATCCAGTTCTGCAGTGTTTGATGCTGAACTGCATGGTTGAAAATCAGTCTCGGGTCCATGTGGAATAACTTCTATTGCAGAAATTGGGCAGCTGTGTGAGTAGGATGTCACGGGGTTGCCTGGTGGTGATATTTAGTGATGTGGAGTGAAGGTAGGAAGTAATTGAAGATATTTGGGAATGAGGATTACAAGCTTTTTATTGAATAAGTAAAGCAGTTCTGCAACTTTATTACAAAGGCCTGCTTCACTCATCTGAAGCAACCCAGTTCCCCTTAAAAATAGACTGTACACAACAACAGTTTTGTAAAATAATCCCTTCTTACGCACATCTGAAATTGACGGGCAGGAAAGGACCGGCTGGTCCATCAAGCCTGCTCCACACCATAATGGCCAGATCATCATGGTTAAACACTTCTTCCCTCCCTGCTCTCTTCCCCACCCCGCCCCCAGCCATGTAATCTCCTGGGAGAGGCAAAAATCTGAGAGAAAAACGGGGCCAATAAGGGAAAAAATACTCTGGAAAATCATTCACTGACCCCCTCAGGTGATCGAAACCAGTCCAGGAGATCACTGGACCAAGATGCGATCTCTGCCCTGGTCAAGAACCGGTCCAGCTCCCCATTGAAGGCATACAGAGAGTCAGCACCCACCACACAGCCGGCAATGTATTCCAGAGGCTTACAATACTCTAGGAAAAGAAGAACCGCCTAACATCCAGTCTATTGCTACTCTTACATAGTTTAAACTCATGTCCTCTGGTCCTCCCCAATGTGTTAAATTGGAATGATCTATCAATAGGGATGCTATCCAGCCCTTTAATTATTTTATAGACCTCTATCAGGTCACCTCTACGTCTACGCTGCTCTAAAGTAAATAGACCAAGGTCCTTGAGCCTATCTGAATAGCTGAGGTTTTTAAAGTTAGGAATCATTCTTGTTGCTGTTCCTCTGGACTTTTTCCAAAGCCACTTTATCACCCACCATGTGGGGGGACCAAAACTGGGCACAGTGCTCTAGATACGGTCTGACCAATGACCTGTATAGTGTCAAAAAGGTGTCCTTTGATTTATACTGAATGGTTCAATTAATACAACCCAACACCTTATTAGCTACAATTTCTCTACATTGGTCATGAACCTGTAGTGATCTCTGCACAATAACACCAAGATCTTTTTTTCCTCTCAACCTTTTCAGTATTGTTCCCTGCAAATGATGTGTATTCTGTCTTGGCCCTGCCAACATGCATGACACTACATTTATCTAAATTAAATGCTATTTGCCAATGTGTGGCCCACTCCCCTAGCACATCTAAATTTTTTTGGATTTGATTGCAATTCTTTACCGTCTTAACCCTTGCACAGATTTTGGTGTCGTCTGCAAACTTACCATACTCCCAACACCATTGTCCAGATCATTAATAAAGACCGTGAAGAGTAGCGGGCCCAGGACCGATCCCTAGGAGACACCACTAGTAAAAGGTTTCCCAGCTGAACCACATCCATTAACTACAACTTATTGGCTGTGGGATTGGAGCCAATTCCTAATCCAGTGTTTCAAATTTCTGCTTCTGCCACAAGATTCTATTTTGTGAAGTGACCTGGTGTGAGGTATCAAAGGCTTTCTGAATGTCCACCAGATTTCCCTCATCCACTACCTTAGTGATGTCCTCGAAAAGCTTATCAAATTTGTTAGGCACGACCTATTTTCTTGGAAGCCGTATTGTGAATTTCTAATAGCCCCTTCCCTTTCCCAGTGATCATAAAAGGCATTGCTTCCGATCCCTTCTAGCATCTTTCCTATAAGTTTGGTAACATTTTGTTAAATGCAGAGTCAATGTTTTGAATTTTAGTGTTGAACATAATTGGAGCTTTTTTTCTATAAAGGTCAAGTTGAGAAGGCAGCACAGAGGGCTGTGTGGGTGAGGGAAGCTGAGCTTTGGTTCAGGTTTGACAAGAAGAAATTAAGCAAATGACTGTCATTTGAGGAAAGTTTTAAAATTGTGTCCTTCAGTAGTTGCTCTGTATCTAGCTTTACTGTAGTTTGTCATTTTGCAGTGTTAATATGCTGTTTGTAAGTGGGGAGGGTATGCATTTTGTTGGCTGGCATGAGGATGTATTGTGAGAAGGAGCACCAGTTGGTATTGGATCATTCTCAGCTGATAGGAATGAGTTATTTTAATCCCTCGGTGGCATTACAAGATTAATTTGCCCAGGTGCTGTATTGAAAAAAAAATACTGGTCAAGAAGTTGTTACTACATGTGATGATTTGATGAGTGCTCTGGGAGTGTGATAACATTGTTTTATTTTCTGTTCTAGTCCATAAATAATGAGAGTAATTCTTGTAATGCTGTTAACTTTGCTGATGTTGCTATCGTTTGTGTTGCATAAGTAGATGATTTGGTGGGATAGGGCACTGTTCCTCCTCTGGTACCTCAGTTCTACAGTCCCAGATGAATGATTTCTCTAATGTGTGTTAAAGGTTCTAAGTGAGCTTAATTTGGATTGTTCATTTCACAGTGTGTAACTCTTCAGTATTACCCTCTTCAGTGTGTGTGTTATCTAGTATGAGATGTATCCTTGTGGTGCAAAATGGAAAATATTTATTTGTCTGTTTTCCTTTCACTTGACTGGAAAGAATCACCAATTAGTTGCCATGTGGAAGGTCAATACTGGTGAAGGCTCCCTCCAGCATTCCTGATGCACCCTGCATGTCAGTCAGTGATCCGTCTAAGCATCAGAGAACCTCACTGCACCACTCTCTGAATGGTGGACAGACTGTCTTCATTCTTTGCAATTCAAAGCTATTGACATAAAGGTTTGAAGCAGGTGTCATAATTTTAATGCTGCCTGACTGCTAGTTGATAATTCATTGGACTATTCCCACTTGCCCAAAGAGAGATTTTCAAGATTATTTTTTCACCACATGTATAAAGGATTTTATAAATCTTTGATCCTGTTTAACATATTTTATTCCTTAGTGCAGTTATGCAGCTATTATTGAACACAGTTAAAATGCCGTGAACAAAAGATAGATGGGTAATGCAGCTCAGATTAGAAAGACCAGTGCTTGTTAACTGAGTGCATCTTTTGATTTATAGCAAAAAGATTTTTGATTCAGCTGCTGCTCAGATTTTTGTACATGTGCTGTGAAAACCAAATATCTTTTTTTGTTACAGGAGCTTAAATCTCTGTTTTCTCTTTGTGATGGGAAGTTAAGCTGTGAAGAAAACTTTGATGAAAAGGTAGGGTACAAATGTTCTCAGTTTGTACCATCAAATACTAATTTAATCACAGGATGCTATAGCTGCAGAATAATGGAATCGTTTATAATTGCTGTGTGAAATTTCAAGTTATATTACAGTCTTAGATCCACTCCTTGGTATCTTGTTATTTCAGTAATATATATACCGATTTATTTGTGGGGAACACTTAGCAAGTTAAGCTGCATCTGAAGAAGAAGGAACAATAGTTAATGTTTCAGGTATATGACCCTTTGTGGTGGACATGGAAGTCCTTATCTAGAGTACATTCTTCACTTCTTACAGGTGGTGTTCAACATGGAGGAAAACTGATTCGCTGGTTAGGGGTGCATGGTAGTTTTCCTTGGCCTTTTTACAAAGAATTACACAGAATGTATTGCACAGAAACAGGTCATTCGGCTCATCAGGTCCATTCCGGTATTTATGCTCCACACGAGCCTCCTCCCTTCCTACTTCATTTAACCCTAACGGCAGATCCTTCTATCCCTTTCTCCCTCGTGTGTTTATCCAGCTCCCCCTTCAATGCATCTATGCTAGTCGACTCAACTACTCCTTGTGGTAGCGAGTTCCGCATTCTAACCACTCTCTGAGTAAAGAAGTTTCTCCTGAATTCCCTATTGGATTTATTAGTGACTATCTTATATTTCTGGCCCCTAGTTCTGGTCTCCCCAGCAAATGGAAACATTTTCTTTATGTCTACCCTATCAAACCCTTTCATAATCTTACAGACCTCTATCAGCTCACCCCTCAGTCTTTTTTCTAGAGAAAAGAGCCCCAGCCTGTTCAATCTTTCCTGATAGGTATAATCTCCCAGTTCTGGCACCATCCTAGTAAATCTTTTTTGTAATTTCTCCAGTGCCCCTAAATCCTTTTTATAATATGGAGACCAGAACTGTTCACAGTACTCGAGCAGTGCTTTACAGAGTTCCAGAATAACCTCCTTGGTTATTCTATGCCTCGGCTAATAAAGCAAAGTATCCCGTATGCCTTCTTAACCACCTTATCTACCTGTCCTGCTACCTTCAGGGATCTGTGGACATGCACTCTATGGTCCCTCAGTTCCTATGCACCTTTCAGTATCTTCCCATTTATTGTGTACTCCCTTGCCTTGTTTGCCCTCCCCAAATGCATTACCTCACACTTCTCTGGATTGAATTCCATTTGCCATTTTCTGCCTACCTGACCAGTCCATTGATATCTTCCTGCAGTCTACAGCTTTCCTCCTCACTTTCAACCACTTGGCCAATTTTTGTATCATCTGCAAACTTCTTAATCATGCCCCCTACATTTAAATCCAAATCATTAATATATATCACAAAAAGCAAAGGACCTAGTACTGAGCCCTGCAGAACCCCACTGGAAACCGCCTTCCAGTTACAAAAACACCCGTCGACCATTACTCTTTGCCTCCTGCCACTGAGCCAATTTTAGATCCAACTTGCCACTCCTTCGGATTCCATGGGCTTGTACTTTTTTGATCAGTCTGCCATGTGGGCTCTTGTCAAAAGCCTTGCTAAAATCCATGTAGACTATATCAAATGCACTACCCTCATCGACCCTCCTTGTTACCTCCTCAAAAAATTCAATCAAGTTAGTCAGACACGACCTTCCCGTATCAAATCCATGCTGACTGTCCTTGATTACTCCGTGCCTTTCTAAGTGACGGTTTATCTTGTCCCACAGAATTGATTCCATTAATTTTCCCACCACCGAGGTTAGACTGACTGGCCTGTAATTACTCAGTCTATCCCTCACTCCCCTTTTAAACAATGGTACAAAGTTAGCAGTCCACCAATCCCCCGGCACCACGCCTGTATCCAGTGAGGATTGGAAAATGATGGTTAGAACCTCTGCTATTTCCTCCCTTGCTTCTTTTAACAGCCTGGGTTACATTTCATCTGGTGACTTATCTACTTTCAAAAATGCTAATCCCCTTAATACTACTTCTTCCATTAAGTTTATCCCATCCAATATTTTATGGCCTTATTTGAGATAACTGGATAGCCTGGTGGTGAAGGATAGAATACTGGAGCCTGGTCTTCAGTTTCTTCCAAGCCTTTATTCACACCTTCCTATAAATTGATATGAGAGTCCCTAATTGAGACCCACCACCTGAATATAATTAACACTAATTGAAATAAATCACATGGATACAATTAACATTATTAACCTGCGTCGCTACATTTAGTGATTTGTGCATCTGTACCTCCAGATCCCTCTGTTCCTCTACCCCATTTAGACTCTTATTTTCCAAGGATTATGTGGCCTCCTTATTCTTCCTATCAAAATGTACCACCTCACCCTTCTCTATATTGAAATTCATTTGCCAATTACACACCCATTCTGCAAGTTTATTAATGTCTTCCCGTATTTTGGTGCAGTCCTCCTCAGTATTAACTATACTCCCCAATTTGGTGCCCTCCACAAATTTTGAAATTGTACTTCTGATTCCCGAGTCCAAATCGTTTATGTAAATGGTGAACAACAATGGTCCCAGCACTGATCCTTGTGGAACACCACTTCTGACCTTTTGCCAGTCTGAGTAACTACCTTTGATTCCTACTCTCTTTTCTGTCTTGTAGCCAGCTTGCTATCCATTCTGTTACTTGTCTCCTGACTTCACATGCTCTAACCTTAGTCATGAGACTATTTTATGCGGTACTTTAATGAAGGCCTTTTGAAAATCCAAATATATTACATCTACTGCAGCAACTTGCCAAGGCTTCTTCGACAGCACCTCCCAACCCCGCGACCTCTACCACCTAGAAAGACAAAGGCAGCAGGCACATGGGAACAACACCACCTGCATGTTCCCCTCCAAGTCACACACCATCCCGACTTGGAAATATATCGCCGTTCCTTCATCGTCGCTGGGTCAAAATCCTGGAACTCCCTACCTAGCAGCACTGTGGGAGAACCGTCACCACACGGACTGCAGCGGTTCAAGAAGGCGGCTCACCACCACCTTCTCAAGGGTAATTAGGGATGGGCAATAAATGCTGGCCTCGCCTGCGACGCCCACATCCCATGAACGAATATTAAAAAAAAATTACCCTTGTATACCCTTTCTGTACTTCTTTAAAGAATTCAATAAGGTTGGTCAAGCATGACCTTCCTTTTTGAAATCTGTGCTGACTATTCTTTATTATATTTTTGGTTTCTAGATGTTTTTCTATTACATCTTTGAGTGAGGATTCCATTATCTGTCCTACATCGACGTTAAGCTAATTGGTCTATAGTTCCCTGGACTTATTCCATTTTCCTTTTTAAATATAGGAATCACATTGACTGTCCGCCAGTCCTCTGGCACTATTCCCTTTTCTAATGAATTTGTATATATATGTAGTTGTGCCTCTGCTATCTCTTCTCTAATTTCTTTTAATATGTGTGGATGCAATCCATCCGAACCATGGGTTTTATCCTCTCTAAGTTTGATTAGTTTATCAATTATCTCCCTGCTTTCTATCTTAAATGTCTTTATATCATATTTGATCTCTTTTTCTAATGTCATGCCCACCATGTTAGTCTCCCTGGTAAATACTGAGGCAAAGTAATTATTTAATATTTCTGCTATTTCACTGTCATTACCTGTGACTTTATTATGTGTATCCCTAAGTGGCCCTATCCCGATTTTTCTTCTGTTATTTCTGTGTCTGTAGAATACTTTATTGTTTCCTTTATATTCGTTGATAATTTAATTTCGTAGTTCCTCTTCGCTTTCCTAATTGCTTTTTTGACTTCTTTCCTAACCTTTTCATAATCCCTTTTGTCATCCTCTCCTTTGTTGTCTATGTACTTAGGGACCTTTTGTCTTTAATTTCAATTTTGTCCTTATTTCTTTACTCATCCATGGTGTGCCATTACTGGCTAGTTTGTTCTTGCTTTTTAGTGAGATATATTTCACCTGGACTCTATTGATCATTGTTTTAAATGTTTCCCATTGCTGTTCTATTTGTTTGTTTGCCAGTAAATTTTTCCAATTTATTTTCCCTAGTTCCATTCTCAGCCCTTTAAAATCAACTTTTTTCCAATTTATTACCTTGGTCTTTGTCTTTCTTATGTCCTTCTCAATCTTTATCTTAAAGCTTATTATGTTGTGATCACTATTGCCTTGATGTTCCCCTATGCTTACTTCTCTTATCAGTTCTGGTTTATTTCCCATTACTAGATCCAGCAATGCTTCCTCTCTTGGGCCTTTTACATACTCGGTAAGAAAGGAGTCCTACACACATTGTTAAAACTCCATTCCCTGTACCCCTTTACCTACCTCTTCTTGCTAGTTTTTTTGGGGGTAGTTAAAATTTCCCATGATTGTTATTCTATGTCCTTTACTTATTTCACATATTTGCTTATATATTTCTTTCTCCACCCCCTTTCCACTATTAGGTGATCTGTAGTATACCCCTATTAGCGTGATCAACCCCTTATCTTTCATTTCAATCCATATGGATTCTGTTTCTATCCTTCTGTTAGTTGTGTCCCTTTTTTCTACTGTCATTATGTTATCTCTAATTAGTACAGCTACTCCACCCCCTTCTTCCTTCCCTATCCGTTCTGATTATGTTAAAACCGGCAATATTTAGTTGCCAGTCCTGTTCTTTCTGTAGCCATGTTTCCGGTATTCCTATTACCTGGCCTTGTTTGACTTGAGTCAGTTTTGAGGGCTTCCAGTGCCACTGCCGTTTGACGGTGCCCCTACCTCCTTCGTTTCACCATTGTCGGCTGTGCTCTGGAATTCTCTCCCTAAATCCCTCTGCCTCTCCACCTCCCTCTGCTGCTTTGAAGATCCTCCTTAAAACTCACCACCAGCTTTCGTTCACCCTTCCTAATATCTCCTTCTATGTCTCGGTGTCCATTTTTTCCTTATGCCTCTATGAAGTACCTTGGGGCATTTTTCTATGTTAAAGGTGTTGTATGAATGTCATTGTTGTGCTTATAGGTGATAAAAATGCTCCTGGCATTAAATCCCACGCCACAACAGAACCAATAATGGAAAAAATACATAGATCACGAAACCTAGCCTCCTCAGTCCTAGTGTCTTCAGAAATGAACAGGGCTAGGGGTTCCAAGTGTCCCCAGACGACTGGCAGGGATCTGCAATTTCTACATTTGAATGTTGATTCACAAAATTCTAGGAAAGGGGTCTAACTGGATACATTTGTCCTGACAAAGATGCAGGGAGTGCAAGGGAAAGGGAAAATGCAACAAAATGGAGTGAGCTGTTTCTGCCTATGTCACTTTTACCGTAGTTATTATTGCACTTATTCATAAACCCTAGCAGTTTGTGATGGTATTTGAATTTAGGGCTGTTTAAAATCATTTCTATATTGTGAAGGTTTGTGTGTTTAATGGGGCTTCTCTTCCCATTTGATCGATTTGAAGTTTTATTGCAAGTTCTAATTCTTGATGCAGTTTTCATTCCCTTTGCCCAGAAAAACACGTAGGTGTGTAAAGCTTTATTTTAGGAAATGTTTGAAGTTTCAAAGCACACGCTGGTTGGAGCAGTGTTGGGCATAAAGTTTCAGATTCTCATAATGTTAAATGAACTCTGAAAATTTCCTTGGAGTGAAGTTCTATTTAATGCCAATGTCTTTTAATTTTGATTCTCATTCACTAACATACTGGTCTTTTTTAAAAGCTTCAGTAACAGAACACTGCTAACTTTCTAAAGTCAGCACTGTGGATGATTTAATGTATAAATATATTTTCTTTTTCAGTCTCCATTCTGGATTCTACACATTCCCTCTGAGGAGATGGCAAAAGGAATCATGAGGCGGACAGTGTGTGCAAAGTAAATGTTTCACATAATTGTAATTTATGCACAGGGGTTGAAAAATAACCTTTGACTCTCAAGCTGCTTTTATATTGCACTATGACCTCTGCTAGTGGTGCCAGCTCCTGACATGTGGTCTCGTGTAACAGGCTAAACCCAAAAATAAACGCTGGGATTCATTAAGGCAGGCTGTTGGGAAAACCTGGTTAAAAATGGGTTGTAGCGATCTGCACGAGACTCGTGTGTCAGGATCCAAGGTCAATAGCATGGGTCTTGGTGGAATATAAAAGCAGCTGTTATTGTAAAAGGTATGGCATCAGCATTCAGTTGAATACACCAAAAAAAATTTGTACTTACAAAAATCCTTTAGTTATTGCAAAGGCCGAATCCAACTGACAACTTTAGTTGCTTTGTCTTTCTGAAGTAAATGGTGAAAATATTTTTTTGTTTGTCTTCCTTCTCCCCCCTATTCTTTTAACATTTTTTTCATTCTTCTAAAAATCCATTGACTGCATTCACTTTATTTGTCCAATCAGTCACTTCATCAAAATCTTTATTAAATTTATCAAACATAACTTGCTTTTAACACTAATTTTATCTCAAATTATGGATTCTGAGAATTTCTCACAACCGACATTAAACTAACTGACCTACAGTTACCTGGTTTGTCCTCTCTTGAATAAAGGTATTACATCGGCTACTCTTCTGTCCCATGGCTCAATTTGCATATTTAACAAGGATTGAAAAATTGCGATCAAGCCACTGCTATCTCCGCTCTGACTTCTTTCACCAGCCGTAGGGTCACAAGTAGACCCCTTCCTTCTGTTAGCGATCTATCCTCTTTTTAAATATTGTTGAAGCCGTCACTATTTATTTCTTTTTATATTATCTTCTAGCCCTTTTCATATTCCCTTTCTAGTCATCCTTTTCACCTCCGTACTACATGTTCTATGTTCCTCATAATTATCTTTAGTATTGTTAAGCCTTAATTTTATCATAGCTCTTCTTTTAAATTTCACTTTAGTTTTAATCTCTCTCTCGTTGTCCTAGGAACTCTATAGTTTGATGCACTCTGTTTTTGATTATAGGAATATATTTATTTTATCTATCCATTTCATATTGGAAGATTTCCCACTGATGTATTAACCTGTTTTCTAACTTTCCTGCCCATTTAATTTGGGTCAGATCCTTTTCTATCTCACTGAACTCTGCCCTTTACCAGCCTAGCATCCTTATCTTAAACTCCTTATCCTTTTCTATTCTTGCATTGAACCTAACTATGTTGTGGTCACTATTTCTCCATTGCTCTCAAATAAGTTGTTCACCAGTTGTAGCCTTGTAGGTTATGGCACTTTAGGTGCATATCCAGGTACTTTTTAATAATAATACATTCTGAATTGTAAAAAGCATTCCCTATTTTGACCACATGTATTACTATCCTATTCAAGAAGGGAATGAGACAGAAAGCAGGTAACTATAGACCAGTTAGCCTAACATCTGTCATTGGGAAAATGCTAGAATCCATTATTAAGGAAGTAGTAGCAGGACATTTGTGACTCATAATATAATCAAGTAGAGTCAACATGGTTTTATGAAGGGGAAATCGTGTCTGACAAATTTATTAGAGTTCTTCGAGGAAGTAACGGGCAGGGTGGATAAAGGGGAACCAATGGATGCAGTATATTTGGATTTCCAAAAGGCATTCGATAGGGTGCCACATAAAAGATTACTGCACAAGATAAGAGCTCATTGTGTTGGGGGTAATATACTGGCATGGATAGAGGATTGGCTAACTAACAGAAAACAAAGAGTCGGGATAAAAGGGTCATTTTCAAAATGACAATCTGTAACTAGTGGGGTGCTGCAGGGATTAGTACTGGGGCCTCAACTATTTGCAATATATATCAATGACTTGGATGAAGGAACAGAGTGTCTTGTGGCCAGATTTGCTGATGATACAAAGATAGGTGGAAAAGCAAGTTGCGATGAGGGCACAAAGTGTCTGCAAAGGGATATTGACAGGTTAAGCGAATGGGCAAAAATTTGGCAGATGGAATATAATGTGGGAAAATATGAAGTCATCCACTTTGGGAGGAAAAATAAAAAAGCAAAATACTATTTGAATGAAGAAATACTACAAAATGCTGCTGTACAGAGGGATCTGGGTGTCCTCGTACATGAAACACAAAAAGTCAACATACAGGTGCAGCAGGTAATCCGGAAGGCAAATGGAATATTGGCCTTTATTTTTAGGGGGATGGAATATAATAGCAGAGAAGTCATGCTACAACTGTACAGGGTGCTGGTGAGACCACACCTGGAGTACTGCGTACAGTTCTGGTGCCCTTATTTAAGGAAGGACTTACTTGCATTGGAGGCAG
Source organism: Heptranchias perlo (assembly GCF_035084215.1). Lineage (NCBI taxonomy): Eukaryota > Metazoa > Chordata > Chondrichthyes > Hexanchiformes > Hexanchidae > Heptranchias > Heptranchias perlo. Next base: position 71,007,403 of record NC_090329.1, on the reverse strand, counting down.
TTCAGAGAAGGTTCACTAGGTTGATTTCGGGTATGGAAGGGTTGTCTTATGAGGAAAGATTGAACAGGTTGGGTCTATACTCATTGGAGTTTAGAAGAATGAGAGGAGATCTTATTGAAACATACAAGATTCTGAGGGGACTCAATAGGGTAGATGCTGAGAGGATGTTACCCCTCATGGGGGAATCTAAAACTAGGGGGCATAGTCTCAGAATAAGGGGTCGCCTGTTTAAGACAGAAATGAGGAGGAATTTCTTCTCCCAGAGGGTCATGAATCTTTGGAATTCTTTACCCCAAAAAGCTGTGGAGGCTGAGTCATTGAATACATTCAAGGCTGAATTGGACAAATTTTTGATCAGCAAGGGAGTCAAAGGATATGTGGAAAGGGCGGGAAAGTGGAGTTGAGGTAAAAATCAGGTCAGCCATGATCTCATTGAATGGCGGAGCAGGCTTGAGGGGCCGAATGGCCTACTCCTGCTCCTATCTCTTATGGTCTTATGGTCTACCTATATTAGGATAGTTAAAATCGGCCAGTATTATTATCCTTTTCTTCCTACATATCTCTCTGAACTGTCTGCGGATCTTCACCTCTGTCTCAGTTCTACTGTTCGATGACCTGTAATGCACACCAAAATTGTACCCGTTGCCTTCCTATTTCTTATCTCTATCCATATGGAATCTGTCAATCCAACTGCCTGGGGCATCCTTATGCTCTAGTGATGTAATAGAATCCTTCACTATCACTGCCTCTCCACCCATTTTTTCCCTCCCTATCTCTCCTGAAATTAAGTACCCAGTCTGTCTAAATTTAAGCCACATCTTGAGCTTGAGCCCAGAGGTTGGTACGGGCGGAGTGAGTTGCTAACAAAAGACTTTAAACTGGGAATTTGGGGAGTGTGGGAATTAGGTGCAGAGGGGGAAGGAGGTGCGAAGTGATTTGAACCAAGGGACTGTAAACTAATCGATCAACTTTTAAAACTTAAATTAAAAGAAATACATAAAATAAAAAAAGACTTAAGTAATTAATAATTATTTTGAAATCAAGTTAAATCCTTTTAGTAAAGATCTAGATCTCAAGCGATTCTATTCGTCCTAGAAATAAACTACTGATAAATAAAAACTAGAAATGGCAGTACATGTTGTGTGTTGGGACTGTAATATGTGGGAGTTTGTGGACAGCGAGATTGTCCCGGATTGCCACATCTGCAGTAAAACTCTCTGGCTTAAGACATTCCGGGATCAGAGTCTGAGCTGGAGTGTGATTTAGAGACACTCTAACACATAAGGATGGGGATGGTAGAGAAGGGGATCCCGCAGATACTGGTCCTATCCAACAGGTATGAGGTACTTGATATCTGTGAGGATAAGGATTAAGGCTTGCAGGGAGGATGCCCAGAATGCTAACCTAGGCACCGTGGAGCTGTCCAAGGGGGAGGGGGGGTGGGTGGAGATCAGAATAGAAAGGTTGTAGTCATAGGGGATTCTATAATTGGGGAATAGATAGCATCCTCTGCAGTTGCGATCGAGAGATCAGGAGGGTATGTTGCCTACCTGGTGCAAGGGTAAAGGACATCTTGGATCAACTGGAGAGGAACTTGGAAAGGGAGGGGGAGGATCCAGCTGTCGTGGTCCATGTTGGCACCAATGACATAAGGAAGAACAAGGAGGAGGTCCTGCTAAGAGAATATCAGAAGCTAGGAACTAAAATAAAAAGTAGGATCTCACGGGTGGTAATCTCACAATTACTACCCATGTGCCAGTTGGGATAGGGATTGGCAGATCAGAAAGGTGAATGCGTGGCTGAAAGAGTGGTTCCGTTTCAAGGGACACTGGCACCAGTACTTGGACAGGAAGGAACTGGGACTGGCTCTACCTGAACCGGAATAGGACCAGAGTCCTAGCGGAAAGGATAAATAGCGCGGTGCATAAGGCTTTAAACTAGCAAGATGGGGGGAGGGATCTGGTAGCAATAACAAAAGTCTAAAGATAAAAGAAACAGGAGATGAGTGTAAAGGTCAGACATGGGTAAGGAATAAAGATAACAAATGGTCAAGGAACAAACGCAGTTATAAAACAGAAGTATAAAGGACTGTTAAAAATAAAGTAAAAGGAACAATGATTAAAGATGAATTAAATTGCCTGTACAGCAATGTACACAGCGTCGAAAATAAGTCTTTTCCCTTGACATGAGAGTCTAGAACTAGGGATCATAGTCTCAAGATAAGGGGTTGGCCATTTAGGACCGAGATAAGGAAAAATTTCTTCACCCAGAGGGTTGTGAATATTTGGAATTCTCTACCCTAGAGAATGTGGATGCTCAGTCATTGAATATGTTCAAGACCAAGATCGATAGATTTTTGAACACTAAGGGAATCAAGGGATATGGGGATAGGGCAGGAAAGTGGAGTTGAGGTAGAAGATCAGCCATGATCTTATTGAATGGTGGAGCAGGCTCAAGGGGCTGTATGGTCTACTCCTATTTCTTATGTTCTTAAAATGGGGGAACTGGAGGCAATAATCAGTAGCGAGGAACCAGATATAATAGGAATAACTGAAACATGGCTATATAAAGAACAGGACTGGCAACTAAACATTGCCAGTTTTAACAGAATCAGAACGGATAGGGAAGGAAGAAGGGGGTGGAGTAACTGTACAAATTAGAGATAACAATGACAGTAGAAAAAAGGGACATCACTAACAGAAGGATAGAAACAGAATCCATATGGATTTAAATGAAAGATAAGGGATCGATCATGCTAATAGGGGTATACTACAGACCAACTAATAGTGGAAAGGAGGTGGAAGAAGAAATATGTAAGCAAATATGTGAAATAAGTAAAGGGCATAGAATAATAATCATGGGAGATTTTAACTACCCCCAAATAAACTGGCAAGAAGAGGTAGGTAAAGGGGTACAGGGAATGGAGTTTTTATAATGTGTGCAGGTCTCCTTTCTTACCCAATATGTAAAAGGCCCAACAAGAGAGGAAGCATTGCTGGATCTAGTAATGGGAAATAAACCATCTAGGTAATAGTGATCATAACATAATAAGCTTTAAGATAAAAATTGAGAAGGACATAAGTAAGAGAAAGACCAAAGTAATAAATTGGAAAAAAGCTGATTTTAAGGGGATGAGAATGGAACTAGGGAAAATAAATTGGAAAAATTTACTGGCAAACAAAGAAATAGAATAGCAGTGGGAAACATTTAAAATGGTGATCAGTAGAGTCCAGGAGAAATATATCCCACTAAAAAGCAAGAACAAACCAAGTCAGTATGACACACTGTGGATGAATAAAGAAATAAGGGCAAAATTGAAACTAAATAAAATGTCTTACACTAAGTACATAGACAACGAAGGAGAAGATGACAAAAGGGAATATGAAAAGGTTAGGAAAGAAGTCAAAAAAATATTTAGGAAGGCAAAGAGAAACTACAAAATTAAATTATCGAGGAGGACCAACAAAAAAAGTAAAGCATTCTACAGACACATAAATAACAAAAGAAAAATCAGGATAGGGATAGGGGCACTAAGGGATACACACAATAAACTCAAAGGCAATAACAGCTAAATGGCAGAAATATTAAATTACTTTGCCTCAGTATTTACCAGGGAGACCAACATAGTGGGCATGACATTAGAAGAAGAGATCAAATATGATATAAAGACATTTAAGATAGAAAGCGAGGAGATAATTGATAAACTAATCAAACTTAGAGAGGATAAAACCCCTGATCCGGAAGGATTGCATCCACACATATTAAAAAAAGTTAGGGAAGAGATAGCAGAGACACAACTACATATATATAAAAATTCATTAGAAAAGAGAATCGTGCCAGAGGACTGGCGGACAGCTAATGTGATTCCTTTATTTAAAAAGCGAGACAGAACAAGTCCAGGGAATTATAGACCTATTAGCCTAACGTCGGTGGTAGGAAAGATAATGGAATCCTTACTCAAAGATGTAATAGAAAAACATTTAGAAACTGAAAATATAATAAAGAATAGTCAGCATGGACTTCATAAGGGAAGGTCATGCTTGAACAACCTTATTGAATTCTATGAAGAAGTAACAGAAAGGGTAGACAAGGGTAATGTAGTAGATGTAATATATTTCAATTTTCAAAAGGCTTTCAATCAGGTACCGCATAGAATAGACTCATGACTAAGGTCAGAGCATGTGGAGTCAGGGGACAAGTAGCAGAATGGATTGCAAGTTGGCTACAAAACAGAAAACGGAGAGGTTAAAGGTAATTACTCAGACTAGCAAAAGGTGGGAAGTGGTGTTCCACAAGGATCGGTGCTGGGACCACTGCTGTTCATCATTTACATAAACGATTTGGAATCAGGAATCTGAAGTACAATTTCAAAATTTGGGAAGGACACCAAATTGGGCGGGGTGGTATAGTTCATACTGGAGGACTGTGACAAAATACAGGAAGACATTAATGAACTTGCAGATTGGGCATGTAATTGGCAAATGAATTTCAATATCGATAATTGTGAAGTGGTACATTTTGGTAGGAATAATGAGGAGGCCACATACTGCTTGGACAATAAAAGTCCAAATGGGATAGAGGAGCAGAGGGATCTGGGGGTACAGATACACAAATCACTAAAAGTAGTGACGCAGGTTAATAAGACCATAAAGAAAGCAAACCAAGCACTCGGGTTCATTTCTTGAGGGATAGAATTGAAAAGTAGAGAAGTTATGTTAAACTAGTACAGAACCTTGGTTAGACCACACTTGGAATACTGTGAACAGTTCTGGTCTCCAAATTATAAAATAGGATGGTGCCAGAACTGAAAGGTTATACCTGTCTAGAAAGATTGAACAGGCTGGGGCTCTTTTCTCTAGAAAAGAGAAGACTGAGGGGTGAGCTGATAGAAGTCTTTAAGATTATGAAAGGGTTTGATAGGGTGGACGTAGAGAAGATGTTTCCACTTGCAGCGGAGACCAGAACTAGGGGCCAGAAATATAAGATAGTCACTAATGAATCCAATAGGGAATTCAGGAGAAACTTCTTTACCCAGAGTGGTTAGAATGTGGAACTCAGTACTACAAGGAGTAGATGAGGCGACTAGCATAGATGCATTGAAGGGGGAGCTGGATAAACACACGAGGGAGAAAGGAATAGAAGGATATGCTGGTAGGATTAGATGAAGTAGGGAGGGAGGAGGCTCGTGTGGAGCATAAACACTGGCATGGACCTGTTGGGCCAAATGGCCTATTTCTGTGCTGTACATTGTATGTAATCTTCATTCTAGCTACCCTGTCATATCCCTTCATAGTTATTAATGCCTCTAGCTCTCCAAAACTGTTCTAAGTGCCGTATGCGTTCACATATACACCACTCAGTCCTGACTCCAAATGTTTGGAACATTGACCCATATTCTTTTCGGTGGTTTTCTCATTTCGTATTTTGATATCCCTTGCCCCTTCTACAACAGTGTTTTTTCTCTCACTATCTCATATCCTGTTTCTTTCCTTTTCTTCTCTGATAGTATTTTTACACTAATTTCAGGTAAGCCGTCTGCTTCTATTCGAATAGCTTTATTGACCCTGTTGTTGCTCCCTAGTCTCAAACCTAGACTTTCCTCACCCCCCACCATATAAGTTTCAATCCTCTCCCACTGCTCTATTTATTCTCTCTGCAAGGTCATTGTTACCGTTTCGCTTCAGGTGAAGTCCTCCACTTCAATATAACCTTCCCTTGTTCCAGAACTCACTCTAATGTGCCAAGAATGTGAGCCTTTCCCTCCTGCACCAGCTGTTCTTCCTAATTATGATCTCCTTAACCTGTCCAGCATGTGGCTCAGTATGTAATCCAGGAATTATCATCCTTGAGCTGTGAGTACCAATCTATTTCCTAACTCTTTAAACTCCCTCTGAAAGACCTCAGATGTATTTCCTTCTTTGTCATTGGGTCCAATGTGGACCATGACTTCTGGCAGCTCTCCCTCCATTTCCAGAACTTTTTCCAACCGTTCCATGATATCCTTGACCCTCGCACCAGCAAGGCTACATGCCATTCCCAGTCATGTCTGCAAAGAAGATTACCCATACCCTTGATTACAGAATCCTTCACCGCTGTTGCTCTCCTATTCTTGAAGTCTACTTGCCTCTCATCTCCTTGGTTAGTCATTTCTTCATACAAGTAGATGATGAAACTATCCCAGTGTTTATGTACGTGTTTGAGATTGTACCGATCACAGAATTTCCAAGGATTATTCTTGAGTAGGAGAGGCCAGAGATTAAAAGATAGATGCAATGATGAGTCTGAAATAAGCCATTCAGGGGTGATGTCAAGAAGCATTTCTTCACGCAACGTGTCGTAGAAGTCTGGAACTCCCTTCCCCCTAAAAGCTGTTGAGGTTAAGTCAATTGAAAATTTCAAAACTGAGATTGATAGATTTTTGTTAGGCAAGAGATATGTAACCAAAGTGGGTAAATGGAGTTATGATACAGATCGGCCATGATCAAACTGAATGGAGGAATAGGCTTGAGGTGCTGAATGGCCTAATCCTGTTGTTATATTCCTAAAAAAACAGAAAATGCTGGAAGTGCAGAGCATGTCAGTCAACATTTAAAAGAGAAAGAAAGGTTAATATTTAGGGGGTGATTCTCCATCAGAATTCTAACACATAGGATGATGCAGAAAGATCACGACGGAAACATTAACCTATCTTTTTCAGTTGCTGATTGGAGCCTAGCCATTTCCAATCCCAGTGGCCCCTGGTCGTTCTGGCTAGTGCTGAAGAGCCAGAGGCCTGAACGTTGTCCTGGTGGGGAGCGGGGAGTACATGCAAGCTTCAATCGTGGGTTCCTCTTTGGCCTTTGAGCTGTTGCAAACTCATCAGTCTGCGGAGGTTCTGCACTAGTCCCAGTGCCTAGTTTCTTTGCGTGCCCAACAGGCTGATGTAAAAGAAAATGAGGTCCTGAGGCTGGAAATGCCTCCTCCTGCCTCAGTTACATGTCTGCGATGGCCATGTATCCTCTGCAGATGCAGGCCCAGCTCTAGCCCCACCTCCCTCAACCTAGGGAAGCCCTGGAAATTCCCGGGTAATGTAAAGGGAGTATAGACCCAGCTAAGTTGGTCTCCACCCCTTTTTCCTGATCTTTATGCCTGGGACATGGATGTTCCCAGGGTGCAAGGGTCAGGAAAATTGGCCCCTATATCTTTTAAGGAAAACTCTCTTACAGCATGATAGTTTACAGTAGACTAATGGAAGACTTACTGTCCAATCTGTTCTCGTGTGGTGTACTGTGGCCACCATATGGCAACAAAATCCATGTTTGAAGTAGTTGTTTTGGACACAACAACCATGCTTTATGTTGCAGATCAATATTTGAATTGTGGGGTCAAGGAAGAACACATGAAGAGCTGCATAACTCACTGAGAAATTATCCTGCAGACAGAATGGTGTGTATGCACAAGAACCTTCTATATTGTTTTGTAAATGCAGCTAAAACTATTGGACTGACAGTTAAATTAACCATATCTATTTTCTTACTTTAGATCCCATTCCTTCAGTGTGGTTCAACATATCAGATAAACGTTTATGCATTCAATAAAACATTGTCACACAACGACAGGATTCAAAAGATAGATGTATGTATGATTTTATCGCTTTGTTTTACTATCTCTGGTTTGGTCTATGTTTACTTTCATTTTGTGATTGATTAGTCTAGAGTTCTGAGAATATTGTGATTGGAAAAAGAGCTTCCTCGATGCCTCAATTGATAACTGTAATGCTACGTGTAGAACGAAGCCACACAACGCAGGAGGGACTACACCATTCTCCTCCAACACCTCTCCTCCGTCGTCCAGCTGGGTGGGACTGTGCTCGCTTAGGTCCCTGTGCTCACCTGCAATGGCTTCTCTTCCCGCTCCTGCACCGTTACCTCTGGAGTCCCCCAAGGATCTATCCTTGGTCCCCTCCTATTTCTCATCTACATGCTGTCCCTCGGTGACATCATCTGAAAACACAATGTCAGGTTCCACAAGTACGCTGACGACACCCAGTTCTACCTCACCACCACCTCCCTCGACCTCTCCACTGTCTCTGATTTGTCACACTGCTTGTCCGTACTGGATGAGCAAAAATTCCCTCCAATTAAATATTGGGAAGGCCGAAGCCATTGTTTTCGGTCCACACCACAAACTCCGTTCACTAGACACTGACTCGATCCCTCTTCCTGGTACTAGTCTGACTGAGGATGAACCAGACCGTCCGCAACCTTAGCATCCTATTTGACCCTGAGATGAGCTTCCGACCACATATCCACTCCATCACCAAGACCGCCTACTTCCACCTCCGTAACATCGCTCTTCTCTGCCCCTGCCTCAGCTCATCTGCTGCTGAAACCGTCATCCATGCCGTTGCTACCTCTAGACATGATTATTCCAATGCTCTCCTGGCTGGTCTCGCATCTTCCACCCTCCATAAACTTGAGCTCATCCAAAACTCTGCTGCCCGTATCCTAACTTGCACCAAGCCCCATTCATCCATCACCCCTGTGCTCGCTGACCTACATTGGCTCCCGGTCCAGAAACACTTTGATTTTAAAATTCTCATCCTTATTTTCAAATGGCTCTATGGCCTCACCCCTCCCTACCTCTGTAACCTCCTCTAGCCCGACAACCCTCCAAGATCTCTGCGCTCCTCCAATGCTTGCTTTTTGCGCATTCCCGATTTTAATCACTCAACCATTGGCAGCTGTGCCTTCAGCTGCCTAGGCCCTAAGCTCTGGAATTACCTCCCTAAACCCCTCTGCCTCTCTACCTTTCTTTCCTCCTTAAAGATGCTCCTTAAAACCTACCTCTTTGACCAAGCTTTTGGTCACCTGTCCTAATATTTCCTTATGTGGCTTGGTGTCAAATTTTGTTTGATAATCGTTCCTGTGTCGTGGAATATTTTACTATGTTAAACGTGCTATATGAATGCAAGTTGTTGTTGTTGTTGTTTGATCCCCAGTCTCTGTTGGATTAGATGGTCAGGAGGGGTCACTACCATTGGTCTCAACACATCTAGGTTAGGGAGGGAAAAGTAAACCAGGGTTACTGTTCCCAATAATATCCAGTGACTCCTGCAGAAAATGTTGACATAGGGTCAGGCTCTGTTTTGATACCCTTCTGACACTCACAATCTTATCACACGCACAAGAACCTAAGTAAGGTATCAGATGGCAGCTGCATCGGTGGAACATGAGTCTGCAACTTCAGGAGAGATAGGGGGGACATTTATGAAAAAAGAAAAGAAAATGATTTGTCCAAGTCTTGTTTCGTTTAAGGGAGCCAATTATGTTCAAGCTGGATATACTTGTGTCAGAATAGTTGAGGGTCTTGTGGAATTTTTTTTTCTCTGGTAAAACTTGTCATCTTTTTATCTTTTCAGTCCCCATTCTAATTATAAATATCAATAATTCCAATGATTTCTCAAAGCATCCTTTATACTTTTTCTTCAGCCAATGTTTGTCCTACTTAGTTATTTTACAGTCCACTTTTTTTCCAATAATAATACTGAAAACAGCAAGCATTTTAATGAACTATCAAGCTTTTGTTTCTTGTTTGTATTTATAGACTTTACTCTCAAAGGGCAGTACATTAGAACTCCATCAAGCATTTTATGCCTCGATTTCCCCCGCATATTTCATTTTAAAGTACAATCATGCCAGTGTAGGGCGACACTTGCAAAGATAGATGGGAAATCAGAGCTTACTTAGGTCATGCTTATGTACCCCCTTGTTGCCAACTATCATCAGCAGAGGCCTGGGAGCAGGCCATCTCCTCAACTGGGCTGTCATGCATGAAAACCTAAAGAGGAAAAAATAAATATTCTAAAAATGTTTAAAGTATTGTAGCCAGACAATTTCATGGCTGTTGCATGATTGGACTCCATGTTTAGCCCCTCCTCCACTGCGCACTGTGGCTGCAGTGTGTACAATATACAGGATGCACTGCAGCAACTCACCAAGATTACTTTGATACCACCTCCCCCGCTCCCCCCCAGTGACCTCTACCTCCGAGAAGGACACAAGCAGCATTGTGGTGGGAACACCATTACCTCCAAATTGCACATCATTCTGACTTGGACATACATCGCCAAAGAATATTGATCTAATTATTGAAGTTTTAAAAATGTCAATAAAATATTTGTTGTGACTGGTGAATTGTCTTGGGTGTTAAACGTGATTTTGTTTTAACTTTTGCTTCATGTGTTGTACAGAATTTAGGATTTCTGCCCTTTCGAGGAACAGTGAATCTAAAGAATCCAGAACATGTGTTTTGGTTACTTGAAGACTATGGTACAGACCCGAATAATGCTCCAGAGAAGCCCTTTTGTATTTACTTTGGACGATGGGTGAGATTTACAGAGTCCACACCTTAAGGGAAATTGAGTATCAGTTTATAAATAAACTTTTTCTTAAACTCTCCCCCCGCCCCCTTCAGTGGGTAAATGCACTGTCTGATGTTGTACAGAGTCATTCAAATCAGAAAATGTCAAACTTTTAATCCTGGTCTCTACTGACTTAGTTGACCTCAACTAAACTGGCAGTAGGATGCTTTAATTGGCATCAGTGCTTGGCCTGGTGGAAAATCTGCATATGGATGTTGAGTCTTAGTATGTGATATCTTCCATGATGAAATAGCCACTGGACATTTGGGGCCCAAAAACCTGCATTGCTTTTGGGACATCTGGGCTGTTAGCTGGGTGGCTGGAGGTTATGGCAGGATGTCGCCCACTGGAATTCCTTCCCATCCTGACAACAGTGCCCCAGGCATATAGTATTTTAAGCCAGCGGAAATGGGGCCCACCAAAGTTGGAAAAGCCTTGGCATCCTTACAGCAGTCAGTCGCAAAGCCAACCTTCCAGGAAAGGGGCCTGTTGTGCTGCACTCTTCCACTCCCTGCTCACTTGCTGGCACTTGCTTCAATGGCTGGCCAACACCAGTAGTTCCACCTCACCCCTCCCCACCAAGCGGGCACCCAGCTGCACCTATACTGGCGAGTGCTCGCTTACTTCATGTAAATAGCCTGACCTTGGGAACTGCAACAGGGTCAGGATCATACCTGCAGTGCACCTGAGGTCCTGCTCTATCCCATTATGTCAGCAGAACAGGAGCACAAGCTTTCAGTGCCTTGCTGTCTAGGCACACATTTAAAGAGTGGACACTTGATCAAGCTACCAGAGAATTGTTATCATGTGTGGCATTGTACCCTCCAAGAGCCAGTGCATTCAAGCCTGGTAGGGGCAAATAGAGGATTAAAAAAAGCTGCTCCTGTATTGGGGAAAAACACTTTCTTTAAAAGATAAACAATGAATAATTAATACATTGTATAGAGAACTGGTAAACTCATCAATACTATTTTGTTGAAGCTAGAAATCTTGATTAAAAGTTTTGGTATATATCTCATTATTTAATATTCTAATGTGTTAATTTTGTTTTGATCAGTATTGATTAGAAAGATCAGAAATAGTGTACCCTTTTAAAATCATTTGGAGAATTAAAGAAGTAAATCCTTAATCTGCCGCCACTTCCCGCTTCTGTTTTAGCTTGCTGATGGTCGAAGGGAGCTAATCAACTTGTACAGTGTGAAGAAGCGTCATTTCATTGGTAATACCAGCATGGATGCATGTCTCTCCTTTATAATGGCAAATCACGCTAAAGCAGGAGCTAACGACTTGGTATTTGATCCATTTGTGGGAACAGGTAAAGGGTCTTTTTGCATGCTGAGAATCGAGTTTGTTGATCCATCGCTGTTTAAAAACACCAAAGGCAAATTGTACGGAAAATGTATTGATGCAATTTAGTTTTGATTTCAGTTCCTATCTGTTACTTTCTAAAACAATGCATTTTATATTAATTCTTTGAAGACGTAGCATGTTTTCTGCAACCTAATTAATTTTTTGTCTTATTTGGGTAATATGATTTAAGGCATGTATTGTGGATGTGTAGTTTGAACTTTTTCTTTGTTTTCTAATTTATATGATTGTGTATTTACAAAGATGTAAAGAATATTTAGAATATAAAGAATATTTAGTCCAGGTGTTATTTTATTTATACCCCTCACTGTATGCCAAACAGCATTCCTTAGCTGAGAGGGTGGGTTGATGACCTGTTCCTAAGCCTTTGCCAATGTAACTGGACATTAGCAATGGTTACTGACCTAATGATTTTCTTACTTATGGGAAAGTTAATTTCTTCAGATGGATCTCGTTGCTGAGTGAGGGCACTGCATGTATCAATAAACCTGTGCTCCACCACCAAAGATTGGACCACTACAGTCCAGTTAGCTTTGAGTCAAACCACTGCTAAGGACCCATCTGATGGCTCAGGGAGTGATACTAAATCATACAGATCCATTTTCAGACTTCAGACTGGTGGAACTCCCAGAGACTTGGCGTAAATGGCCGTTTTCAGCTGTTTATGCTGTTTTTGTGGGGGTGCGGGGGTCTGGTCGAGTCTGCCAGCCTCCTGTCAAAGTTCCAGTGGTAGGTGGCGAGAACCCCCGCAGACTTTCACGGCCAGGATTTCTATGGGGCTGTAACTCCCTTTCAGTATTATGTTATATACTTGACAGTTTAATGTTCTGATACAGCAGTTCATGTTACATGATAGCATCTTGTTTTCCCTAGGTAGTCTTCTTGTAGCTTGTGCACACTTTGGAGCATATGTATGTGGGACAGACATTGACTACAACATTATTCATGGACGTGGTAAGTAACCATATAGGAAAAGGACCAAGTCCTTTCATAGAGTTTTGCATTGCTAATAAAGGAATGCATGAATCTAGGTTAACCTCACCTGGGAAATTGGTATTCATTTTAGGTACATTGCCCTTTTTAAAAAAATCACTGCTGAAATCTTTTCCCCCTTGATTTCACTTGAATGGGTTCATTTTTAAGTCAGATATTTACGTTCTCAGCAAAGAAACAACAACTTTCATTTATATAGCATCTTTAATGTTTGAATAAGAGTGCCAAGGCAGTTCACAAACGAAAATAGATAGGGTAATGGACACCAAGCCATGGAGGGAGAGATTAGGATGGGTGATTGAAAGCCAGGTCGATAAGATAGGTTTTGAGATGGCTTGGCTCAGTGGTACCACTCTTGCCTCTGAGTTAGAAGGTTGTGGGTTCAAACCCCACTCTTAGACTTGTTTCAGCCTAGATTGTGTGGTCAGTGCAGTACTGAAAGAGTGTTGTGTTGTTAGAGATGCTGTCTTTTGGTTGAGATGTTAACCAAGGCCCCATCTGCCTGTTCTGCAGGATGTAAAATATCCCATAGCACAATTCGCAGAAGAGCAGAGAAATTCTCCTAGTGCTTTGTCCTACATTTATACCTCAACCACCACCACCAAAACAGATTGAATGGTCAATCATCTAATTTCTGTTTGTGGGATCTTGCTGTGTGCAAAATTGGCTGCCATGTTTGCCTACATTACAACAATGACTACATTTCAATAAGTAATTCATTGTTTGTAAGATGTTTTGGGATATCCTGAGGATTTGAAAGTTGCTATATAAATATTATCTTTCTTTTAAAGGAAGGGGAGAGAAGTGGAAAGGTGAAGGTGCTTAGGTAGGCAGTTCCAGAGACTGGGACGAAGGCAGCTGAAAGCTTTGCCACCAGTTGGTGCGGTGAAGTGAAGGAGGTCATGCAAAAGGCCATAGATAGGAGGACAATAGGGTGTAGGGGAAGGTTGTAATTCTGTTGAGGTTGCAAAGGTAGCATGGGCAGCACTGTGCAGGAATATGAAGATGAAGACGAGGAAATGAAGTTTAATATGTTGGAGGACAGGGAGCCAGTGTAGGTCAGTGAGTTTGGGGGTAACGGGGTCAGTGGGTCTTGGGTGAGACAGGATATAGGCAGCTATGATTTGAACAAGTTGGAGTTTATGGAGGATTGAGGCCAAAAAGGAGAAAGTTAGAATAAGCAAGGTTAGTGATGGCAAAAATATGGATAATGGTTTCATTGGTGGTGAGGCTGAAGTAGGAGTGGGGGTGGTTTTACTATGTTAAAGGCACTATATAAATGCAAGTTGCTGTTGCTGTTGTTGTGGTGGTTAATGTTATGCAGGTGGAAATAGGTGCTCTGGGTGATGGATAGGAAAGAACCTTGGAAGACTCTTGATGCAACAGTGTAATATGGCTGGAGCTGCTGTGGTTGCATTTGGATAGAAAGGAGTAGAACCATGTGAAGGCAGTCCAGTGGAGCAGAGGTGATGGAGGAGAATGGGATGGTATCAAATGCTGTGGAGAGGTCAAGGAGGACAACGCACTATAGTCACAGCTACAAAGGATGCCATTTGAGACTTTGATTATGGCTGTCTCGGTGCTGTGAACAGGCAGAAACCAAACTGGAGGGATTCAGACGGAGTTTTGAGAGATAGGTACGGTGTTGGGAGGCAAAGACACATTTGAGAATGTTAGAAGGAGAAGGAAATTTGGAGATTTGTCGATAGTTGGACTGATAAGTAGAGGTTTTTTTTGAGGAGGGTAGTGATAACCGCAGTTTCAAGAGAGAGCGGGATGGTGCGTGAAGAAAGAGAAATGGTTTCAGCGTGCAGAGAAGGGGCGTGGCCAGAAGTTAACTGGCGATGTGATCAAGGGGGTACGAGTTGGGTCTCAGAAGAAATGAATAATGAGAGGGCATGGGGGTGGATGGAGAAGGAGCAACAGCATGATGGAAGATAAGGGCTAAAGTGGATGGGATCTGGGGGAAGGTGGGAGTAGGGGGAGAGGAAGAGGTGGGGTAGCATCTGCATGGATGCTCTCAATCTTAGAGATGAAGAAATCAATTAGTTCTTCTCACTAGCTGGAGAATTCTGTATTCTATATATTTTCCTATATTTGTTGACTTACTAGCATTATTTCCATTGTCATGTAGACTAATAAAAACATTTTTTGCATTTATAGCACTGTTTTTCTTTGGTTAGCTTACATTGTCCTTGAGACGTTAGGACTGTGTCCCAATATTTGCTAAAGGTTCCTAGGACTACGTCAATATTTATAGAAGGTTCCCCACGCAGAAAAGTTTGAACGCACTACTTCAGTTGGTACTAAACTGGCGAATTCATTCGGAAGCCACGCAGATATTCAGTGTAGGAAATGGAAATGTTCCAGCGTTGCCGAAGAGGCTGCTCTTTTCGAGGCTAGAGTTACACTGAATTATTGGAATAATGTGGAGAGTTTCACTCTGCATTTGGCTGTGATACAAAGTGCTCAATGCTAACACTGGGTTCAAAAATCACCCTGCCTGATTAAATGGTATAAGATGAGCAGTAAGGGACAGAAAAAAGCCTTTGTAAGAATAAAGGCAGAAGGAGCAAGTGATAGAAATAAAGAGAGAGAAAAAAAATGAAAGGAACATAAAAATACAAAAGTGGAAGTAGAAGCAGAAAAAAAAGAAAATGAAACAATGACACAGAGAGGAGAGTAAAATGGAATAAAGAAGTTGAGAAAATAGAGACTGAAAAGAATATGATAAAAGCAATTTCACATCTGTTAGTTATATAGCAGATTTATTGTGGTCTGGATTAAAGATAAGTTTTATTACTACGGAGTGATTACTGTATTCTGTAATTCTGCAGGTAAGGCCAGTAGGAAGAACCAGAAATGGAGAGGACCAGATGAGAACATCCGGGCTAACCTTCGCCAGTATGGTTTGGAGGAATTCTATATTGATGTGCTTATTTCTGATGCGTCAAAGAAAATATGGAGGAAAGCAAAATTGTTTGATGCAATTGTCACAGATCGTAAGTTGATACTGAAGAATGCATCTTCTGCTAAAGTTCTAACATACTGAAGGGGAGGAGAGGCTGAGCAGCACATCAGTGCTTTTACATTGTTTACTGGTCAGGCGTTTAATTTGTAGGTCTGCACTGCTCAGCTGTTCAACAACTTCACTCACCAGCACATTAGACAGTGCTTGAGTCAGTGTTGGATTTGGGCTCTGAGCTTCTCTGCAGGGCATTGTAGGATTCCCACCTTTTGATCTGGTTTTGGGCTGAGAGCATTGAGTAGTGTGCATCAGGGAGGAGAGATTTTGGGCTGAGTTGTGAACAATGAATGGAGCACATTCTTTGCGAGGGTCCAGCACACATCTGATCAATAGAATTCAAATGACTCAAATAGAACGCAAATGACTGGACCTGCGGCAGGTGGTGAGCGAACCAACACGAGGGATAAACCTACTTGACCTCGTCCTCACCATTCTACCTGTCGCAGATGCATCTGTCCATGACAGTTTTGGTAGGAATGACCACCGCACAGTCCTTGTGGAGATGAAGTCCCGCCTTCACACTGAGGACACCATCCAACGTGTTGTGTGGCACTACCACCGTGCTAAATGGGATAGATTCAGAACAGATCTAGCAGCTCAAAACTGGGCATCCATGAGGCGCAGTGGGCCATCAGCAGCAGAATTGTATTCCAGCACAATCTGTAACCTCATGGCCCGGCATATTCCTCACTCTGCTATTATCAACAAGCCAGGCGACCAACCCTGGTTCAATGAGGAGTGTAGAAGAGCATGCCAGAAGCAGCACCAGGTGTACCTAAAAATGAGGTACCAACCCGGTGAAGCTACAACACAGGACTACATGCATGCTAAACAGCGGAAGCAACATGCTATAGACAGAGCTAAGCAATTCCACAACCAATGGATCAGATCAAAGCTCTGCAGTTCTGCCACATCCAGTCGTGAATGGTGGTGGACAATTAAACAACTAACGGGAGGAGGAGGCTCCATGAACATTCCCATCCTCAATGATGGCAGAATCCAGCACGTGAGTGCAAAAGACAAGGTTGAAGCGTTTGCAACCATCTTCAGCCAGAAGTGCCGAGTGGATGATCCATCCTCCCGATATCCCCACCATCACAGAAGCCAGTCTTCAGCCAATTCGATTCACTCCACGTGATATCAAAAAATGGCTGAATGCACTGGATACAGCAAAGGCTATGGGCCCCGACAACATCCCGGCTGTAGTGCTGAAGACTTGCGCTCCAGAACTAGCCGCGCCTCTAGCCAAGCTGTTCCAGTATAGCTACAACACTGTCATCTATCCCACAATGTGAAAAATTGCCCAGGTATGTCCTGTCCACAGAAAGCAGGACAGATCCAATCCGGCCAATTACCGCATCATCAGTCTACTCTCATTCGTCAGCAAAGTGATGGAAGGTGTCGTCGACAGTGCTATCAAGCGTCACTTACCCACCAATAACCTGCTCGCCGATGCTCAGTTTGGATTCCGCCAGTACCTCACGGCTCCAGACCTCATTACAGCCTTAGTCCAAACATGGACAACAGAGCTGAATTCTAGAGGAGAGATGAGAGTGACTGTCCTTGACATCAAGGCAGCATTTGACCGAGTGTGGCACCAAGGAACCCCTAGTAAAATTGAAGTCAATGGGAATCAGGGGGAAAACTCTCCAGTGGCTGGAGTCATACCTAGCACAAAGGAAGATGGTAGTGGTTGTTGGAGGCCAATCATCTCAGCTCCAGGACATCGTTGCAGGAATTCCTCAGGGCAGTGTCCTAGGCCCAACTCTCTTCTGCTGCTTCACCAATGACCTTCCCTCCATCATAAGGTCAGAAATGGGGATGTTTGCTGATGATTGCACGGTGTTCAGTTCCATTCGCAACCCCTCAGATAATGAAGCAGTCTGTGCCCGCATGCAGCAAGACCTGGACAACATCCAGGCTTGGGCTGATAAGTGGCAAGTTACATTCGCACCACACAACTGCCTTGCAATGACCATCTCCAACCAGAGAGAGTCTAACCACCTCCCCTTGACATTCATCGGCATTACCATCGCCGAATCCCCCACCATCAACATCCTGGGGGTCACCATTGACCAGAAACTTAACTGGACCAGCCACATAAATACCGTGGCTACAAGAGTGACTCACCTCCTGACTCCCCAAAGCTTTTCCACCATCTACAAGGCACAAGTCAGGAGTGTGAGGGCATACTATTCACTTGCCTGGATGAGAGCAGCTCCAACAACACTCAAGAAGCTCGACACCATCCAGGACAAAGCAGCTCACTTGATTGGCACCCCATCCACCACCCTAAACATTCACTCCCTTCACCACCGGCGCACTGTGGCTGCAGTGTGTACCATCCACAGGATGCACTGCAGCAACCTGCCAAGGCTTTTTCGACAGCACCTCCCAAACCCGTGTCCTGTACCACCTAGAAGGACAAGGGCAGCAGGCACCACCTGCACGTTCCCCTCCAAGTCACACATCATCCCAATTGGAAATATATCGCCGTTCCTTCATCGTCACTTTGTCAAAATCCGGGAACTCCCTACCTAACAGCACTGTGGGAGAACCTTCACCACATGGACTGCAGCAGTTCAAGAAGGCGGCTTATTACCACCTCAATGCTGTGAGGAGGATGCAAAGAGGCTCCAATGTGATTTAGACAAGTTGGGTGAGTGGGCAAGAATATGGCAGATGCAGTATAACGGGGATAAATGTGAGTTTATCCACGTTGGTTGTAAAAACAGAAAGGCAGATTATTATCTGAATGATGATAGATTGGGAAAAGGGGAGGTGCAACGAGACCTGGGTGTCCTTGCACACTAGTTGCTGAAAGCGAGCATTCAGGCGCAGCAAGCAGTTAGGAAGACGAATGGTATGTTGGCCTTCATTGCAAGAGGATTTGAGTCCAGGAGCAGGGATGTCTTACTGCAGTCATACAGGGCCTTGGTGAGACCACATCTGGAGTATTGTGTGCAGTTTTGGTCTCCTTATCTGAGGAGGGATGTCCTTGCCATGGAGGGAGTGCAACGAAGGTTTACCAGACTGATTCCTGGGATGGCAGGACTGACGTCCGAGGAGAGATTGGGTTGACTAGGCCTATATTCACTAGAGTTTAGAAGAATGAGAGGTGATCTCATCGAAACATATAAAATTCTAACAGGACTAGACAGACTAGATGCAGGGAGGATGTTCCCGATGGCTGGGGAGTCCAGAACCAGGAGTCACAGTCTCAGGATACAGGGTATGCCATTTCGAATCGAGATGAGGAGAAGTTTCTTCACACAGAGGAATTCTCTACCACAGAAGGCAGTGGAGGCCAAGTCATTAGATGTATTCAAGAAGGAGATAGATATATTTCTTAATGCTAAAGGGATCAAGGGATATGGGGAAAAAGCGGGAACAGGGTACTGAGTTAGATGATCAGCCATGATCATTTTGAATGGCCTAATCTTGCTCCTATTTTCTATGTTTCTATAAATGCTGGCCTTGCCAGCGACGCCCACATCCCATGAATGAATTAAAAAAATGGGTTTTGGCAAATAAGATTTGATCATTACATTTACATGATTACTATAATTCTTCATCTAAAAGTCAGTTGGCCCCTGAAAAGAGAGTAGGCCCCTTCTATCCCTCTCAGCTGGTGAATGATTTATAATATATGGGTAAAAGGCTACAGATAATCTTTTTAAAAGTTAATGTGTGTTTCCTTAGACGTGTTTTTCTCCTGTGTGAGCTTGTAAAATCTTCTCACACTGACTAATTTGCTGTTTAAAGTGTATTTATGTTGTGTTTAAGATTTTCCTCTATTACTGACATGCTTTCAAAAATTCTGCACCCAGAAACCACTGCATGGTTAAATTTAATTGTCAAAATGACCCAAAATTGAGTATAAAAGATAGCCTTAATTGTTGAGTGTGAATTTAAAGATCCTTTTTGTCAACTTGACAAATATCTTTTTTTCTAGCTCCATATGGTATAAGGGAATCCACAAGAAAAACAGGGTCACACAAAGAAATTTTAAAACCAACGGAAGAATAGTAAGTATTAATTTGATGTGATTAATTTTGATTTGAACAATTAAAAACACCTTTAAATCTAGTAAATGCTAACAACTTTAAGCTTTTAAGCAACTATTGTAGGATCAAAGTTTTGAAAATATTAGATGTTTTGAAATTATTTTACAAAACTGTTACTGCCTTATGTGAAAAAGTGTTCATAAAATATTGTTGTAGCAGCCTCATGGAGACTTATCAATTTGGTTTCCTTCTTTCATCAGCTGCTCTGTGATGTAAGTTACAAGGAGGGACCATTGCTGTCCCCAAATCGCTCCATTCACTTTAATGGATGCAGACACTTAAGAGTGGTCTAGGAGATGACCTTGAGTAGATTGGCCCCAGAAAGTGCCTTAATGGTTGTGTATGTAGCAGCATTCAGTGGTGTGTTTTTCTGGGGACAAGCTTCTAGGTTGGTTCAAAGTGCTAGTCCCCATTACAGTGAATGAAAATGCTCCAGATTGGATGTAGCCTCTCGTCACATAGGGCATGAAGTAGCTAAAAAGTGAAGGAGGTTCAAAATAGTAAGTCTCCAGGACTACTGCAAGGTTATTTCTTTTGGTAGGTAACGTGTTACCATATTGTTTTTAAGATAAAGATTGGGAAAGTGGGGGGTGTGGGGGATAGTACTTTGAGCAGAAAGCTCTCTCCCCAGCTTGTCTTTCACCTTTAAAAACTCAGTAACTTGAATACATCTGAATTGTGAAAGAGACACATGAGGGCGAATTTTAACTTCCTCCGCCCGGCAGAAACTGGATGGAATGGGAGTTAAAATCCTAGCAGTACTCTTACTGCCCGTTTCCGGTCCCGTGGCTATTTTAACGATGTTGTTTTCCTGGACGGCTGAGGCGCCCACCTGACTCAGGCAGAGATCTCATAACTATATGCAAATCGGGGTCCTATCAGATACATAAGACCCCGATGTTATTTTAACTGCCTACTGAGCAGGGCGTCCGCTGCAGATTCCCTGCTCAGTGAAGCCCGGTGGATACCCAACAGAGGCCCTGTAAGGTATGTTTAAAATTTATCTTTATGGGGCCAGAAGGAACAGGAGTGCTCCTCCAGGCACCACAAAGAAAGTTTGTGCCGTTCCCATCCCAGGCTTCCCCTCCCTTCCCACCCATGAAACCCTTCCAAGCATTCCTTGGGACTTGCCTGACTGGAGGCCTCTGGGCCGCGCGATCTTCATAGGTCAAAAGCCAGCAAGCTGCATCTGGATGTTCATTTGGACGAGCATCTGGCCGTCAGGTTGTTAATGAGGCCTGGATGTGAAAATGGACCAGGCCTCCAACTGGGTTCCTGGGCAGGCATCCTGCTGGTTTCCCGCCCAGGAGTTAAAATTCCCTTTTTGCAGTTAGTTTTATTTCTTAAGATATCAACTTCACCCACCAGGTGGCACCAATTCTCTCTGGTTAAAGTATTAATATTGTCTCTGAAATGATTATAACCTCAAGACCTTTCTGGTGGATAAAAATAAGTCTAGGAAAAGGGTGAGGTACTAATCTGTAATTTATATCAGAGCCTTTTTTTTTGTTGTTCTTTTCACTATGAAGAAATGGCCAACACATATACTCCACAAATGGTGTTGAAATTTCTAAAGATGAAGATGAAAATGAAAGTGATCTATGGGTCTTAGACTTGGCCATCAATGTGTCCGATTACTCGAGAGCAGCAATCAACAAAGCAAATAGAATTCTGAACTACACAACAAAAACAGTAGAATACAAGCCACGGTTTCGTGCTGAAACTCTAGAGACAGTGAACACTAGGAATAGGCAAATTTAACAATGGTGTTAGGAAGGTCTCTTCACAGAAAGTGATCAATACAGATTTCTGGGTAGAGTAATGGAGGTGAGATCTCTGTAATTAATCGAGAAACAGCTGGATGCCTCATTGGGAGAGTGTGGGATTTTTCTGAATGAATGGACTAAGACGGACTGAATGGCCTTCCTCATCCGTATTTATCTTGTGAATGATTCTCTTACTAATAGAAACCATTAATTTTCTATTCCCCAGGACTAACATTCCTCACTTTGATCAATCAATTCAACCCCCCCAAAAAGTGAAAACGATTGCCAGATGATCTTAATTTGAACATCCTGTTCGAGTTTCTGTTATTTCATTGTATTCATAATTTCTTTTCAGGTTATTATACAAGTCATTATTCTATGCCTCTTTACATTCCACAAATACTTTATTATGTACATGGGTATTTTATTTCTATAGAACAATGTTATAAAATATTTATTCCTCATATTGCACAGTGAGGAGGCACTTGGCTAAATTCAGATGCCACATTAGTGGCAATAATGAAGGTGCGAACTCTGTTAAAACTCTAATGGGTAAAGCTCCAAAAATCTTTACAAGTAAGCAAAATATATCTATAATAAAAAAAACTCAGATTTTAAATTACTTTGTAATGTGCTTAAGTTTATAACTTGATATTATCCAGACTCTTCAGAACTCTCCTAGTCATTCGTTCTCTTTGTAATTAATTTTTGACGGTCACGAACAATGTTAACGTGTTAAATATTAGTAAAAATATTATTGTGCTAACTGTGATCAAATGAACGAGCAGTTGTTTGTTTAGCAGCCTAAGCATTCATCTGTAGGCCAAAAGGGGCCAACGTTCACTAAATTTAGGAGAAAAATAGATGTGATTAAAAAGTGGTTAAATGTTTGTTGAAAGTGCTAACGGACTACAGGCCTCTATTTAGCATTGATTTAAAGATTCTAACCCCTTCAAAAGTGGATTCTGCACACATTATGAAAAAGTGAGAAAAGTCTCTTTTTTTTTGGTTGTTAAGGTCACTAAAGATGAACCTGGGCAGCATTCTGCAGCTGTACAGTTAAATTAAAAAGTGAGTATTTTACTACAGGTTAGACTTGCTGTTAGTCTAATGTAGGGAAAAATTTCAAAATATCACCACAGTAGTTTTTAAAAAAAACTTTAACAGTAGAGCAGAGTTTTCTGTCAGTGAGCATGGGTGAAGTGGCCATTGGCAGGTATATTGCAATGGAACAGGAAGAGAAGAGGATGTCCCAAAAGTGCAGGAGGTTTAGGAGACACACGATTCACAGCAGGCATTACATCAGTCACTGCTGTTCAAATCTCCTCCAGCTAGATGTGAATAAAACTGAAGCTATCCATTCTGACTCCCACAAATACCAACCTGCCCCCAGCTTTGACTCTGTTAACCTCAGCTGTATGGAACCTTGGTGTGAAGCTTGACCATGATCTCTGCTTCCTTCCCCGTATCTTCACTAAGACTGCTTTCTTTCACCGTTGACATTTATACTGGTTAAGTGGCTAATTAGAAGCTTGTGACGTGTTAAAGGATAATTTTTGCAGTTACATCATGATTGGCTTTTATTTTTCTTTACCACAAACAGAATCACATTCTCAGGAATTGCACACTTCGAAGCCGTGCAGTTTGTCAGTTTTGTTAATAGGTTGTTATGATCCAAAAATGTGCATTTCTCCTATTTTTTCATTCAAAAAGATAAATCTGGCTCCAAGTCTTCATTTTAAAAACTGGGGGTAAAAATTGATGTATTCAAGAACTAAATACTAAAAGAATCAAATTGGAATATATACTCATCGTGGAAAAGAAAGCTTATCCGTCATCTGAAAAATTATTGGATTTGTTTTTGTTGTCTTTCAGCATTGAAAGTCATGTCCCAGTCTCCATGAGTTATCACCTGAGTGACATTTTCATCGACCTGCTAAACTTCGCTGCAGAGAACCTGGTCATGAACGGTCGTCTGGTTTACTGGCTACCTGTATATAAACTTGAGTAAATAACAATTTGTTTTTGCACTTTTTGAAAAATATACCCTTTTTACTTCTGAATTTTCCAATAACCTGTAAATATAAATCTGGTCTCGTACATATATTTGATTTTTAATGAAGTTATTTGCATATTTTAATACTACTATTCTACCATCATGAAGAAAAGTATGTTATGAAGTATAGAGGACATTAATTTGGGACTACTTTGTATTGGGTTTATTTAGATTTTCCCGTGCTCGTTTGAAGGGTTGTGTTCCAGCAGAATGAGTAGATATGGTGCTCTCCAAGAGGTTGCTTTCAGATTGTCAAATGTGTACATTTCCTTTCATTTTGATATTTTAATTGGGAAAAAAACACATGTCTTGGGAATACTTTATATCAAAAGTACTCCCATCCAAGAAGGCATGTGAAGACAGGCTGAGAATGGAGTTTAGTAATTGGGAATTCAATGCTTAGGAGATCATAACTGTGAATCCACATCCCCCATACTATGGCACAATTTGCTGATGCTCTAACGCACTGACACCAGGATTCATTTAATTGTTTCAGCAAACATATAATATAGTCAAATAACGCACAGTGCTTATGTTTAGTCTAGTGAGGCCAATGTTGGGGGGGGGAGGGGGAAATTGCTACATTGGCCCAGGTGACCGTAAAATTGAAATGTCAGCACTTTAGTAGCATATAGAAGGTATGGCATTTCCCATTCCAGGGAAAGCTAATATTCTAGTTGAAATCATACAATTCAACAGCACTTCAGTTCCTCCATGGCATCCACATTGAGTAAAACACAAATTTCTACAAAAAAGGAATAAAACCGTATATTTAATAAACCGTGGCTGTATACCTCAAAGACTGGAGTTTGTTTCAATGACACAAAATGCCTTGGGGTTTAGGTGGTGTTGGCTTGAGCTTTGCACCCAGTTTATGACATTGTCTGAATCTATGTGCGTTACTGCCTTGTAGCAAACTCTAACCTATATGTTGTTGAAATATATATTTAAAAAGTTAATTTATTGACATTCTGGTGTTGATTACTGATACTGTGGTACTCTATGCACTTTAGTTATACAGTTTTTAAAAATGCCATTGATAAGGTTTGAGTGGCCCCATTAGATATAATTTTACATGGTTTTGGGCGCACTTTCCTCTTACGATTATTTACAGTGTTTTGCTCATGCTTCATGCTTAGACAACTTAGATGTTACTCAATGTTCAGTTGGGTTTTTCATGTGCAACTGTTCACAGCAGTGATCTCCCAAGTGTTTCTGATATGTTCATAATATCGCAACAAGAAACATTAACAGGAAGCTTTCACAATTAAGATTAATAGTCAAACATTACTATACTGTTACAGCATTACACATACCTGCTAGATCTTATCAGATTCTTGCGTTTCTGTTCTACATAGTGCAATGTGCAAAGCAACTTCATTTTTTTTGCATTACAAAAAAGAATTAAAATTAAAATTCATTATTTCCATTTGTAAACAAACATGCATCAAGTGTACTAAAGAGAGGTCATGCTTTAAGTCATAGAATGAAACTTAACATAAAATCAAGCTTTCAGTTGATTACTTTTGAGTCTGCAGATGATTACTGCTTAAAGACAGTGGGCCAGAAATCACTCCCGAAACAATGGAAGAGCTCAACAGCATTCTCTGTTTTTAGTAGCGAATTGAAGGAGCAAGTTCCCGCGTTTGCACATGCGCAGCAAAACGCGGAAATCCCAAACTTGCTCCTAGTGGTTTGCCGATGGTATGACTGCTTTGGATTAAAGGGCCATCACAAGCTGCAATCAGAGAAATCCTTGAAAAAGCGCCAACTTGCTTATCTGCCCAGCTGGAAAGTAATTAATTACGCCACCAAACAGATACGCTTAAAAATACAAGTTCTAAACTAAGTTTTAGCAGTGTGGTTAGTCTTAATAACTGCCAAACAACTAAAAATTAACTTTTAAAAATGTGGAGTCTCATATTACTCCTTATTTTAATAGTTTTTGGTCATGCAAAAATGATTTTTTTTTAAATTAAAAAAATATTTTTTTTACTTTTCCTTTCTGTCTCTTTAATTCAATTATTCTTTGGCTTTTTAATTATTTTTTTTAATTTATAATGACATACAGACTACTAACTTTTTAAATGAATGAAGTGCGCTTGCCTGCTTGAGCAATGCAGCCTGAATCTGTGGGCGTGACTTCTCTTCCTGACAGATTTTGTGGGCGTATCTTCTCCTCAAGGACTTTTCCAGCTGCAGCAACTCACGCTGTGCAGAGGCTGGGTTGATAGCACACATTTTGTTTAAAGTTCAAATTCAAGCAATTTGACGCCACAGAGCCCGCAGTATTTTCGTTAATTAAATTCGCAGGAGCTGCAGCGAGCGTTGCCTCACCGCTCTGCGCGATTTCTGGCCCAATACATTTCAATAGATCAAGTGTTACAAATGAAGGATCCTTCAGAGCCAGACATGTGACACGATAAATAACTCAAGAGCGGCTGACTAGATAACAGGCAAGTGGAGATATTTAAGATTTCACCTCACAAGTGGTGATATTTATCTTATCATATGCGGATAGTCCTCTTTTTATTACACTCGTATGTTTGCTTTCAAAAAAATAAAATTAATTTTAATTTTTTTTGGAAGCCAAGATAGTTTGAGATTACTTTCTGATGTTATACAAGTTGAAATTGGAGTGTAATTTCCATCAGTCTTAAATCCCACAGTATTATTGAGATGTTGCTGATTATTATTTTAGAAATTGTGCATAAAAATTGTTGTTGTTCATCTATTTCAGGAACATTTGCTTGCAGGGAAGCTGTAAATAATAAACTTCAGGTCATAGTGTACCTGAGAGGGCTACAACATGCATAAGCAGAACTATCTGGCTGAAGTAATGCGACCAAAACACCATGCAACATTTAAAGCTTTTTAGCCCACAAATACAAAAAGATCCTAACATTAGTTTGTGTTCACAGAAATTACAATAATCTATCTAAGGAATCTTACAACACCAGGTTATAGTCCAACAAATTTATTTTAAAATCACAAGCTTTCGGAGATTATCCCCTTCGTCAGGTGATAATCTGTCTGACAGTTTTACAGATTTTTTTTTTAAAAAGCTGCATATAATTGAGATCTTGTGTGAATCAAACATTTTTTAACAGTTTCTCTCTTTAGCCAAATGTAAACTGTTTCAAATCTCTCATGCCATAAATTCTGCTTTTGTTTGTCCTTTTTCATTTGATCTTGTGAAAAGCTGTGATAGTCCTGCTTGTGTACCCAGTGAAGGCAAATCACTGGTGGATAATATTATTGTCTGTTTCTCTGTGGGATGTTGCAACTAAACAAGTCCGAAGGCGTTACATTTCAATTTTAATAAACACATTGCTAATTTTCAGAAAG
This sequence comes from Heptranchias perlo, assembly GCF_035084215.1. Classification (NCBI taxonomy): domain Eukaryota; kingdom Metazoa; phylum Chordata; class Chondrichthyes; order Hexanchiformes; family Hexanchidae; genus Heptranchias; species Heptranchias perlo. Next base: position 70,980,375 of record NC_090329.1, on the reverse strand, counting down.
GAGTGTGTTTAGATCAAGATTTATGTATAATTCATGTCTTAACATTAGCTTTTTTCATTTCATGTCTACCATACCTGCAAAAATTAGTAATGAATGGTCATCATTGTCTTTTTAATTTTTTTCAACTCCTGCTGCAGTGCCATCTGGAACTATGATGTTAGTACCACTAGATGGCATATTAACAGGAGGTAGTGTTTGAGTACAGACACAACCTAGTCGAAATCAATTGAGGCCGATTTGGACTGCCTTCACCTGGGTGGTAAAGGCCTCAAAATGGCACTGGTACCCATATCGCCCTGCTAACACGGCCAAGCAGCCCACTCCATTTTGCAAGAGGCCTACCACAAGGTGTCCAAAGTGGCCGCCTATTTCAGGCTCTAGGCCTCTTTTAATATGGAGATCGTGGTCCAAGAATGTAAATACGACACAGAATGCCATTTAAGGTCTGAACTGGTCGGAGCCTGCGACAATGGAACCGAAGAGGCCCTCCCCCACCACCACCCCAATTTACCTTGCTGGCGACCACCCCGGCCTGATTTTGAGGCCTCAATCCAGGGAGCTGCACTGGGACGCCTGTTTGACGCCCTGCAGCTCGCCTGCCAGATTTAAATGAGACTGGTGCCTCAAAATCGCTGGGGCCTCTTTACCGGCGGAATGGGTGGATGACAAGTTGGCTGCCCAAAAGTCAAAATAGACCCTATTGAATCATATATCCCCACTGATTTCTTTTAAAAAAAAATCCTACCCAAGCTGCCAATGGCTGCCTGATGTGCTGCTGTTTCTACTTTTGCAGAGGTTGCTCCAGGGAGTGCTTGTGAATGGCTGGGTAATCCCAGCTCTGAAAGTACTAATCCTGAGTTTATGTCCACTTGTTAATGATTCAATGACTAGCGGAAATAATCTTTCATTATTTATCCTCACCGCACCCTTTCTTTCTTTATTTCTGTTAGTTTCCCCATGCATTAACCTTCCCTGCTGCAGTGATTAAAACTCTAGTATGATTTGGGTGTTTCATCATAAATACTCACCCCAGTTATCAACTAGTAAATCAATGTTGCACTTTTTCCAGGGCTCTAACATTGTTTTGTAATGGGGCGCTCAAAACTGCACACAATAATGTGGCTGTGTCCTGAATAATGTTATGTATCGATTCACTGCCAACTCCTCTTTGTATTCAGTACTCCTACATATAAAATCCAGGATCTCATTTACCCTTTTATGACTTTTTAAACTGGCAATCCTGTAAGTAGCAATTTGTGTATTTGCTCCCTTGGGTTTCTCTGGGCCTCCACTCCATCGAAAATTAATCCCATTTAGGGTTTGTTTCCATTTTTTAATGTCAAGCATTACATAATGGGAATAGTATGTCGGAATTTTATGCTTGGGCCAGGTGTATTGTTTTCCAGATTTGCCTTCATCTGTACTGACTAAAGGTAATAATTGCGTTCAACTTTTCAGTTCATCTTTCTGAAAAATGTGTACTTGTTAAATAGTTCCAGCAGGGGGTGCTTCAAACCAAGAATTCAGTCAAGTCAGAAAATACTAGATTTGGTTGTACAACTGAAATCCATTTAACTTATGAAAGTACTTTCATAGCCTATAGTACATCAAGTGCCACAGATTCTTACAATGCTGCCTGCTAGGAAGATTCAGTTTCACAGCCATGAAACTTGAAGTGTTCATGACAAAGATCTAGAAGGGGAAGATGTTCTCTGTGCTGAAATGTACCGAAATCATATAATGATTAATAAAGATTGTATTTTGCACTCCAGATAGTACACAGAGGAATTCTTCTCCTTTGTGCTGCAATCTGTTCTGTAGTTTCAGAATTTGTGTGTCATAACTGATCAGCTGCTTCATTGGTGCAGAAGGAAATTTATGTCAATCACAGGGTTACCATGGTCCTTTTCTGTCTTGGTTACTGAGGATTGCAGTGTTTAAGTCCTAATGGCAGTTAACCATGTGCATGTACTTATATATATAAGTCACTTTTAGTCTTTCCTTCATTCCTTCTCACTTTGCTGTAGTGGCCCTGTACTGTTCTCCTTTATCAAGGATGACAGGCCATGCTAATTTACAGAATTCTCCATTAACGCAGCTCCATATCTGGTGACATATTGCACTTCGTTGGGTGAGTTAGGTCACTGACCTGTTGATAGTTGTTTTCTATTTCTTGCCCATCTCAAATTGGAGCACAGTGTTACCGCATAGTGTTGGACCTGACAATTTAATATTGGGGGGCGGGGGGGGGGTTTGCAGTAGATATCGACTTTCAGACTTGACTGGTATTCAAACAGGACTTTACAGACCAGCTGCTTCACCCCAAGGGTATTTATCCAGCTAAATTTTAATATCAGATTGAAGTTTGAAGGTATACCTGTGATTTATTTAATTTTTCTAAAATTTAATTTTTAAATGCTTTGGGGGGTTCCAAGGAAAAGATTTTTGAGCCTGTGACATGTTACAGCTTGTGTCATTTAGCATATTTTTTGTACTGAATTTCTTTTCTAGTCTGAATTGATTCTACAACTTCTACCACACATTGTAACGGCGTTGACATTTTATCATAATGGTAGTGTTAAATATTTGAATACAGTTCCTGTTTAATTACATCACGTTACTATAATGTGAAGTTAGTTGTACTTGTTTACCTTTTAGAGTTATCAGCCACACCTTGGCTGTAATGGGTCGGCAGGATTCAATCTGACAGCAGCCCATGGTCATACCCAAATGGTTGACAGGAAACTCTAAAGCAAAACAAACTTGACAGTACGTCCCCATAAGAGAGGAAATTGAGAAAGTGTTTCCTTTAAGTTGGGTTATTCTAGGTTAGTGCTTTAACAAAAACAGAAAAAGGTGTGAGTCTTCAACCATTTTGAATTCTGTGTTCCTTTGAAGATTTGTGATTCTTATGACATTTGTTTGGAGGTTTGGAAAATTCTTATCGACAAAAACTTGTATTTATTTGTCTCATCTTTAATGTAGACAAATGTTCCACTGCATTACAGGGCTTATGTATTTGCACAGAACAATTGAATATTTCCTTGCAGCACCATGTAGGATTTACCAAGGAGTGCTACTGGCCCTCCTCTCCCCCAAGAACAGCTTGTGTTTATGTAGCACTTTTAACGTAAAAAATGTCCCTTAGTGCTTCATAAAATAGAAGAAGAAAAAGATGCCAAACCAGAAAGGGACAGATTAGGAAGGTGTTACTGAACATTTGGCTCAAGAGATGGGTTTTAAGAAGGTTTTTAAAGTTGAAGAGAGAAGTACAAAGATGGAAGGGTTTAGGGAGGGAGTTACAGAGAGCAGGGCTAAGACTTCCAACAGCACTGCTACCAATGGTGGCCAAGGGGAGGAGTGGATGTATATAGTATTCTGGGGGATTTTGAGATCAAGGAGATTGCAGAGATAGGTTGGGATGAGGCATTCTAAATATAATGCATTTGGGGACAGAGAGCCAATGTAGGTCAGTGAGGATAGGGGTGATTGGCAAGCGGGAAAGAAAGGCTGGAGATGGGGTGACAGTGAGAAAGGATGGATGGGTCAAGGGCAGGTTTTCTGAGGAGGGGATGATGATGGTTTTGAAAGTGAGAGGATGGTGCCTGAAGAAAGGGAAAATTTAATGCTATCAGCTATCTTGGGAGCTGATAGGAGTGGGGGGAAATTGGATGATCAGTGGTTGGGTGGAGAGGGGACCAAATGCACAGGAATTGGCTCTCTTGGAAAAGATGGGTGGGGGGGGCGGTGTAGTGGAGGGAGAAACTGCAAAATGAATAGGAGGGTTGTAATTTTTTTCTAAAAATGTAAGTGACATAACGGGCTATGTCCTTAGCTACTCGTGCATTTAAATCCCTTAAAACCTTCACTGCAGTGCTCTCTGATATACTACTACATTGTTCATTACTTTATCATTCAAAGGAAGCAGCAATGATATGTGCAAGTATTATTGACTAAGTATTTCACAATTGTAAACAATTTTACAACACCAAGTTATAGTCCAACGATTTTATTTTTAATCCCACAAGCTTTCGGGGGCTTTCCCCTTCCTCAGGCGGTGTGGAAGTTGTAAAATATTGTAAAATTGTTTACAATTGTTAACCCCAGTCCATCACCGGCATCTCCACATCATAAGTATTTCACCACAGACCAATTCAGTCTCTTGCTTACAGTCAGCAGGTGGTGTTGACTTTCATCCCATCCGTTTCAGCTGGATTCAAAACCAGGTCTCTGAAGTGAAAGGACAGTTTCTACCCAGTCCTGCCACAGATATCTAGGCAGGACTAGCTAATATATTTTTTTCTCAAACTGTCCTTCTAATGATGCAGTTCTTAAAGAGAGCATTATATAGAGGGTTTTGACTGTCCAAGAAACAGGTTACTTACAATGATTACATGGTTTTCTCCTTTTTCTTGTCTCAGATACTCCGAAGATGTTATTCCCCAGCATCCTTGCCTGAAACTTATTAGTAACTGTGAACAGTCTCTCACAACGCATACGTCACGACAGTTAATAACAATGGAAAAGGTGAAAGAATTTGAGGTATGAAAGAAGTACTTTTTTATCCTTTGTCCTTACCAGCAAAGGGGTAGGGGAGTTGTCACGTGAAGTGCTTAATTTTTAATGGCGAAGGAAGAGCCTATTGGATAGGGTGTGCTGAATGGACTTCCTTATCTGTATTTATCAGATGATATGGGTGGATTTGCACAGTTGTGATTTTATTTACATTTTACGCTCAGTTTTGAGAAAAATGATAATGTAGATGAATACAAATTATTTAGCTTGCATGATTAGAGACGTCTATGTTTTTCTCCAACATAGTGGCTATGTGGATTGTCCTTAAACTAGGGTATTTAATTCTGTGTTGATTAATACCATTTCAAAAGAGCTAGATGAATATTTAGTTGGGACCATTAAGGAAAGTTACAAGGATAAGTGCACACAGAGATGATAAAATGCTGGGAAATGCCATTCCAAGGAAGACAATTAGTGGTGGATAAATAAAGTCAGGTATTCCAGAACAAGAACAGAAAATACTGGAAACACATAGCTAGTCAAGACAGTCTCTGTGGAGAATACAGACAATCTTGGCTTCAGATTTCCAGCATTTGTAGGTTTTTGCTTTTTATTCAGATATTCTGGAATTTTGTTTGATTTCATTTTGAGTGAGCAGAGAGAAACTTAGTAGGACTTTTCCTCACGAGACTAAATGGGACAGCTGGAGCTCATGATAGAACAGAGTGTACATGGCCTGTGGAAAGAATGCTTTCATGGGCCAAATGGGCTTTTCTTGATCAGTGTGTTCTTATTTTCCGTCATAAATATAACTGCATGTCTGTAATTCCTAGCTACCTTTTGCTTTGAATATTTGTGGCTGAAGGTTTGTGCTCCTGTCTACAAAATAATTGGATTTCTGTACTTTTGTTTGTTTTTCTCTTTTCCCCCCCGCCCCCCACACTCATCTTCCAGCCCCATTTATTGCAGCCCATGGTGCTACTGCTTGTTCAGACTATAATTAATGTGAAGCATACCAAGAGGTGTAAGAGACCTCCCCCACCCACAAAAAAAGTGGGCATTTCATCCATTTGGATGAATTCTTAGTCAAATGTAATTGGAGCTGTATTTTTATGTGATGCTTGTATTAACTCAATGAAGCAAGTTGCCTCAGGCTTCTTTTCTGCTTTGCAATTCAAAAATAAGATTTCTTTATTAAAAATGTAACTGTATCCAGCAGACGCCGTTTTAATAGATATATAGCATGAATCTCGATAGACACCTGTGTAAAGCCAATCTTCCCTACAATCACTGTCAGCGTTTTTAACTTTAACAGGGTTCCATTTTAATGTGCCACATTCTGCACCATCGTACTGCAATGAGAAACTCCTTTGTTTCTCCATCAGTGGGTACTCTGATAGTTTGTTTTACACTGCAACCTTGTTGGGCTCTCTGTATGTTGCAGAACACATTCAGCGAAGGTGCTTCTGTTTTATACTCCACTGCCGGTCCTGTGGATTCCATCTATTTTTATTATGGGGCTGATTCCATAGCACAAGAGAAACAAAATAGTTCACAACTTCATTTTTGGCTGTTGGACCTTCTTCCACAATTGAGGAAGGTCTTTGCAGGCTACTGTTGACTACACTAGCTAAGCCCATACAAGCCAGTAAGAAAGCAATATCTCTGAAATTCCTTGGGCCCACTGTGCCGATGTAAGTGTGGTGGAGTGGGCGCCGCTAAACTCTGCTCCTGACCATGCTGCAGTATGCAGGGTCAGGGCAATGCCATCTCATTTAAATATTTTCAGCAGGTACTCGCCCAAGTATGGGTGCAACTTGGGTGTCCACTAGAGGAGAGGCATGGATAATGCGGTGCCAGATGACCAGAGGTGAGTTTTCTCCCCTCCGCCCTCCAAAAAATGTAATTCTTCCTGTGATTGTCCTTCCCCTGCCCTCTTGTGAGAAAGCTGCTCAAAAAATCTGTCACAGTTACCCAAGAAAAGCACTAGAATAGGAACATAGGAACAGGAGTAGGCCATTCAGCCCCTCGCGGTTGCTCCGCCATTTGATAAGATCATGGCTTATCTGTGATCTAGCTCCATATACCTGCCTTTGGCCCATATCCCTTAATACCCTTTGGTTGCCAAAAAGCTATCTATCTCAGATTTAAATTTAGCAATTGAGCTAGTATCAATTGCCGTTTGCGGAAGAGAGTTCCAAACTTCTACCACCCTTTGTGTGTAGAAATGTCTTCTAATCTCGCTCCTGAAAGGTCTGGCTCTAATTTTTAGACTGTGCCACCTACTCCTAGAATCCCCAACCAGCGGAAATAGTTTCTCTCTATCCACCCTATCTGTTCCCCTTAATATCTTATAAACTTCGATCAGATCACCCCTTACTTAACCTTCTAAATGCTAGAGAATACAACCCCATTTTGTGTAATCTCTCCTCGTAACTTAACCCTGGAAGTCCGGATATCATTCTAGTAAACCTACGCTGCACTCCCTCCAAGGCCAATATGTCCTTCTGAAGGTGCGGTGCCCAGAACTGCTCACAGTACTCCAGGTGCGGTCTAACCAGGATTTTGTATAGCTGCAGCATAACTTCTGCCGCCTTGTACTGTAGTCCTCTAGATATAAAGGCCAGCATTCCATTAGCCTTATTGATTATTTTCTGCACCTGTTCATGACACTTCAATGATCTGTGTACCTGTACCCCTAAATCCCTTTGGGCATCCACTGTTTTTAACTTTTTACCATTTAGAAAGTACCCTGTTCTATCCTTTTTTGATCCAAAGTGGATGACCTCACATTTGTCTACATTGAATTCCATTTGCCACAGTTTTGTCCATTCACCTAATCTATCAATATCGCTTTGTAATTTTATGTTTTCATCAACACTGCTTGCAATGCCATCAATCTTTGTGTCGTCAGCAAACTTAGATATGAGACTTTCTATGCCTTCATCTAAGTCATTAATAAATATTGTAAATAATTGAGGCCCCAAGACAGATCCCTGCGGGACTCCAGTAGCCACATCCTGCCAATGTGAGTATTTACCCATTATCCCTACTCTCTGTCGCCTTTCGCTCAGCCAACTTCCTAACCAAGTCCATACTTTTCCTTCGATTCCATGGGCTTCTATCTTAGCTAACGGTCTTTTATGTGGGACTTTATCAAATGCCTTCTGGAAGTCCATATAAATAACATCCATTGACATTCCCCTGTCCACTACTTTAGTCATCTCTTCAAAAAATTCAAGCAGGTTTGTCAGGCACGACCTACCTTTCACAAATCCATGCTGGCTCTCTCTGATTAACTGAAAATTCTCGAGGTGTTCAGTCACCCTATCCTATCTCGCTCCTGAAAGGTCTGGCTCTAATTCTTAGACTGTGCCCCCCTACTCCTAGAATCCCCAACCAGCGGAAATAGTTTCTCTCTATCCACCCTATCTGTTGCCCTTAATATTTTATAAACTTCGATCAGATTACCCCTTAACCTTCTAAACGCTAGAGAATACAACCCCAATTTGTGTAATCTCTCCTCGTAACTTAACCCTTGAAGTCCCGGTATCATTCTAGTAAACCTACGCTGCACTCCCTCCAAGGCCAATATGTCCATTTGATGGCATTGCAAGCAGTGTAGATGAAAACATAAAATTACAAAGCGATATTGATAGATTAGGTGAATGGACAAAACTGTGGCAAATGGAATTCAATCATCTCAGCCCCAGGACATTGCTGCAGGAGTTCCTCAAGGCAGTGTCCTAGGCCCAACCATCTTCAGCTGCTTCATCAATGACCTTCCCTCCATCATAAGGTCAGAAATGGGGATATTCGCTGATGATTGCACAGTGTTCAGTTCCATTCACAACCCCTCAAATAATGAAGCAGTCCGAGCCCGCATGCAGCAAGACCTGGACAACATCCAGGCTTGGGCTCATAAGTGGCAAGTAACATTCGCACCAGATAAGTGCCAGGCAATGACCATCTCCAACAAGAGAGAGTCTAACCACCTCCCCTTGACATTCAACGGCATTACCATCACCGAAACCCCCACCATCAACATCCTGGGGGTCACCATTGACCAGAAACTTAACTGGACCAGCCATATAAATACTGTGGCTACGAGAGCAGGTCAGAGGCTGGGTATTCTGCGGCGAGTGACTCACCTCCTGACTCCCCAAAGCCTTTCCACCATCTACAAGGCACAAGTCAGGAGTGTGATGGAATACTCTCCACTTGCTTGGATGAGTGCAGCTCCAACAACACTCAAGAAGCTCGACACCATCCAAGATAAAGCAGCCCGCTTGATTGGCACCCCATTCACCACCCTAAACATTCACTCCCTTCCCCACCGGCGCACTGTGGCTGCAGTGTGTACCATCCACAGGATGCATTGCAGCAACTCGCCAAGGCTTCTTCGACAGCACCTCCCAAACCCGTGACCTCTACCACCTAGAAGGACAAGAGCAGCAGGCACATGGGAACAACACCACCTGCACGTTCCCCTCCAAGTCACACACCATCCCGACTTGGAAATATATCGCCGTTCCTTCATTGTCGCTAAGTCAAAATCCTGGAACTCCCTTCCTAACAGCACTGTGGGAGAACCATCACCACATGGACTGCAGCGGTTTAAGAAGGCGGCTCACCACCACCTTCTCAAGGGCAATTAGGGGTGGGCAATAAATGCCGGCCTCGCCAGCGACGCCCACATCCAATGAACGAATAATAAAAAAAAATTATAGACTCCAGCATTTTCCCCACAACAGATGTTAGGCTAACTGGTCTACAAGTCCCTGGTTTCCCTCTCTCTCCTGTCTTAAAAAGCAGAGTGACATGTGCAATTTTCCAATCTAGAGGGACAGTTCCTGAATCTAGAGAACTTTGAAAGATTATAGTTAGGGCATCTGCAATGTGCTCACCTACTTCCTTTATAACCCTGGGATGGAAACCATCTGGTCCTGGGGATTTGTCACTCTTTCGTGCTATTATTTTCTTCATTACTGTTGCTTTACTTATGTTAATTTTATTGAGTCCCTGTCCCCAATTCAATATTAGTTTTCTTGGGATTTCCAGCATGCTATCCTCTTTTTCTACTGTAAATACTGACGCAATGTAATTGTTCAACATGTCCGCCATTTCCCCATTGTCAATGACAATATCCCCACTTTCAGTTTTTAAGGGGCCAACACTGCTCCTGACCACCCTCTGTTTCCTAATGTAACTATAAAAGTTCTTCGTATTGGTTTTGATATCCCTTGCAAGTTTCTTTTCATACTCTCTTTTTATAGGAGAGAGACGAGCATATTTAGCTATCTACGGGAAGCCCAGTGTAAGGTTGGCTTATGGTCACTTTGAGTTAATTGTACGAAAGGAAAATATGCGCTCATGCTCTTGATATTCAGAGATTATAGTCATGCAGGAAAGGGTGCACTTACTTTGTGTTGATTTGGAATCTGGATTTTCAGCAAGTGGTACCCCTTTCTTTTAAAGTTGAGGGGGTTAACGGGTGGAGCTCGCAATGCTACATGTGTGTCATCTATTGTACATTTTTTAGGAGAGCTGGGGAATTTATCCAGTTTGCCATGACAGCAAGGCAGCAGCCTGATAGCAGTGACGGAGCCAGCGGGGGTTTGTGGGGGGGAGTAGATCACCCCTCCGCCTCATCATTTTGAGGTCGGCCAATGTGACTTTGGAGGACCGCCTCCATTTTGCTCCCAGGAAAGAGTTGAGCTGACTGAATGAATGTCCAGGCAGCCACAAGGGTGGTGATACACAAATTTCTCCGTGGCTGCTTGAAATGAGCACGTGGTATAAAAATGAGTGTGGTGATAACGTCATTGTAGCTGGGTCAAAATACCTAACAGCAATGTGGGAGAACCTTCACCACATGGACTGCAGCAGTTCAAGGTGGCGGCTCACTACCACCTTCTCAAGGGCAATTAGGGATGGGCAATAAATGCTGGCCTTGCTAGCGACGCCCACATCCAAACTTTCACAGCAATCTGGACAAATTATCTTAGCCATGGGTCTTCATATAGTAGCTGGCACAGCTCTCCTGTTGCCTCTTTGGTGCAGCTCACTGTTCTCATACTGGGATCCTCACTTAGGTCTTCGTAGGATCTCTGTGACCTGTAAATTCTTTGGGCGAGGCACTAATATTATTCTCCTGAAACTCTACCTCACTTTCCTTTTCTCCTTACTGCTCTGCTCCTCCTCGTCCTCTATTAAAATGACATACAAGAAAATGCTCATAAGGAATCCTATAGGTAGTGCTCAGAACCTCTTACTATGGATTGGGGCGAAAAAATCCCTGTGGTCTTAGGCTATCAGAAGCAAGTCCAACTCAATTCAGGTGCAAGGCAAAAAAAAAGGCTTTAAAAGCTCTTTTGTAACTCTAGCAATTCTCTTGAAAGTTTCTTCAAGCTCCAGATTCCAAAGTAAAAGACTTTCTCCAGTATCAGTATCTTTTACTTTGTTCTAAGTAACATTTGGTGCAAGGGAAGCACAAGGCATGAAACTTGGGGACTCCAGTGCCATTGCTGCCAATTGTAATATATGGTAATGAGCTCCCAGCAGCATCGGTGAGGGCACATATTGATGGCCTCAGATCGGATCGGGAACTACAGTGCAGCCATTATGGGGAGGAAACCCGATGGAGAACAGCTAATCTGCACCCCCCCCCCCCCCCGAATGCACCCCCCCCCCCCCCCCCCCGAATGCACCCCCCCCCGAATGCACCCACAAAGCTGTCGGTATGCTGATTTTACAGTAGAATCTCAACAAACACGACAAGTAAGTTCTGGGCATCTGTCTCTAATGACACTAAATGCACTGTGTTTACAATGACACTAACTGCATTGTGTCTCTTAAGACACTAAATGCACCGTGTACATAATGACACCAGAGCATTTGAAGACTATGTGCATTTTAAATTTTATTAATAGTGTAATTTTGAAGTAAAAACAAAAGCTTCATTTGGAGAGTTTAGATTTATAGGGTTACTGAAACTTTGCATCATTTAAGTATATGTTTCCGTGAATGAATCTTGTTTTAATTTAATTTTAAAAAAATCTCTTCTTTCCCTCCACCAGCACTAGTTTATCTAGATGCTGGTTACAAAAAAAAGGTTGATGTAAGATGTGGGAGTTGGTTGCTTATCCACCTTTGCATCTGGGGAGTGGTGCATAGCACATCTGAAAGAAGCAAGGGAAGGGTTAAGCAAGTGTTGCAAGTTATTTCAAAAATGTATATTTGGGATTTAAGACTAAATAATAATGCAAAATAGACATAATTTTGCATTTAAGACTGTGCGATGGTCCCCACCGCATATAGCAGGTACGTTCGTGTGAAGGCAATTTGCCCGCTATACACGATGGCCGTTATAACATGGTAGCGTTATTTAATAACATCTTTAAAATAAAATTTAAATTCATTTCAATTTTTAAAAAGCACGGAAGGAATCTTCATCCTCTACTTCCCGCTCTGTATATTTACAGTGCTGTTACTCAATGCCTAAATGACAACAGACAAAGGAAATTGATCATGGAGAGATTTTAAGATAATGATGAGGACTTTGAAATCTCACTGTCAGCTCTTCCTCAGCAACTTGGGTTGGAGATTCAAGACCTGGATCCGTTTGAGGCGGTCAGACTGTCATGTTCATTTTAAAACGGAGCCGGAAGATGTCCAGCTCAGCAAGCCGGCAAGAAGGGCTTGCAGCAGTGGCAGAAGTTCTAGAGGCCACGGGGGGTTAGGACTTAATGACAGGTAATCGTACTTTAACAAGGTGTGAGCAGCTGCTTGAACTGCCCAAAATAGTCGGCGCACTTAATACTGTTTAAGCGGCACCTTTGTAATTGCCGCCTTTGGTAATGGCAAATGGTCAACGCATTTGCCTAATATAGGCAGCTGTTCGGGATAAGCGTGGACGGAGTAAGTGGTGGCGACTGTAGTACAAAATATGCACTATTTTGTATTCTGGAGTGGTTTAATAAAAAAAAGTTAAAAGATTGCTGGACAAAAACTAAATCCAATTTTCAGTCTCTGATTTCAGACTGATGTAAACATCATAATTGAAATAAATGCAAGCCCAAATGGCAGTGATGGTAAAAGTAATGCTGCTATTGTTTTTGACAGACTTGTTTATGTTCTGTATAGAAGAAAAAGATCCCACTGGCCATTTGAAATGATTTTCTTTCAAATTATTTGCTGACAGGCACCACATTCTTTTGTTTTAAAACCAAGATTTGGCAGTACTTCATAAAAATTGCACTTGTTAAGACTGAACGGTAAAAACTTTGTGGGGCTGAAATTCTGCTATCAGCACAATTGAGGTTTTCATGCTGCTTGTGGAGCAGTGCCACTAACTGCCTTGACATTTCTACTCCAGCTCATGTGAATAATCCAGCATAGCTGCCAAAGCAGAGAGCAAACCCAATGAGACAAGTGGAAATTCTGACCAGCAGGTACAAATTAAGATATCTGCTCAATAAAAGGAAAGTGCCTGCATATGTGAACAAATATTTATTTTGACTTTTATCAACATCCAAATGAATTTCAAATACCTGTTAGCCTTGGCCAAGGGACAGAGAGAAGTATTAGGCAGAAATCAAGTGAAAGAAAACTCAACATGAAAGCGCAAACAGCTTCTGTGGGGAAGTGAAGGAGGGTTACAACACTTGAGCCCCTGTTTGATTAATAGCTAAATGGAAATGGCTTTGCATTAGGTCCATGTGAGAAGGGCTGTCCAATTAGACATTTCAGGGCACCTTCCCCAGAGAACAGCAGTGCGCTATTCCTGGAAGCAGGTGGTAAGGAGGCTCACTGCTGTGCACACTACCTGCAGGACTTAGGAACAGATGTAGATGACGGCACACTTAAAGGAAACTGTACCCAATAGTACCATGCATAAGATAAGAACATAAGAAATAGGAGTAGGAGTAGGCCATACGGCCCCTCGAGCCTGCTCCGCCATTCAAACAGATCATGGCTGATCTTCAACCTCAACTCCACTTTCCTGCCCGTTCCCTACATCCCTTGATTCCCCTAGAGCCCAAAAATCTATCTTTCTCAGCCTTGAATATACTCAACGACTCAGCTTCCACAGCTCTCTGGGGTAGAGAATTCCAAAGATTTACAACACTCTGAGTGAAATCTTGTGGATGACCCAAAGGTTGCGTTTTGCAAAGTGTTTGCCAGTTCCACATGTACTCTTCATCCATGCTAAGGCCTCACACAACCTTACAGCTGGTTCTTTTCATCTCATGCAAAATTACGCATCCGGATGGCACATCTTCAAGATGCAGTGTGGAATTGTAAACCTCGCCCCACACACTTTTCAAGGCCGTAACACCACAAATCATTTTAGAACAATCTAACTACATGATGCACAGTCACTTAGTGACACCCAGGTTGGCATATGTTCATATCTGTCATTTTGCATGTGCTCCTCGAATTTCCAACCTTGAGAGATGACTTTTCTGCTGGTACAACCAGATGCCACCTTGAGAGCACAATCCCAAACTGCAGAACGGCATCGCTGATCAAGTGTAGGTACCAAAGGTATCTCCATAAACATTTTTTTTTATTCGTTCATGGGATGTGGGCGTCGCTGGCGAGGCCGGCATTTATTGCCCATCCCTAATTACCCTTGAGAAGGTGGTGGTGAGCCGCCTTCTTGAACCGCTGCAGTCCATGTGGTGAAGGTTCTCCCACAGTGCTGTTAGGAAGGGAGTTCCAGGATTTTGACCCAGCGACGATGAAGGAACGGCGATATATTTCCAAGTTGGGATGGTGTGTGACTTGGAGGGGAACGTGCAGGTGATGTTGTTCCCATGTGCCTAAGGAGGTTTGGTGGGGTCTCTTTGATCCACCTATGTGGGTAATGGTAGGTGTTGCCCAGGCAGAATACCCTAGGCAGCACATTGGCAATGCTTTTGCAGTGCAAGGCCTCTGACTCCCCAATTTCCACTCCTTTGCTTGTACCATCACCGCATGGGAGCAGCAATTCAGCCCCTATTTTCAACCCTTTTGTCATCTCCTGAAAAATGATTTTGAAATAGCTGGTTTATGTTTGGATAAATATATAAATAGTAACTATTGGCTGGTTTGAGGGGAGTGTCATTTTTCTTCAAGTTCACACTTGCAATTAAGATAAAGTAATCAAACTGGTGCTTGGTGATGGTGATTTACTAATACATTGGGCACCTGAACTGATCTGAACAGGCAAGTTGGAAAGATTCCAGTCATTGCTTCTAATGTGTTATCTGTGTTACTATATCAATTGACACTCCGAATCCTGTATAAATTATACCAGTCTCTGATGAGTGCACTTCATAGAAGCTGAACATTGGCAGCCTTACTCTGTTTCATGGGTAATGGTTGTTTAAAAATCTGTCTTTATTTATATATAAAAAATAAATTACCCTTCAATGCTGTTTCAGACGTAACAATTGATTCCAACACACTGTGTTCTTGAGCTTTTTGTATGAATTCCCATGTGTTTCAACAGTAATATGTGCTGGTTGTTAATATACTGTAGGACATTGGATGGGCTGCAAACACTTTTTAGTTGACCTAACACACAGAAAAAATGTCCATTGAAACAGCATAGTGAAAAACTGTTATGATATAGAGGCAATGGTTACCTGAATGTGTTTACCAGTCAATAATAATCACGGGGTTTAGCTAATGTTCTAAATTATTAGTTATTAATTAATAAAGATTGTTATCTGAACTTGAAGAATAGATTATAGCTTTGGAATTTACTCTCTTCTGGGTTATGAAAAATCTGCTCAAAATGTTTCCTGTACCTACAAGCATGTACTGTACAATGTGGATGCATTGGATTTAACATAAATTTTGTGTCTCATCAGACCATTTATATTCCTTATCTCAGTTTTACTGAATTGATCAGTCTATTGAATCAGTAAAGCAATGTAGATATGGCGCTTCAGCAAAAATGTTGAATTATATATGTATATCAGAAGAGCACTTTACGTCACATCTGGAAAAATACATTCTTTCATAAATCATAAAATAAGTTTAAACAAAATCTGTTAGTTGGCGTTAGTCTGTATTTCAGTTATTTATCTTGCAGAAAGAAGAGTCTAAGTAAGCCATGCTGCAAATGAAGTATACATGATATATGGACACTAAATGTATTAGAAATATCAAAATTAGCATAGCATTAACATTGAATTTGTATTCAATGACAATCTATTAAGAACCAGAAGTACCATATGGAGAAATGTAAACAAAATACTCGATCAAAAAACACAACCTGACCTCCCTGGAAATCAACGAAATGATGAGGCTGATCAGAGTTCTTTTCTCAGAACCACACGATAATTACATCTCAGCTCATCTTTCCAGAATGATCTTAAAATCTGGCATTGCAACATCCAGATGGTCCTTAAATGATTACCTTCACTACTCTATCTGGGAGTCCATTCCAAGTGTTGATCACTCTTTGTGTGAAGAAGAACTTCCTCATGGCACCCCTAAATTTACCTTGTACTAGATTGAAGTTGTGGCTCCTTGTCCTAGTCTCACAATTTAAGTAATTTTCTGGATTTATCTTTTCTATTCCATTGGCTATCTTATCTATTTCTATGAAATCAGCTCTCAGATGCCTACTTTCTAGGCTGAAATGCCTGATTCTCTTCAGCCTTTCCTCACAACTCAAACCTCTGACACCAGAGATCAGTCTTGTGGTTCTTCTATGCATTACCTCCAATGCTTGAATGTCTCCTTTGTGTCTTGTTGACTATAACTGGAAGGTGAGGTCTGACCAGAGCACTATACTGTTTGGCCATGACTTCCTCTTGCTTATACTCTACTGTTTTGGCTATGTAGTTCAACATTTTATTGGCTTTATTGATTGATGCTCTGAACTGTTAAATATGTTGAGCATTAAGTCTAACAAGAATCCTAGGTTATTTCAACACCGTTCATAGGATATGTGTATTATCTATTTTTCCTTCCGATGTGCAGTACTTTATACTTGACTGCATTAAATTTCAACTGTTATTGTTCTGCCCACACATATTTTGTTCAGCTCATTCCATAATTTCTGATGGGTGTCGTAGTATTGTGGTTCTGGTTGTGAGTTCAAATTCCTAGGCAAGTTGTGAAATTGAATAAATCTGTAATTTATGAACTAGCCTGCAAAGTCCTTGTCACTAACATTTGAGGACCGATGACCAAGTTCGGAGGGATGACCCACAGAGCAAAATTCTGACATAGTTGTACTCAGAGTCATATCTGTCAGCTACATCCCGAACCCCCTCCATCACCATCCCTGAATATGTCCTGTCCCACTCTCAGAATTGACCCAGTGGTATACAGTCAGGTGCGCTTGGCCCTGGAAGCCCTCAACATGAAGCCATGAAGTCTTGTGAGGCAACAACTTAGTGAAGCTCTCGCACAGTTCTGCATGCTGAACACAAAAAGAAGCAGGCTAAAAGTTCCAGAAACAATGGCTCAGAGCAACACTCTCAGTCCTTTCTACATCCAGTCGAGAATTTCGTGCAGTTCAGTACTTATCGATTTTAGGGCAAAGTCAGGTCTACAAGGAGCTTCAATCGGCTGATTGAAGCTGCCTGAAGTCTCCACTTTCTGACTGCCTTCCGTAGTTGTGAATGGTGCAATTAGCCGATTGACGTCTTTATCGGCAGTTCACTATTACGGGAGGCAGTCGGAAAGTTAAGGCTTCAGGAGCTAATTCATTGCTACAACCTATTGGCCCGTAAATTGCTCAGAGTGGCGGACTAACACTGCTCGCCGCTCCATAGATTTATACTAACCTACTAACTTACCGCAGTCTTTACTGGGAGCACTTCCTCTAATAGGAAGCGGAGAAGAGCCCAGCGTTAGCTCCAGTGAGGCTTGGACCCATGAGAGGAACAAGAGGATCGATCTCGCCCCTCAACCAATCACATTGCAGCATTTTTGACAAGCTGCGAACAGTTTCTGCAATCTAGAATGTAAAATCCAAGAGGTGAAAGGTACAACACTAAAATCATCTGTAAAAACAGTTATAGACAGCGAAAGAAAGAGGGTAAGAAATAATTGAATTAAATAAAAGAGACAAAGAAAAAGTAAAAAAAAAAGCATTTAAAAACATTTTTAAATTTAAAGTAAACATTTTTTATTGACCAAAAACTATTAAAATAAGGAGTAATGGGACGCTACATTTTTAAAAGTTAATTTTTAGTTATTTGGCAGTCATTAAGACTTAGTTTAGACTTGGTATTTTTAAGCTTACCTGTTTTGTGGTGATATTAGTTACTTTCCAGCTGGGCAGAAGAGCAAGTTGGCGCTGGTCCATTGATTCTGTTGATTGCATTCCGCAATATCACTTTGAAATGAAGCTGACAGATCACCAGCGAACCAGGAAGAACAAGTTCCGGATTTCCACGTTTGTCTGCACATGTGCAAATGCCGGAACTTGCTCTTTCATTTGGCCACTATCAACGATGGGCGCTGTTGAGCTCACCGTTCTTTTTAAGCAATTTCCGGCCCATTATGGTTTTACCGTCCACCACATATAGTGGGCAAATCATGTTAGCACGAACGTGCCTGCTATCTGTGGTGGGGACTGTATTGCCCCTGCTGCAACTGTCTGTTCCCTCTCCCATATTATAGTTTGCCCCCTTATCCTTTAGTTTTTATTTTACTGCAGGTCTGATGTCCATTTGCTTGCCCAAATCTTTGTTGCCTTTCGTTGCAGAGCATTGAAAGTCATACGTTACTAGTGCAAATTCCATCACGTACTGTTCTGCTCCTAAGCACCCTAAAAATATTGGGCTTATTCTCACTTTAGCCCTGTTGAGACTCTCACCATTACTCTTTTCTTGGTTAATATGTTCTTGTGACATTATTGCTGAGTTCTTAATCTTTTCTCAGATATTTAACTTGATGTACTTGCACTTAAGTTTGTTATTTTTGTAATATTACTATTCGGTTGCATATAGTGTGATGTTGACTTCAGTTTTTAAATTTTTTTAAATTATTCGATCATGGGATGTGGGCGTCGCTGGCGAGGCCGGCATTTATTGCCCATCCCTAATTGCCCTTGAGAAGGTAGTGGTTACTTGTATTACTTGTATTTATTCTCACATTGGCAATCAAGTCCTCAGTTGATATGAGCTCATAGTCAGCAGGTTCTGTTGTTGTATTTACTGGAGGTGGAATTTATACTGTTCTTGTTGACACTAGAAAATTGTTGAATATGTATTAATTAAAAATGTTTTCTGCTGTGGTAGCACTGTTTTTTGTTGGAGTAGCTGACGCTGTCTTTTAAGAATTAGGACAGGGTCCCTGAGAGTGTCAATATTTGCAGGGGTCATCCGCAAAGAAAAGTTTGAGAACCCATGCATTGTGAGGAGAATGTCCTTGAGGCTGCGAATAACTTATGTTCTAAGTTGTGTGATACAGAGTGATATTGCTACCACAGGGTGCAAAGTGGAAAGTATTTAATTCTGCAACATGTCCATTGCCTCTCTTAGTAAATACCACAACAGTAATCTGTGTAATGTATAAAAATTATTCATACAGGCCACCGTTGACCCTGAACAAGTTTATAAGATGTGATCAGAACAAATTTACCACTTATTCTAAATATATTTAGCTTTATGTTGCTTTTGTTAATTATAATCATTTTATGCTGAATGTGCACTTGGCATCAACATTATTGTGCTCTAAATCTATCATATTTTGTTAGAGTTTTGAAATTAACCATTTCTCCTGCTTCCAGTTTTCTGTCACACATGATGTAGGCTTAAATCCAGGCTCTCAAAGATATTCTCTGTCACATCTTGCTGTTGCCTGCTTTACAAATAAAAAATAATTTTGAATCCAATTTCCACAGTACATGTGTTAAGTTAACAAGACTAAATGTGTAGGGCCGTCATTGACCAATGTCATACTGATACAATGCTAATCTATTTTAATCCTCATTACATCTTTCCAACTCATTAAGTACTTGCATAGCCCAAAGATCATTTTTTTCTTGAGAATTCAACTGGCCATTGTCCATTATACCAGCATAAAACCAACTCTACTGCCCTATCTGATTCTTACCAGCTCCAGCACATAGCTTATCTAATTGGAGGTAATCTTGTGACATGGGTTGGTAATTGGTTGGGAGGTAGGAGACAGAGAGTAAGAATAAAGGGGTATACACTCTAATTGGTGGGATGTGACAAATGGTGTTCCCCAGGGGCCTTTCACCATATATATCAGTAACTTAGATGAAGGAGTAGAGTGTTGCATATCCAAGTATGCAGATGACACTTACGTTAAGAGACACAGTACGCTATGTAGATGGGATCAGGAAGTTACAAAGAGATATAGATAGAATAAGTGAGTGGACAAAACTGTGGGAAAGTGTGTGTTCATCCACTTTGGATCCAAGAAAGACAAATTGGAAATATTTTGTTGATGGCGAGAGACTAGGAACTGTGGAAGATCATTTGGGATTGAGCAAGAAGATTTGGGTGTCCAGGTACACACATCACTAAAAGCCAATGCCAGGTACAAAAAGCAATCAAAAAGGTTAATGGAATATTAGCCTTTATCACAAGGGGGCTAGAATACAAAGGGGAAGAGGTTATGCTTCAGTTGTACAGAGCCTTGGTCAGACCTTATTTGGAGTACCATGTTCAGTTTTGGACACTACACCTCAGGAAGGATATATTGGCCTTGTAGAGGGTGCAATGCATATTCACCGGAATGATACCATGACTTGAAGGGTACATTTATATGGACAAGTTGCATAAACTTGGCTTGTGTTCCCTTGAGTTTAGAAGGTTGAGGGGTGATCTAATCGATGTGTTTAAAATGATAAAGGGATTTGATAGGATAGATACAGAGAATCTATTTCCACTGGTGGGGGAATCCAGAACAAGGTTGGAGCTAGACCATTCAGGGGTGATGTCAGGAAGCACTTCTTCACGTAAAGGGTCATGGAAATCTGGAACTCTCTTCCCCCAAAAAGCTGTGGATGTTGGGTCAATTGAAATTTTCAAGACTGCGATTGATAGATTTTTGTTGGGTAAGGGTACCAAGGGATATGGATCAAAGGCAGGTAAATGGAGTTGAAGTACAGATCAACGATGATCTAATTGAATGGCAAAACAGGCTCGAGGGGCTGAATGGCCTACTCCTGTTCCTATAATGTAAGTAAATGTAACAGTGAAAGATAATGACCGTCAGACATGAAGGCATCTGCGATTCCTAGAAAAGTCATTTTGTATACAGTGTTATTTCTTTTAACTGACTTATATTGCCCTTAGCTGCTGATTGTCTTTTTGCTATGCAGCTGTGTGGTTCAGAAGAAATCAGAAATAGCCTTAAAAAGTTGAAAAAATTGTTCCTAAAATCATTTGTACTTGTCAGTATTTTCTTAGGAATTATGTCTAGCGATCTGTTTTCCTTCAGAAGTCTGTGGTTAAAATGTAGTTCAAGACTATAATCATTCTCAGTTCATTTATTTTCAAGAATTCTGGATGCCAAACACAAAACTCTGCAGATTAGGGAAGAGGAAAGGGTGAGAAGGTCCTGCCATTATATACTAGAGAAAATATTTTGATTTTATTTGAAATCTGTGGCTCAGGTCTGCTTTTTAATTTTGTCTATCTATATACGTATTTATCTGTGCATCAGTCTTGTTTTTTGTGGGTAGCCTGCCAGTAGTGAGGAGAAAAATTAAGCATCACATTTTCCTTATTAATTCAAATAAGCAATTTATAAGTATTGATTTTCAGCAAAGATCTCTCAGAAACCTACTCAAAAGGCTCCATTTTTAACCAATCACATCATTGAATTCATTTTCTGCAACTGCCACTTTTATTTTTGACAACTGAATATATGGCAGTACAATTAGCATTTATAAGATAACAAACTTTTTTAAAAGAAAAGTATATTTCTAAAAAGAAATGCATTAAACTTACCCATAAAATCAACTGTTATATGTTAAAATGCCATCATGAAGTTTCCTCTATCCAGGCTTGTCTGAAGCCTGATGCTTGAATTCCCCTGCAATTCCTCAGATCTTTGGACCTTTTCACTCAATTAAAACCAAGGATGTCCAGAATTCACCAGCGATGCTTTGTTCATGTCGCACTGGTGGACTACAAGTCCCAGAATATGCCATTGTCTATGTTATACCAGTGTCAATGGCTGTGTCACACTGGTAGACTTCAATTCTCAGAACGCATTATAAGGCTGCTTCTTTCTTATTCTAATACAGTACTCGACAGGTGGGGTAGGACATACAAACAGGATGTCATGGCATACTTTGTGAGTGGTCTTGCTGGCTATCGTGAAAAATGTCTGATGCTTTAAAGACACTCCAGTTTTCTGATTGGACAAACAAAAAACATAACTCTTACTTACAGCCTTGTGATTGGTAATTAGAATCAGGGGAAAAAATTCTCTCAACAGCAGTTCTCACAGTTCTACCATCACTCTGAGACTATTAAATAGCTACGCCCATTTTTTTAAAAGTCGAATGGTTTTCATGTTCAAATTCTATAACCTCCCCACTATGCTCTAGACCCCAGGCTATCTGCAAGCAATACAGGAGATCAGCATATCTATAATATATTAGAAGTCTTTTGTCAATGCATGCTTCCTGTCTGCACAACTAGACTTCCAGTTGTCACATTCTTGTCATACTTGTGTCAACTTTTTCTCATTTATAAATTGCTATGTCCACATTTAGAATGGGTTTTGCTTATGTAAACTTGCCATGTAATGGCACAATCTGGCCACCAGGCTTCCACAAATTGCTTAATAATTCTGATTTTTTTTTTCATTCACCACTTTTTCTCAGTAACGGAAGTTTCTAATATCCAAAATAGGGGGTTAAACAAGAATAAAAAGTCAAAACAGTACATGTTTCACAATTACATGATTATATTTATCCATTAAATTGTCTTATGTCTTTTAATGCCTTGATTATGGTTTTTAATTGAAGACCTCAGCCTCTCTCAAAAGCCAAGGCTTGGACTTAATATTTTTGTCTGGAGCTATGACTCTGTGAACTGAATTTGATTGTGCACACATCGAATTTCCCAATTATGCATCGATATCATTCAGTACAAATGGGATATATTTCTTTTAGCTTCTAGAAATTCTGCTCAGTAACTTTTCAAATCATTTTGCAATATTACCAATTTTAAAAGCTTTATTGACATAAAATTTCTATTGACTGTCTTATTAAAAAAAACAGAAAGGCTTTGTCTGTATGCATGCATGTGTGAAAGAAATAAAAAATGCCAGGGTTTTGATTACCTTTTTGTTTTGTGTTCTATAAGCTTTAGAAAGTAAGGGGCACGATAAGAAGGAGTGAAGAGAGAGAGACTAGGGTTAGAGAGGAAGGATAGATAGAGTGTCTTCATCTAATTCTATTTTAATTTTCAAAACAAAACACCAGCTCACTTTTGAAGTCTACTAATGATCTCATCTGTGTTTTCCAATCACTTACACCTGTGAGACAGAGACTCTAATTTCTAACATCTATGAGACAGAAAGCGAGGGAGAGAGCGAAAAAGACACAATTAGAAAAATAATTTTGTTGCTCATTCTAATTTGTTTTTAAAACGACAAGTTGTATTTTGAAAGCAAACAAAGCCTCTTTGAGGGAAACGGATGGGGTCGGGAGGAGGGAAACTGGTTGAGGGTGAGAAAGTCTCTGGCCTCTCATCACCCACTATTGAGGAATGGCTTGAAGTGAATGATAGTGGAGCAAATGGGAGAGGAGGATACTGGGGTTGAGTGGGCAGTTCAATCGGGACGAGTTGGAGGTAATGATGGGAGTGAAGGTGTAGTAGGAAGGTTAAAAGCATGGTGGTAAGGTGAAGGGGTGGAAGATGCAATGGGAGTGAGGGGGTGAGTAAAGCACAAGTGACTAGGTGAGGTGAGGGGATGGGAAGGGATCTGCTGAGGGCCGCATTTTCCTGAAAATCCCCATCTCAAATGCAGCCTTCAGCTAATGTGGCTCCTTTCCGCACCATACCATATCACTCACCAGCTCCTGAAAGGAAAGAAGAAAAAGAAGAGAAGCAAAAGTAAGAGTTATGGGAAGGGAATAGAAAGAGACAGACAGAAGCAGAAGAGGAGAGACAGAAAAACAGCAATATGAAGACTAGAGACAGTTAAGAGATTGACTATATTCTGCAATTTACCATGTGCAATTTTATATCTCTGTGTGTGCGTGCGTATGCGTGCGTGCATAATATCCTGGAAGCAGTGACTTATGTTGCAGTATACATCCATGAGCGCTAGGTGTCTACTAGTGCATCACAAGTTGGCTTTCTTAATCAATGAACCTCGACAGTGAATATTGGCATGCTTTTTGACTGTGGATGGCATCACAACTGGGTCAGATTGTCTCCTTGCACGTACACTTTTGAATAGTGATCACTTGGTAGTGATCTTGAGCAGAAACCCTGCATAATTTTCCCAATCCCTCCCCTTTCCTTCCCTAGCCCTGGAACACTGATGACAAGCGTAGTGCTCCCACTGCACCCAGATCAAGGGTGAAATCTGTGACCGTCACAAGTTTCCAGTTATAGTGAATCTAGGGAGATATAATTAGTGAAAAGTCTTTGTGCCCTTGTCTTATAGTAGTTTTGATAAATGTGTCATTTAAAAAAACGCCAGATATTTATTACTTTAATACACGAAATATGCATACATTTCTGAATTGCAGAATTGTGGGATTTCTTTATTTTGCATTACATAGAGCAAGACTTTACAGACTAAAACTCATGCTGTTAACACCTTATATGCTTATCCCGTTATACTAGGTGTTCTTGTTTCTATATGTTACTGAATTACTCATCAAAACAGCTGCTTGACTTTAATCTTATGGATTGAGTCCCATCTTGCTCAAATGATCTGAATTAATCTGAATCAGTCACTGTAACAATCTCAGACAATTATATGTTCTGAGCAAATTTACTCATCTGCTTTCATCAGATCTGTGGCTATCTGCCCTGGTCTGTAGCAGCTTCTTTTATTCAAATGATACATTTTCTGCTCCTGCACTAGGCTTCATGTGGCCTCAATGACTTGGGCTGTCTGAGCTGTCTTGTTGGGCTGAGTCTCATTTTCTTGCTTCTTGCTTTTCACTTAAAAAAAAACTAGGGTAAAACTCCCTCTTTTACATCCCAACGCAAAGTTACGGCAAAGGTTTGCGGATATTTTGCATTGCAGCACCAATATTTGGACTTTGTTTTTAATCCTAACTTTATCTTTAATCCTATCTCCATCTTTAACCAGTTGTATGTTTATTGTAACATATGGGTTTTTCAGCTGATTCTCGACTGTCGTTGCAGTGATTCAAAAAAAGTGGCTCTTTGATTAGAAAGGCATTGTCAGGAAATGTTTTCCTTAAAAGGAAATTATCTGAGGATAAATTCTTCCTGTTTTACACCAGTGTCGTAAACACTTGTGCTCAAGATGAAGCTTCAAGCTTTTGGCCATTTGTTTTGCCAGTGAAAAACAAGCATTTCTCTCATTGTAAACACAGATAAAAGAGGCTTTTATGGTCCTCCACTCTCTCTGGGCCTTTCTGTTTATAACAGTATGGTTGTAAACCTAAGAAACCCATTTGGCCTGATTTATTGCCCTGGACTCTGAGGCTTTGGCCATCTGGCTTTTTAGTGTTAGAGTTTTTAAAACACAAAGAGTCCTGTGTTTATCATAAAGGCAAATTCAGTGTTTTAGCTCTATTGCTTACTTGGCTCCCATCTCTCAAGGCTATGTTCTCTTTACTGAAGTCTTCAATTGATCATGTGGCAACATCAGAGGCATTTACAATAGTGACTTCAGTTATGTAAGGCATATGCACAGTGGGAGTACCTCTCATGAATGTTCCCACTACTGCTATAGAGGTTTTGGGGTCCAAACTCCCAAGATACAAGGCTGGCTTTAACTTGCTTAGAGAACAGTTTTACAGGATCCATGAATGTACTACATGTGTAGTGCTCAGACAGATCAGTTTGCATTTTGAGGAGATTCTCTTAAGCAGTGGCATAGTACAGGAACAGCACATTGGCACTCACATTGGTGAAAGCCCTACATAAGTGACAGTAGGTGCTGTGCCTGGAAGCAATGAGCCTACAGAGCTTACAATAAAAGAGCACTGGCACTGATGAAGGTACATCAGGGTTATTTCAAGATACAGATAGAGTGCTTTCAAGATACAGTTAGAGTACTGTATTCCGTACAGATTGCCAGTTGACTATGCAGCTATCCTAGTGCTACTCTCTCAGGGGAACACTTCATAATGGGACGCATCCGTTGTTTATAGAGAAGTTCACAACGCACAAAGGGCAAACACATTGAACACACTATCCCTGAACGGCTTAATAAATTGAATTCACATTTACTATATGTTGTAGCCTGCTACTCTTTTATTGTGTAAAAAAGTGTCATTTTTTTCTAAGGTGAACTGGTAAAACAATTAGAAGTTCCATAACTGTAAACCTATTCAACAGAAAATAATAGTGTTATAAGTATAGAGCTCGATGGTCGAACTGGCTGATGAGACCATCATGCACCTGTCTCCCTGGCTGGTCTGCTGCTCACTTTCATCCACCTTATCTACCATGGCTTACAGCTGCATCTCATCCAAGTTGAATGGCTCCTGACCATAATAATGTTATGCAACATACAACATCTCCAAGTTTCCCTCCGAGTCGCACACCATCCTGATTTAAATATGTATTGCGGTTCCTTCATCATCACTGAATCAAAATCCTAAAAATCCCTACCTAACAGCACTGTGGGAGCATCTTCACCACACAAACCAGCCCCCTGACAAGTTCAACAAACTCCCACTGAACAGAAAGCCATCAAATACTCTTCCCCCATGAATAGAAATACCACTAGCAAACCCGTCCCGCCTCCACTGAACAGAAATATGGCTACTAATTCCCCCCCGCCCCACCACCACCGTCACTCTCACAACAGAATTTCGACCAAACCACCCCCTCCCTCAAAACTAAAGGCAAACTCAACCTTCACTCTCTACTGAGGTCCTGCTATCAGCCACGCCCAGAGAGGACAAACCTGGTCATCCTCCTCCCAGTCCCCACTGAGGACAAAGACAACCTTGCTTCCCATTGAATAAAAACTCAGCCTTACCTACTCTACTTGAGCAAAAACTCAGCCTTCTCCCTTTTCCCACTAAGAAAAAATCCCAACACACCCCCTGCTGAGTGAAGTTTGTCCCCTCCCCTGAACAAATTTGGGCTAATTCTTGTCCCCCATAAGCAATAACTCACCACTGACACAATGAGGAGCAAATCCCCCTCCTCCAGCTGCTGAGGAACAGCTCGTGCCTCTTCCAGCCTCTCATCCAGAAGCACTACCCCCTACTGTCTGTACCATTCCCTGAGAGGAAAATGGCCTTGGCCCAGTGCCACCCAACCCTCCCCATCTATTGTTTCTTTCTCTCCTTCACCCCTGTTCCCATCCTCTTCCTCTTTTACCCTATCCCCTCCCCATTTCCTGCTCATGTCTGCTGTGAAGAAATGGACCCTGACTCATTGACCTCTGTTTCTCCCCTGCTACTGCCCTGTCCCCCTCCTTTTCATCCTTCCCTCTCCCTTTCCACACTCATCTCCACATCTCCTCTCTTCCTCTAAATGTCTCTTACTCTTAACTGTCTCTCCCTCTCTACCCTACTTTCTCCCTCCAACTCCCATCTGCCTCAACTCCCTTCCCCTACCTGAGTCCAGTTATTCCACTGTCTTCTAACCTGCTTGACCTGAATATTGGACTTAATCTTGATTCTGCATGTGCAACGCCACTGGAGCCTGAATGTATAATATTGCTGATCTTCTCCCACACAATCGCTCCCAAGAATCCAAATCTGAAGTGTTGCTTTAGCATACCAAATATCTGCTTAGTGATAGCCTTTGTTCACCATTGTATCTGTTTTTTCATGCAGTACAGGGTTGTGCTGGTTGTACAGCATAGCCCTATCTTAAAGGAACTAGTTTTACATCCTTCTTTCTCCTTCACAGACCTGTAACAGATTTGATTGCTTCAGAATGCTTTCATACTTGTGTAGCGAGACTCACATCCATGTGCTGGCTCCTGGTGTTTACACTGTTGTGTCAGACTCCCTCATCTTAGCAGAATTTTCATGGAGCTTTGGCGGAAACCCCATTTACGCCGAACTTCCGCAAAAGTTATGGTGTCGGTGTGGTAGAAGCTCTAAGGAAATTCATCCCCATAGTCCTGGTCGTTTTGTGAGTCTGAGTTTGCTGCTGGAATAAAGGATCTGGGAAGTGATGGATGGCATGGTGTGGTTTGATAGGCAAAGGAGCCGCCAAGAGCTACAGACTGGGATTTGCAAGGAAAATGTGGCCTGCAGTCACCAGTGGCTTCCTTCCTACTCCCCACAGCACTCATTCTTTCCCTCACCTCCCATTGTGTACCATACCTGTTATTTCCCACTCCCCCGTTCCTACCAATCCGTTTGCTATCTCCTACTTGCTACCCAGTCTTTTCTTTCACGCTCAATGCCTGTATCTTCCTCTTCTATGCTCTGCTGCCACTCGTCTGACCCTTAACCCTCATTAACACCCCCATCAATACCACTCTCTTCCCCCAAGGATGGGTGGGAAAAGGCCAGTGGCCCCCTCACCCTGTTTCCACTCTCCCCTGATCCCTCTTATCCTCCTATCTGTATTCTTCAAAGAGGCTTTGTTTGGTTTCAAAATTGAACTTAATTGCTTTTTTTTAAAAAATGAAATGGTGCAGGCAGACATGATAACGAAGCAAGAGGAGGCATTCCTGGCAACTTGCCTCATTTCTGTAGTTATGGGCATGGGGGCTTAGATCCAGGGAATCTGGCAAAGGACTTGTTTTGGGCTTCACATGAAAGACTCCTAATTAAACTATCAGCCACAAGAATCCAGGGTAGAATATGGACTGGTTAAAAAACAGAAAAGTACCCATGATTGGTGTAATGTCTGATTGGACGGAGCTTTTAAGTGCATTATTGGATCCCTGCTGTTTCTAATCTACATAAATGAATTGAATACTAAAAGCAAATGTAAAGATGTCAGATTTGCTAATGACTCTAAAATAGGGACAACAATTGAGACAGAAGATGCAGAAAGACTTTGGTTATGCGATTGGATGGACAGATAGCTTATAAAATTTAACAGTGAAAAATGTAAAATAGCATTGATTATTCAAAAAATATGCCTCATAACAATACAATAAATGGAAATAAATTAACACAGCTAAACTTAAATAGAGACCTGGGAATAATGGTAGACTTGTCGCTTGCTAGACAGTGTGGTAAAACCAATAGAAAGTGGAAGCCTACAGAGGTTATGCTAAGGCTTTGCATTGCATTGGTCATTTAGAGTACCATGTTCAGTTGTGGTCCCTACCCTACAAAAAGATGAATGGACAATTGAAAGGTTGCTCAAACGAGTAACAAGACTGATCACGTGTAAAGAGAATGAATAATAAGGAAAGATAAAAGAAGCTTAAATTTTACAGTCGAGAAAAACGACAGGGGTGGGGGGATCCTATTGAACTTTATAAAATAATAAATGGTATATAGATGGTTTAGTTATTACTTCAAATGAAACCAGTAAATTAGAACCCGTGGACATAAACTTAGAACTGTCATTAGACAGAACTATGGATTTCTTTATTTCTTTACTTGAACAATGCTATATGTATAGAATAATCCACCCAACGGCAATGGGGAGAAAAATCTTAAGGTCATTCAAAATGCATTTGGATGCTAGTTGGGAAAGCTAGAGTTTTAGAGGGATGTGCTTTGATGAACAAAATGGCCTTTTCTCATCCTTGTCTATTCTTAAACACAACACCTTTGAACACAATTCTTTCTAAATGTTTGATCTCATTTTCACCAAAAGGACATCCTTTCAAGTGAGTCTTGGTTCCATTCAGTAGTTGCTTTTTGGTTGAAAGATTTTATTTTCTCAATTACTAGGACAATTAAAAACTGAATGTTTGAGTTACCGAATAACGGTAATAATCTCTTCTGGTTCCTTCAGATGTGATGTTTTATCTCATATCTGCAGCTGTCTGAGTAGATTACCTATTCTTCAACAACACTGGTGTTTTTACACGAGAACTAGACTAACTGGATATTATGACGTCCACAGAGACCTTTACTTCTGATCAGCCTTAATATTTAAATTAGAGCTCCAGTCACCAGTATTTGCACAGTTTCGTTTTAATGCATTTGAATATAGATGTCGATTTATTCTAAATATGGTATGCACAGTCTATGCTTAATTCAAAGTCGCTTAATTCAAATTATCTGATCATTTGAATTTTTTAGCACCAAATTTCCACTTTGCTTGGCTAAGGTAGATAAATCTCCGGGACCTGATGAAATGTATCCCAGGACGTTATGGGAGGTTAGGGAGGAAATTGCGGATCCCCTAGCAGAGATATTTGAATCATCGACAGCTACAGGTGAGGTGCCTGAAGATTGGCGGGTAGCAAATGTTGTGCCTTTGTTTAAGAAGGGCGGCAGGGAAAAGCCTGGGAACTACGGTGAGCCTGACATCTGTAGTGGGTAAGTTGTTAGAGGGTATTCTGAGGGACAGGATCTACAGGCATTTGGAGAGGCAGGGACTGATTAGGAACAGTCAGCATGGTTTTGTGAGAGGAAAATCATGTCTCACGAATTTGATTGAGTTTTTTGAAGGGGTAACCAAGAAGATAGATGAGGGCTGTGCAGTAGACGTGGTCTACATGGACTTCAGCAAAGCCTTTGACAAGGTACCACATGGTAGGTTGTTACATAAGGTTAAATCTCACGGGATCCAAGGTGAGGTAGCCAATTGGATACAAAATTGGCTTGACGACAGAAGACAGAGGGTGGGTGTAGAGGGTTGTTTTTCAAACTGGAGGCCTGTGTCCAGTGGTGTGCCTCAGGGATCGGTGCTGGGTCTGCTGTTATTTGTTATTTATATTAATGATTTGGATGAGAATTTAGGAGGCATGGTTAGTAAGTTTGCAGATGACACCAAGATTGGTGGCATTGTGGACAGTGAAGAAGGTTATCTAGGATTGCAACGGGATCTTGATAAATTGGGCCAGTGGGCCGATGAATGGCAGATGGAGTTTAATTTAGATAAATGTGAGGTGATGCATTTTGGTAGATCGAATCGGGCCAGGACCTACTCCGTTAATGGTAGGGCGTTGGGGAGAGTTATAGAACAAAGAGATCTCGGAGTACAGGTTCATAGCTCCTTGAAAGTGGAGTCACAGGTGGATAGGGTGGTGAAGAAGGCATTCGGCATGCTTGGTTTCATTGGTCAGAACATTGAATACAGGAGTTGGGATGTCTTGTTGAAGTTGTACATGACATTAGTAAGGCCACACTTGGAATACTGTGTACAGTTCTGGTCACCCTATTATAGAAAGGATATTATTAAACTAGAAAGAGTGCAGAAAAGATTTACTAGGATGCTACCGGGACTTGATGGTTTGACTTCTAGGGAGAGGTTAGATAGACTGGGACTTTTTTCCCTGGAGAGTAGGAGGTTAAGGGGTGATCTTATAGAAGTCTATAAAATAATGAGGGGCATAGATAAGGTAGATAGTCAAAATCTTTTCCCAAAGGTAGGGGAGTCTATAACGAGGGGAGAGATACAAAAGGGTCCAGAGGGGCAATTTTTTCACTCAAAGGGTGGTGAGTGTCTGGAACGAGCTGCCAGAGGCAGTAGTAGAGGCGGGTACAATTTTGTCTTTTAAAAAGCATTTGGACAGTTACATGGGTAAGATGGATATAGAGGGATATGGGCCAAGTGCAGGCAATTGGGACTAGTTTAGTGGTATAAACTGGGCGACATGGACATGTTGGGCCGAAGGGCCTGTTTCCACGTTGTAACTTCTATGATTCTATGATAATTACGTTGCTTAATTGGAATTATTCGATAATTCAAATTTTTTTAGCACAAAGTTATCAGGAGTGGACTGTCCCTATGCCGATAGAAATCTATATTTTATTTATTTTGGATAGGGCGCATTTGGATAAGAATATCACCATATTTCCTCATTCATTTGTTCAACCTGCATTATGCTGAGTTAAGATAAGTATAGATGAGCGAGGCGTTCGGCCCAGAAGTAGAGCAGTAGGTAAATCACAGTATCCTATCACCTGCAGGACGAGGGTTCAAAACCAGAAAAGACTGATGGCTGAGAGTGTCCTCTGTTTGCTGGCCGTAAAGATCCTACATTAAAAAAGTTTGAGTAGTCTCAACCCAGTTCCTAATGGCCATGGATCCGTAGCACAAAATCTGGCACTAATTGGTGACCTCCATCTGAGACCATAAGAATAGCTAGTATGGGAAGTGCAAAACTATATTCAGATAATGAGGAAAAAGCCCCTTTTAAGAGCAGATAATGTAACATTAAGAATGTACAGTTACGCACAGAATTAGACTAGGTTCACCCTACTGACTGTACTCTCTATATAAATATTGATACTTCCTGTAATATTGATGTTGCAATTTTCATTATGAATCTTGAACCTGCAGCTTTCATGGACAAAGGTGGTAGTTTTAAGGACTGTTTTGCCAGACTGTAACATCAAAGCGGAAGTAGTAGCACATACACAGTGGGAACTGGAATATCTGTGACAATGACTGAGTGCTAAATTACTAACTGAGATGCATGTAAATACTACAGTATAATTTTAAAAATAGATACTTGATAAAGGCAGCTGTGACACTGTTTTAAAGTACAGATAAGATATAAAGTAGCCCAGGGAAGAAAGGAAATTATCACCAATGGCATGCAGCAGCTGCTGGTACATAAACTGGTAGTTAGAGGAACGCAGCATGAGATGGAGCCCCAGACAGAGGTCAGTGGTGATATGAAAGTAGATAATGGGTTATGTCTGACTAGGATAAGCTGTTCTTTTCTAGTTTAAAGAAACATGCAACGTGTACAAAATACCATTTTAAGTGGAGTCATCTTGTTGTTATGGAGTCCAAAGGTGAAAAAGATTGAAAGCAGGAACTTTAGAATCTACCCAGAAAAGACACCTGCAGCACACTGACTATCTAAAGAAAAAAAAATCTGGGAAGGAACAAAAATATGTAAAATAGAGTTTCCTAAACAATCCACAATCATTATTGTTGGGAACAAAAATTTGGTATCAGTAAAAGTGACCATATTGTCGTAAAAACCCCAACTGGTTCACTAATGCCCTTTTAGGGAAGGAAACCTGCCATCCTTTCTTGGTGTGACCAAAATGTGACTCCAATCCCACATCAACATGTTTGACTCTTAACCACCCTCTGAAGTGGCCTCGCAAGCCATTCCATTGTATCAAACCGCTACAATGAATAACATCTGCAGAAGAAGGCCCACCACCACCTAAATCAATAAATGCCAGCCTTGCCAGCAACACCCACATCCTGAGAATGAATTTTAAAAAATTAGATTGGCTGACAGCTTGTAACTATCTTAAGAAAGATGCAGGTTGGGAAAATTGCTTGCAGCCCATAATTTTTCATCCATTTTAATGGCCATGATTTCTTTACCTGGGCTTCGAGCCTGTGCTACTCCGCGAAGGGAGTGCTGGATCATTGGCTCCTCATTTATTCTATTTCACATCCTCCCACTAGGAGGGAGAAACGTTTTAATTTCACTTTATTCGGGTTTCGGAGTCCACATGCAATCCTCCTGGGGTTGGGGAGAGGAATGTAATACTGCTTTAGGAAGCTGCTAGTAAGATGATGTGCTAGAGTGCATTGGGGTCTCTCCTGCTCATGATTTTCTCTCTTACAATGTGGAAAAGTCACATACCCAGGCCAGTATCCCATCATGTGGTGTGGAGGACTGCATTATTTAAGAAATTGAGGACCTTGGCTGGTATAAAGTAGATTACAGTGTTAAGTTAGTATCCACTCTCCCTACTGGGTATGTGACTTTTCCACATTGTAAGAGAGAAAATCATGAGCAGGAGAGACCCCAATGCACTCTTGCACATCATCTTACTGGCAACTTCCTAAAGCAGTATTACATTCCTCTCCCCAACCCCAGGAGGATTGCGTGTGAACTCTGAAACCCTATTAAAGTGAAATTAAAACATTTCTCCCTCCTTTGGGGATCAGGCAGAATTTTCACAATGTTTTCCTTGTGGAAGTTTTACCTGTGATTATTGGGAAATTAAATTGGGGTGATTTGGTCTGTTGGGAGGAGTGGGCTTGCTGGGGTGCATTACTTTGTTTTCTTCAGTGGTTAAGTTTTTATAATTGTGTTCCTGATCTCTCTGCTGGTTTTACACAAAATGCTTCTCCGCATCCACGTTATTGAGTCTTCATGGTTTTATGGAAAACGTAAAACCATTCCTCAAATGATTGCTGTTGAAATGGATTTGGGATAAATCTGCCATATGTGCACAATGATGGGACTAGAGATGGCACCCAAGTCCAAAAGACATAAGATAGTTAATTTTCATACTTCACACAACATGCCCAAATTTCCTATATGTGCTCCTGGCAGCTGAGCCTTCCCGCCAGCAGCATGACCTCGTACAATTATCCCTATAATTCCTTCTTTTTGTACAGCTCCACACACTTCTGAAGAGTTAAATAGACCCTCCTCTGTGAAGGTTTGTGGATCAAACTGAAGTACCGTTGCAGGAACTGAGTTAATTTGAATCCACACTGTCTTTGCTGGCTGTATGGCTCCTAACTGAAGTGAGATCCAGCAGTATCAACCAAGTTCCTACCAACAGTAATTCCATAGCACAATGTCACCCATAAGTTTGCTTGGGTATAGAGGATATCATTTCAAAGTTTGCAGATGACATGAAACTCAGAAACGTAGTAAACAATGTGGAGGATAGTACCAGACTTCAGGAGGACATAGACAGACTGGTGAAATGGACAGACACATGACCAATGAAATCTAACGCAGAGAAGTGTGAAGTTATGCATTTTGGTAGGAAGAATGAGGAGGGGTAATATAAACTAAATGGTACAATTTTAAAGGGGGTGCAGGAACAGAGAGACCTGGAGGTGCACATACACAAATCTTTGAAGGTGGCAGGACAAGTTGAGAAGGCTGTTTAAAAAAGCATATAGGATCCTGGGCTTTATTAATAGAGGCATGGAGTACAAAAGCAAGGAAGTCATGCTGAACCTTTATAAAATACTGGTTAGGTCTCAGCTGGAGTGGTGTGTTTAATTCTGGGCACCGCACTTCAGGAAAGATGTCGAGGCCTTAGAGAGGGTGCAGAAGAGATTTATTAGAATGTTGCCATGGATAAGGGACTTCAGTTATGTGGAGAGACTGGAGAAGCTGGGGTTGTTTTCCTTAGAACAGAGAAGATTAAGGGGAGATTTGATAGACGTGTTCAAAATCATGAACGGTTTTGACAGAGTAGATAAGGAGAAACTTTCCAGTGGCAGAAGGGTCAGTAACCAGAGGACACAGATTTAATTTGATAGGCAAAAGAGCCAGAGGTGACATGAGGAAATATTTTTTTATGCAGTGAGTTGTATTGATCTGGAATTACAGGGTGGTGGAAACAGATTCAATAGTAACTTTCAAAAATTTACAGAGCTGTGGGGAAAGAGCAGGAGAATGGGACTAATTGGACAGCTGTTTCAAAGAACCAGCACAGGCATGATGGACTGAATCGCCTCCTGTGCTGCACCTACTATGACACTATGATAAGTTGACAGACATATTCAGAGAAGCCACAAAGACCCTGGTATGAAAGCGCCTATCACTGGAGTGCAGTGGGAAGTGTTTTTTCTGAGATAGGATAATGCGTATTTTTAGGGCATAACAGAGAAGCATCTGTTCCTCATCCATACTTGATGCTAACATTGGGCACAATATTAGGAGGGCGCCGGGTTCGCAGCGGGGGGTCGACTGGCCACGTGGGTAATGCGCCCAGTGAAATCGGGGTGCTTCGCACGCAATCGCAGGCTAATTGAAGTCACTTACCTTTGCTTCCGGGTTTCGCACTGCAAAGCTGCACAGCGGGCGGACTGCGCATGCGCAGCATAGGCTGTCAGCTGGAGGAGCCCTATTTAAAGGGGCAGTCCTCCACCGAATGCTGCAGAAAATAGGAAAAATTACAGCATGGAGCAGCCCGGGGGAAGGCTGCTCCCAGGTTTAATGATGCCTCACTCCAGGTTTTATTGGATGGGGTGAGGAGGAGGGGGAGGACAGAGATCTTCCCCCCCCCCCCCCCCCGCCTCTGGGCAGGCGGGAGGAAGTGGCCTGCCTCTGCCACCAAGAAGGCCTGGCTCGAGGTGGCAGAGGAGGTCATCTGCACCACCAACATATCGCGCACCTGCATACAGTGCAGGAGGCGCTGCAATGACCTCAGTAGGTCAGTTGAAGTGAGTACACTTACTCGTTCCCCTACACTCCGTCTGCCACATCACCGCCCCCATCCCACATCTTCTTCTGCACTGCCAACACTACTCTATCACATCACTCCTCACACCCACTCAAAGCTCATCCTCATCTTACCTGCACTTACTCACCTCGCCAGTACTCATCCCACCACTACCACTCAACCCAATCCTCATACAATCTCATGGCTCTATCTCATACTCACCTCTCATGCATCTCTTTCACAGTCAGCCGCAACCAACCTGCCACTACCTGTGCTGCAGCCAGAAGGCATGCATCACATATGTGCAGTAGGAAGAGTAAGGCAAACGTGTCGTGAGCATGAAGGGGATGCACGAGGGTGTTTGAGGGTTTGTCATGGTTTTTACTTTTATTTAATTTCTGATCAACTCACATAATATATATTGTCACCACTACTGCCACGTCTTTGCGAATCTTGTCTGGTTTGTGCAATAATGCCCTTTCCTGAGGATCACTACGAAGACCCACAACTGATGCCACCCATTGTGTCACTGCAGAGTGGGTGTAGGTTTATTTGCAGGGCTCTTTTGTGCAGACGACTGAGAGACGTCGGCGATGTCCCCGGTGGCACCCTGGAAGGATGCGGAGGAGAAGTTGTTGAGGGCAGTGGTGACTTTGACAGCGACAGGTAAGAAGATGGTGCTCGGGCCAGCCAGGAACAGCTTGGCATGAAGGAGGCTGCAGATGTCCACGGCTACATGTCGAGTGACTCTGAGCCTCCGTGTGCACTGCTGCTCAGAGAGGTCCAGGAAGCTGAGCCTCGGTCTGTAGACCCTGTGGTGAGGGTAGTGCCCTCTGCAACGCATTTCTCTCTGCGGTTGCCCTCCCTCCTGCTGTGCAGGTGGATGTGTCACAGCACTGTGTTGTGGAGCTCCACGTGTCAGAGGTGGACGGCGTGGCTGGCAAGGCTGGTGATGCTGTTCGCCCTCCGAGGAGGTCATGACTGCAGCTATGGCGGCCCCCATCCGGAAGATGTACATGTGAGGGGTCCGCAAGGTAGGTACATGTCTCTGGACACCGGGGTAAGTGTGCAAGTTGGTGAATTTTTTTGTGTTAGGAGGAGGGTGGTGGAGGCCAAACTTTGTCCAAAGTGACAGAGTGGCCTCCTGCAATGAGTGAGGGTCTCCCCCCGCCACCTGTCAAATGGACCTTTGCAGCTGCCACAGGCTGATGGCTGCAACACGTCCATTTGAACTGGGAGTGTTTCCCCCAGTACGGGAAACAGTCCCAATTGATCTGAAAATCCCACCCCTCCTAAAATATCAGGTCAATCAGGTCTGTAAACGACCTGAAGTACCTGGTTAATTACTTCAAGTGGCATCCCGCCGGCTTTAATTGACGGCGGCAGTCCCACGTGCAGGGGCTGCGCGTGCATGTCAGTGCATCACTGGGGATCCCGGAAGTGGGCGGGTTGGAGCCAGGCTCCAGACCCGCCCTGGGAATCCTCGATTTTCGCAGCCCCCCCCTCCCCCCCGCCACGAACGCACCCGCTCGGGGGTGCAAAAATCGAGCCCATTGGACGCAAAAGTGAAAAAAGGTTCTATTTTCCTGTATTGACATCCCTTACCTTAAGTACATTTTTAAAAAAAGATAATCTGTGTTTTTGAATAATAATGCCTGGTGATTTACTTAGTGGGGAAATTTTATTTTAAACAAAATTTAATTAAAACTAGAGCTGGGGAGTTTAATTAGTTTTGTGCATTGATGTCATCCTTGTAATTATGTTTCAAATATTCTGCCTACATAAATGTGTGTCCACATTTGATGGCTACATTACAATTTTGGCACCAAGACAAAAATTAAACAGTTTTGTTTTTAGTGTATTGTAGGAAATGTTCTTTGGTTCTGCACATTTCTGAAGAGGACACTGAAAAGGAAAAACTTTTGTAGATCGTAAATGCAAGGAAGAAAGCACCTAGTTTGAAAGCTGAAAGTTTTTTTTTAGTAATTATCATAGTGTAGGCCTTTCAGTTGATTTGTCTTCATTTTTGTGTAACTTTCTATCGTAAAGCTGGCCTGTTGGATAGTTTAACTCAATATTAATTGTTATAATTTTCTTGTATAACTCTTTAAAAATATATTACCATTTAAGTGTTGGTTTGCAGAATATTTTATTAAATAATTTATTTTGGATTAATTTCCCAATGATATTCCCCTCTTATAAGTTTCCCAGTTTTGTGTCAGCAGTTTTTTGTCAGAACTAGTTGTCCTTCACAATGTTTATAGCTGTATGATTTTGCACAAGTGGTTTCTATAGCTACTGTACAGCAGCAGATGTAGAGCAGTGAAAAGCTGTGATAAGAAAGACAGGCTTTTTAAACAAAAACCAGACATGGGCAATTACCCTGAAGCTGAACTGAGGCCCATCTGAGTAAATGTAGGATATGAATCTTTAAAAAGTGTAAGCAAATGCAACATTACCTGATACTTTCTTTTTCCTGTTTATAAAATGGTAATAGCATAGCTAATAACATTGGATATTGCAATTGTAAGAGCAACTTTTTAGGTCAATAGTTTTTTAGAAGCCAATTGTCAAGGGTTAGTGTGAAGTTCCAGAAGCTGAGGTGAGAAGCACAGGGGAGCAATTTTCTTTTGTTGTTTTGTGCTTTCAAATGTGGTTTGTTTCTAAAAGTTTACAGATAACAACATTTCTCTTTCGAACAGCTGGTGTTTAAAGGGAAGTAAATGACTTGTGGTTAACACGGCAGTAAGGGACCTCAACCAATGATTATGTTATCATTTGAAGAGGGCCTGTAAGTTTTAATGTAATAATAGTAGCACAATCCACTGGAGGTCAAAGACCACACTGTTTAACCCTCTAACATCTGAGAAGGATAAATCAAATCTAGAGGTTACACTTGGGTCCAAATAAATGCATTTCTGATCCAAGCATAAGATTCCATTATACCAAACCACTTGGCATTCGCTTCTATTGTGTAGTAACTCTTGATCCAAATGCAACATTTAAATAGAAATGTTGATCCAAGCATAAAATATCTCCTAACTATCTGGTTTCAATGATTCGCATGATAAGGCAGTAAGTCCATTGGTAAAAACCATGTAAAATGTCCTGCTGACTCTAGAAAAAGGTTTTGTTCAGGGTGTGACTGTTTTTGTTTCGATTGAATTGCTGGATAAGAAATTAAATGAGTTGCGGTACAAGGATTTGGAAATTGGCTGCTTTTTAGCTGCAGTTTCCTGATCCAAGCATAACCTTTCTTGGTAAATTAGTTTGTGTGTTTAATTGGAATGAGTCTCATACACATTAAACAGGAAATAAATGCAGTGACTGTCTCTTTCTTAATTGCTGCATTGGAGAGACAGTGACACTTATTAGTTACATTAAATCTAATTTTATGTCAGATATCTTATGTATTTTGAAAACAACAATGAATGTATTTTCCAGGCTAACTCTTTGAAGGTCATGGAAGATTGAATTTAAAAATATGTTCTTTAAAAAAGAAACAAGCTTTCATCACTGTAAAACGACACACTTCATGCTGGAATGATGCTGTGTTGATTCTAATACAAAGTTTTAAAAAACGCACTATTTCCAAAGTAAATTCTCTTAGTTCAGCTGCTGCTCCCCACATTTTTTTCTGCTCTGTCCAGGCCTCTTCCTGGATTTCTGCTTATTTATTCTAGATTTTATTCTCTTCTAATGTTTTGGATGCTTTCTGAATCATCCCACAGCTTAGCTTAAGGTAAGCTCAGTTGTAAAAAAACTAAGAGGTAAAGAAAAACAGACCATTAAATTAAGAAATGGTGGAAATGCAAAAGGAAAAGAGAGGGTTGCTCCAAGAAAGGCCAGGTTCAAACCCTGGGTGTGCTTAGTTAGTTGACCTCAGCTGGGGTAACGTTGGGACT
Source organism: Heptranchias perlo (assembly GCF_035084215.1). NCBI lineage: Eukaryota > Metazoa > Chordata > Chondrichthyes > Hexanchiformes > Hexanchidae > Heptranchias > Heptranchias perlo. Next base: position 70,940,571 of record NC_090329.1, on the reverse strand, counting down.
GTTTTCATTAAAGTATTAGCAAACCAGGCCAAGGGAGAAGGAAAATCAAATAGGATTTCTGTTCCAGATCACTGTCCAGTCATTCCTGCTGAAAATTGTTATTTGGCACTCTCCATGATTGAACAGCTCACCAACACTCCCTGTCTTAGCTTGCATGTGAAGAGTGGCCACTTGGGTAAGGTATTGGAAGGCTGTTGGTACCTATGGAACTGCATATCATGAATCAGCACGTCTTGGAGAAGAAAAAAGGGGAAGGATATAAAAAAAATTGAGAAATAAAAGTAAAACACATAAGGAAGAGGAAGAAATAAAATGTTTCTTACATTGAAGAAATTCAGTTTCTTCCATTACATTGAGTGAGAAACCTGGTTCACTATGGATTGGCACTGGTGGTTCAGTTTTAGCATTAGTAGCTCCTTCCAATTTCCTACAGGAGAGAACGTGTTCACCTTCTATAGTTGAACAAATCAGTCAATACTATTACTTAGCATACTCACAAACAAACCAGTGACCCATCTGTATTTATAATATATTAAAAATCTTACATCTGCATGCACTTCCTGACTGCATAGCTTAATTTCCCTGTTATCATGTTTTTGTTACACTTTTTGTGTCAAGTTTTGCCCATTATAAATTCCTATGTACGCACTTCTAATGTGCTATATATTTTGCAATAGTATGATTAAATTTATCAATTGAATATTTTTTTGTGTCTTTTAATTCCTTCATTAAAGTTTTCACATGAAGATCTCAACCTTTCCCAAAAGCCTGGGCTTGGACTTGAAATTTTTGCATGTGAGTCTGTGAACTGGATTTTGAATGTGCTGTGTAACCAATTTCCAAGGATTTATCAGCACTGTTCTGTTAGCTGTTATTTTTCTTTAACTTCCAGTACATATTGATTAGCTTTTTTTTGAATAATTTTGAAAAACGAGAGGACAAATTCCAAAAGCTTTACTGACTAAAATTTATATTGAGTGTTTTAAAAAAAGAGAGGGAATGTGTGTTTGTGTACATGTGAGAGAGAAACTAATCTCCTCTCCTTCATCCCTTAGGATAAGGATCGATTTGCCCATCTTATTGATGCTAAGTATAGTCCATACACGGGACACAATTCATTCCGTGACAAATACTTCAGTGGAGTCATGAAGAAGATTTCTAAAGAAAATGAAAATCCTCAGAACTGAACAGTTCAATTATATTTTGGACCGCAAGAGACTTTTAGCTAATAGACAAAGACCCATTTTATTTGGCTGTGATAGCATTCTTAAATGATTTAATTTGAGAGATCGAAGTGATTGGTATGAATTGTATTTTTATATTAAATGGCCAAATAGAATATGCATGAACCGTTTAAACAATAAATGTCCTTTTATATACATTAAGTACATTTGTAAACAATTTCTTTGTTATGAGAGGAAGACACAAAGGAATCCAGTTTGTTTGTAAAACAAATCAGATATTGGGATCTATTAAAGGGTCAATATTAAGCCAAAATAGTGAGATAATCCTGCCACTTTACAAATGAAATTGTGAGAATAGAACAGGCGGACATAGGTTCAAACTAGTTAAAGGTAAATTTAAGACTGATGATCAGGAAGCATTTCTGCACAGGAAGAATGATTGACAAATTGAATGTGGTTGCAGAGCAGTAGAGGTGAAAACACCTGTAATCATTTAAGAAATAATTAGAAGCTGAAATGGGGGGAAATGTCGGGTGTTCTGGATGGATGAATTAAGATGGGCTGAATGGCCTTTCTCATCCATAATTATCTTGTGCTCTATACTTAAGTGGTGGAGTTCTACAATTTTCATTAATTTGTACAATTTTGTAATAAGTAACGAGGTCAGCGCATGCACATAGCATAGTCTCAAAATGTAAAAAATCTTCTCCTGTAGAATCAGGAGTTTGGTGCCAAGTAAAATGTGGCTACCTTTCTGGGTCCAAGTGCTCCACCATGGAATTGGCCCGCCAGTATTTCATTATAATAAGGATGTCCAAGCCCTTTGTCTTTGTAGCCTATGTGGGTGTGTACCATGTCGCTGTAGGACCACATTTAAAGTTTAAGGTCATGTTCTCGTTCCCATTCTTGGGACAAAATTGGTCACCTTTCATGTCAACCTGTCTTGTTTCACTTCTATCAAAGAAAGAAAGAATTGCATTTATATAGAGCCTTTCACGATCTCAGGACCTCCCAAAATAAATGTAAAATAATGGGATTGATTATTAGGAGTAAATTTGAAGATCATCTGTACAATAACAATCTAGTAAATGGCAGTCAGTATGGATTCAGCAGAGGAAGATGCTATCTGACCTACCTCCTCGATTTCTTTGAAGTAGGGGCAACCCAAGTGGACTGTGGCAAGCCCTAGACGTAGTGTATATTGGTTTCCAATAGTTCCAAATGAAAGGCTATTAATTAAACTCAAAGCTGTGGAATTTTAGGGTAAACCCTGGGAACGGATCAGAAACTGGTTGAAGGGTAGGAAACGACGAGTACTGGTTAGAGGAATTAAATCAGTAGGGGAAAGGTACTGAGTGGGGTGCCTCAGGCTTCAGTGCTGTGACCACTACTGTTTCAAATTTCTATAAATGACCTGGATTCAGAAACTGTAATCAAAGTGGTCAAATTTGCAGATGATACCCAACTAAGTGGGGCAGTGGAATGGAATTGGCTTGTATTCCCTTCAACATATAAGATTGACGGGTGATCTGATCGTGGTATTTCAAATGTTAAAGAATTTGATAGGGTTGATACAGACAAACTATTTCCTCTGGTGGGGGAATCGAGAATGAGGGGACATCGATAATTATCTTGTGATAAACCCACAATGCTACAAAGTGGAAGAACATGGCTCTAGGGCTGCAATCCCTAGCACTACTGAATCCAAATGCCAACAGCCAACTGCTTCACCTCAAGTAGGAGGCAAAAGCAGTAGGAAAGTTATCACCGGGCTGCTCTGCCATGTGTAACAGCAGACAATTCAGACCAGAGTTGATTACAGTCCGAGGAGTAGATCGTAGTTGATGGGCAGTTTAATGAGATCCGAAGAAACAGAGGTGGGGAGGAGGTTTCATCTCTCAAAAAATGTCATTCACACAAAAATACCTAGAGTTCTAAATTGTGCTGCTGCCCCCAGGTAACATTTAGCAAGAGTTAATTAGTTTTAGTGTATGGCGTATTAGTAACATTTAAGGCTTTCCATTCTTTAAAATTCCGTCACTTTTTATTCTTCGAGCTAAACAAAAAAGAACCATTTATAAGGTTATCTGCTAGGAGGAGAGCAGACACAGACGTGGGAGGCAGGCGGCTGACAGAAGCCAAGCGAGTTCAACTGCAAACTTGATTTTGCAATCTACCAGCAGTTATAATGCCAGGAACTCTATACCTCAGAAAACTCAGAATAAACGGAACCCACCAAAAAGGGACCTTTTTAAAATTCAAAATAATCTAAATTTGCAATGTTTATCATTGTTTATCAAAATCTGGTATTGTTCTCCGCACAGCAGAGAAGGTTAAAGGAAGATTTAATAGAGGTGTTTAAAATTATATGGGGTTTGATAGAGTAAATAAGGCCGGTAGCTCAATGACCAGAGGACACATTTAAGATAATTGGCAAAAGAACCAGAGGTGAGATGGGGAGAATTTTTTTTTGTAGCGAGTTGTAATTATCTGGAATACACTGCCTAAAAGGGTGGTGGAAGCAGATTCAATAATAACTTTCAAAAGGGAATTGGTTATATACTTAAAAAGGATAAATTTGCAGGTCTATGGGAAAATAGTGGGGCAATGGGACTAATTGGATAGATCTTTCAAACAGCTGGCAAAGGCTTCTTTCTTTGCTATAAGATTCTATGGTAAACAGAAGCTGAAGCACCCAATTTTTGTTACTGATTTGGCTCCTTTGAACCTCTAATTAAAGATGCGGCAAAACTTACTGAACAAATTACATTGGCCCTAAAAATCTGTGGGCTGTAGTCCTGACAGTTATGTTGGCATTGTGCCTGCCAGAATTTGTGGGGTCAGCAGGAGAGCACCTAATTTGCCACTAAGGTGCAGCCCCCATGCTGCTTGAAAATCCCAGGTCCCTCACACCTCAGATTCTGTGCAGCTTCACCTTGGCTCCCTGTATGAGGAAGCTGGCACAGCTTTTTATGTATTCAATTAACTGTCTTCTTTCCATACCTGTAAAGCTCAACCTTTATTCTTTCCTAATACCCAGTACAGTAGTGTACTGGTTATATTACTGGACTAGCAATGCAGAGGCCAGGACTAATAAAGCAGAGAATGTGAGTTCAAATTGCACCATGGCAGTTCGAGAACTTGAATTAATTTTTTTAAAATATGGAAATAAAAAGTTGGTAACAGGAAAAGTTGACAGATTGTCGTAAAAATCCAACTGGTTTACTTTCGTTCTTTAGGGAAGGAAACCTGCTGACCTTACCTGGTCTGGCCTACATGTGACTCCTGTCCCACACCAATGCGGTTGACTCTTAACTTCCCTCTGAAGTGGCCCAGCAAGCCACTGAGTTGTATCAAAACCACGACAAAGAATAATAAGATTGCAGTGGTTCAAGAATAAGGCCTACCACCAGCTTCTCAACTAGGGATAAACAATAAATGTTGGCTTTGCCAGTGATGCCCACATCCTGAGAATGAAAAAAATGAAAGAATGAAAAAAACAGCTCATCCCCTTAACACCAGGGATTTTTTTATATTCATTCATGGGATGTGGGCGTTGCCGGCAAGGCCAGCATTTATTGCCCATCCCTAATTGCCTTTGAGAAGGTGGTGGTGAGCCGCCTTCTTGAACCGCTGCAGTCCGTGCGGTGAAGATTCTCCCACAGTGCTGTTAGGTAGGGAGTTCCAGGATTTTGACCCAGCGACAATGAAGGAATGGCGATATATTTCCAAGTCAGGATGGTGTGTGACTTGGAGGGAAACGTGCAGGTGGCGGTGTTCCCATGTGCCTGCTGCCCTTGTCCTTCTAGGCGGTAGAGGTCGCGTGTTTGGGAGGTGCTGTTGAAGAAGCCTTGACGAGTTGCTGCAGTGCATCCTGTAGATGGTACACACTGCAGCCACAGTGCGCCAGTGGTGGAGGGAGTGAATGTTTAAGGTGATTGGATGAGGTGCCAATCAAGTGGGCTGCTTTGTCATGGATGGTGTCGAGCTTCTTGAGTATTGTTGGAGCTGCACTCATCCAGGCAAGTGGAGAGTATTCCATCACACTCCTGACTTGTGCCTTGTAGATGGTGGAAAGACTTTGGGGAGTCAGGAGGTGAGTCACTCGCCGCAGAATACCCAGCCTCTGACTTGCTCTTGTAGCCACAGTATTTATATGGCTGGTCCAGTTAAGTTTCTGGTCAATGGTGACCCCCAGGATGTTGATGGTGGGGGATTCGGTGGCGTTAGTGCCGTTGAATGTCAAGGGGAAGTGGTTAGACTCTCTCTTGTTGGAGATGGTCATTGCCTGGCACTTGTGTGGTGCGAATGTTACTTGCCACTTATCAGCCCAAGCCTAAATGTTGTCCAGATCTTGCTGCATGCGGGCACGGACTGCTTCATTATCTGAGAGGTTGCAAATAGAACTGAACATTGTGTAATCATCAGCAAACATCCCCACCACTGACCTTATGATGGAAGGAAAGTCACTGATGAAGCAGCTGAAGATGGTTGGGCCTAGGACACTGCCCTGAGGAACTCCTGTAGCAATGCCTTGGGGCTGAGATGATTGGCCTCCAACAACCACTTAGTTGTTTACTCTTGCTGCTCTTCTTTGAATCTTCCCAATGCATTTTATGACTTGATAACCTAGACTAAACACACTACCATAATTTTGGTCTGATCAATGCTTGTAAAACCTTACCATAATTTCTATAGACTTGTATTCCAATTCTCCATTTCTGATTGATAAATATTTAAGAGTATGGAATCTAAACTTTACACTGCCTTCATTGGCCTTAAGGCAGCTTTTGATAAAGTAACCAGGAAGCTGCCCTGAATGACATTGGATGAAACTGGTGAAGTTCCAAATTGTTGGGGCTTTGATTTTAATGACTTGGAATTTCCCCAGAGCTGCTCCTGCTTCACTGTCGTAACTTTGTCGGAAGTGTGGCAGAAACCCCGTTTACGTGTGTAAACAGGATTTCCGCTGCACTTCTGGCAAAGTTATGTGTTCTGAATAGATAATAGGATACAAATGGGAGAGATTTAAATGATTTGTCTGCTTCTTCAGGAATAAGAATAAGATGCCTCCTAGGCCCTGGCATTTTGTTTTTATTGAGGTTTCAGCATCTGAATTAGAGGACGAATGTTCCCATCCACCTTGAGTATAGAATTTGAAAATGGATGTTGTTATTTGATAGTCCACTGTTGGAGTTACAGTGGCTATTAAATAAAATGCTGGACTATTGTAGTAAGTGTAAACTTGAGGTATGCATGCAGAAGACAAATATTATTTTATGTAGCTGCTCTTGCAGGATCAGTGAATGATATTACATAGAACTTACAACACAGAAACAGGCCATTCGGCCCTATTGGTCTATGCCGGCATTTATGCTCCACAAGAGCTCTTCTCACCCCACTTCATATAACTCTCTCAGCATATCCTTCTATTCCTTTCTCCCTTATGTGTTTATCTAGCTTCCCCTTAAATGCATCTATGCTATTCGCCTTAACTACTCCTTGTGGTAGCGCATTCCACATTCTTACCACTCTTTGGGTAAAGAAGTTTCACCCGAATTCCCTATTGGATTTGTTAGTGACTATCTTATATTTATGGCCCCTAGTTTTGGTCTCTCCCACAAATGGAAACACCTTCTTTATATCTACCCTATCAAACTCTTTCATAATTTTAAAGATCTCTATTAGGTCACCCCTCAGCCTTCTCTTTTCTAGAGAAAATAACCCCAGCCTGTTCAGCCTTTCCTGATAAGTATACCCTCTTGAAAGGTTTGAGGGTGCCAAAGTATTTATTTGGGGGTTACTTCCATCCTATTCTGACTTGGAACTTACATGAAAATAGAAAAAGAGCACTGTAACATCACCTAGGGTTTTTAAAAGAATTTCAATCATAAATTATGGCACAACCCTTCTATAGGGCCAAAAATCTGTGCACATTCTGGCAGCTTCCAACTTGAAAAAATCCAGATCTTGGTTTTTCGAAGGGTGCTGGCTCTTCGTTGCTGGTCTCTGACTCATGTTGAAGTCAAAACTGGCACGACCTCAATCAGCACTGATGTGTAATCCATCTTCTGAATTATTGACTAAGGACTGGACTTCAAGTTAATAGATTGTCAAAAAGACGATAGTGTACAGACATATTTCCTTAGTTGAACTTTGTTAAAAGTATTAATGATCTTCTGAAGTTAAGTTCCACAATTTTGAGGGTGCGGATGACCACAACATTAAAAATACCCTAACCCTAACCCTAAAAATGAAAGAAATTAGTGATGAGGCGAGCTATTTGACTCCTATTTTGGCACCTTAAGAGCCCAAATAATTTACATAAAAGCAGCCATTATAGTAAACCAACTGTGAAGAGAGGAGGTTTGGGAACTATTATGGAAGTTTGACACTAAGGAAAAGTATGAGTGCGAGTTTGGTACTCTTGCTTCAAATCAGAAAGTTGTGGGTTTAAACCTCACTGCATGACATATAATCGAAGCTGACATTTTAGTGCCATTTTATGGATGAGACCTTAAGCCAAGGGCCCATCTGTCTTTTCAGATGGACATGAAAGATACCGTGGTACTATTTGAAGAAGAGCAGGGAGTGCTCCCAAATGCCAACATTTATCCCTTGGCCAACACCACCAAAACAGATTTTGCCTCGAAAACCCAAAGTATCTTCGATGGGAATTGACCGGAAGGGCTGCAAATGAGTACAGGACATGGGTATGCCAGGGCCTGGCCTAACATTGGAGTATCCGATTGGGCTCGTGGGGGTGGAGCATTTGTCCATCCAAAACAAGGCCATTGGTGGAGGGGTGGGGCTGGAGGGCACGTCCTCCTTACGTTGGGAGTTCCTGCATTTCTTGTCCTCAAAGGCAGTTGGCGTAGGATCGGCGGAGGTATGTCTGATAAGACCAAGCGTATCACACTGACAACTGGTGGAAGTGGGGCCCACCTGGCAGAGGGGGGTGAAAGCCGGCATCCCCGAAGAAAAAACTATTTTAAAGCAGTCTATTAGCATGAGGTCTGCTGTGGATAGCAGTTTTCTGTTTCATGGGGAAGGGGCAAAGGTGGGGGCGGAGGGGTTAGCATCCTTTGCCGAACTAATACTCTTTGGCCACAGTTTGCAGCCTCTTCAGTGTGTAGGCACTCGAGATGCACCCCTAGGGCATGGGCACCTGCATCGCAATATTAATTATTGAAACTTTGGCGGGGTCAATAACAGGAGACATTGATTTACGGGGCCATTATCCGGTGATTTATCTCATTTACAGTTTGTGGGACTTGGCTGTTGGATTTGCTTACAAAACAATAATGACTGCAGTTCAAAAGTTGTCGGGTTGTCATTGGAGCAGTCTGAGAATGTGAAAGGCACTATGAAAACACAAGCTTTGCTGTACTGGTGAATGTTGTGCAGGCTCATGAACAGGTCATCTTTGGGTTGATAGGTTATACCACTGTCAAGGCCTGCCGACTTTGTGCCTGGAAGAAGGTGACTCAGAGAATCAATACATTGTTCCTAATCAGAAGGACAGTAAGGACATCCCAAAAAACATTGCTGACATCAAGAATGTTACCAAAAAGTGGAGGTCTCTCCATAATGTTATACAGTGCAGGATACAGTATGAAATGTCTCTCCATTACATTGTACAATGCAAATCACTGACAGGTTTTCAGCAATTAACTACAGATTTATTTGGGGGGGCTGGAAACTGTGGAGAATGATTTATAAAACACAACTACTTCAAGTTGAAGCAATCCTGTTTGGTTTGGCTCCACTTAGATTGGGAGCAGATTTGGCAGCAACAGACTCACAACTTAATTTCTGCCCACCAGTCCCTCCTCTGTGGTTAAATGAAAAACAGACTTGCATTTATATAGTGCCTTTCACTACCTCAGGATGTCCCAAAGTGCTTTACAGCCAATTAAGTATTTTTTTGAAGTGTAATCACTGTTGTAATGTAGGAAACGCTGCAGCCAATTTGCGCAGAGCAAGGCCCCACAAACAGCAATGTGATAATGACCAGATAATCAGTATTTTATTGATGTTGATTGAGGGATAAATATTGTGCCAGGACATTGGGGAGAACTCCCCTGCTGTTCTCCGAAATAGTGTCATGCGATCTTTTACGTCCACCTGAGAAGGCAGACAGGGCCTTGGTGTAATGTCTCACTGCACAGGCTACTGATCACAGAACCACGATACCAGCCTGTACGGATGGGCTGAGTGTTGACAGACTGTCCCCAGCAAGAATAAATGAAGGCAGAAACCACTGGAGCCTGTTCTGCTGCTGGTACCTCTGGAGGCACCAGAGAAACCATCTGTTTAGGTGGGTTTGAGTGCCTTGAGAACTTACAATACTGCCGCCCATTTCAGGATCTGCTGTCAGCAGCATTTCTTTAAGGCAAATGAACCATAAGACACCTGTTTTTACTAATTAAATATACAGATGGCAAAACATGTTTGTGTTCTCTGGATATGTTTTCAATCTACTGAAAAAAAATGTCTTTTTAATTAAAATTAGAGTGGGCTCTGGGTACATATTTTGGCTGATAAGGTAACAAAAGGTTAAACTATAATCCTTCAGGAGACAGTTGGCACTAAGCATACTGAAAAAACGTTATCTCTTGACAAAGCGCAAATAGCACTGGAGTTGATTTCTGCATAAGAGGGCAGCTGACATGGTCAGGGATTGTGAAGATCTCAGTATCCCGCATCCCCCAGGGAATAGTTGCCAGCCATTAAATGCATGATGATGTTGACACCAAGTTTTCCTCATACAGACTAGGCCATTCACAATATGTCCCATCACTCAGTAATGCCCTGACAAGGATGAAGATAAAAAGTCACAACATTTCAGACAGTCTGGCACAGACATCCTCACAGGATGGAGCAAGTCAGCACTGGAAGAGAGGATGAGCACATATCATTCCTCCAGCACATGTGCTACAGATTATGTTCAAAGCTGAGAAAAATGAATCCTAATACTGCTTTCTTAACACTGATGATGGAAATTTTCTGCCATGTTAAAAGTCAAGGTAAATTGGCCTATCATATTTCCCATAAATCGGAATCTGACCACATCACATTTCTTGTTGGAGTGATTTTGTTCTTTCTGACATTTGGCACACCTACACCTTCACCAGTCAGTTGTTTTCGTTGCCTAGAATTTCTGAGCAGGTTCTTCCGATTTCCCACCGTAACTTTGGCAGAGGATCAGTGGCAACTTGGAAGAAATGGCATAAAGGCCTGTTTATACCGTTCCTCTGAGGTTTCCACCGATCATCCACCGAAGTTACGGCAGGAGATCAGGGAACCCCCATGAAAATTCTATCCCGTGTTCTATTTAAACAGCCTCAAATAAGTACAGTATGGTCTAGAAATACTGTTGGTGATATTAGCAAATGAACGCTAAACACATTCAGATGATATTCTTTTGTCTGCAATTTTAATGCAGATGTTAACAAGTTTATTTTAAACAGGTTAATGCCTCCACAAAAATAGTGGACAAGGACTGTCACATGAAGGCAGTAAGTATTTATCCATTAATATCAACAACAGTAATTTCTAGGATTATAACGTAGGAACATAGGAACAGGAGTAGGCCATTCAACCCCTCGAGCCTGTTCCGCCATTCAATTAGATCATGGCTGATCTGTATCCTAACTCCATTTACCCGCCTCGGTTCCTTAACCCTTAATATCCTTGCCTAACAAAAATCTATCAATCTCAGTTTTGAAATTTTCAATTGACCCCCAGCCTCAACAGCTTTTTGGGGGAAGAGAGTTCCAGATTTCCATGACTCTTTGTGTGAAGAAGTGTTTCCTGACATCACCCCTGAACGGCCTAGCTCTAATTTTAAGGTTATGCTCCTTTGTTCTGGACTCCCCATCAGAGGAAATAGTTTCTCTCTATTTGTCTTATCAAATGCTTTAATCATCTAAAACACCTCAATTAGATCACCCCTTAATTTTCCATACTCAAGGGAATACAAGCTGAGTCTAGACAACTTGTCTTCATAATTTAACCCTTTTAGCTCAAGTATCATTCTGGTGAATCTGTGCTGCACCCCCTCCAAGGCTAATCTATCCTTCCTGAGGTGCAGTGCCCAGAACGGAATGTAGTAGTCAAAATGGGGTCTAACCAGAGTTTTATATAACTGTAACATAACTTCCACCCCTTTGTATTCCAGTCCTCTTGAGATAAAGGCCAACATTCGATTAGTCTTTTTAATTATTTTTTGTACTGTCCACTAGCTTTTAGTGATTTCTGTACATGCACCCCTAAATCTCTCTGCTCCTCCACAGTTCCTACCTTCTCGCCATTTAAAAAACACTCTGATCAATCTTTCTTAGGTCCAAAGTGGATGATCTCACACTTCCCCACATTGAACTGCATCTGCCACAGTTTTGCCCACTCACTTAATCCATCAATGTCCCTTTGCAACGTTCTGCTCCCATCTACACTATTTACTATGCCACCTAACTTGGTGTTATCAGCAAACTTGGCTATATGGTTCTCTATTCCTTTATCTGAGTCATTTATAAATATAGTGAAAAGCTGTGGTCCCAGTATAGATCCCTCGGAGACACCACTAGTCACATCCTGCCAATTGGAGTACATACCCATTATCCCTACTCTCTGTCTCCTACCTCGTAACAAATTTCTATCTTTACTTATTACTTTATTACTTTTTGTTTTACTGCTCTTGGAATTTCCCTGCTCTGCTCTTGTTATTCCATCTCCTTGCTCTGTCTATCAATATCCTGCCTCTATTCTTGCCCCCGTGTAATTTTGTCCATCTCAATATCCTTCTCTATCCCCTCAATCTCCTAACTCAGTTCTGCTCCATCGCTCGAATCTATCAGCACAAATTCTTCTCTCTGTCTTACGATATTTCCTTTGATCAAATAACTGACCCATTAACCACATTGCTATTGCCAGCCTCTGTTTATAAACAAGCTGTAGTGACTTGCCAGGAAAATTTACCATGATACCACGCCTTCCATGCAGTTTTTTTTATAAATAGTTACTGATATATAGATAGGCCAATGTGGTAGTTTTTAACAGTGAGTTCGTTCAAGTTCCAGTCAAAATCTGTTCGAATCAGAGACTGTCAATAATAATAATTATTAATAGTAATGTTCTTCTGATCGAGATAAGGGATGTTCATGCGAGAGAATGGAACGTTTCACATTCTTGGTACCCAGTGTCAACATCAAGTTTTACTAAGGCAGCCATAGCACACATTAGGCAAAGTTGCCTACGAGGTAAAATATGCCAAAATGTGCCTTAACTCCAATCCCAGAAAAGGGCCCTTACCGTTTCTCATGGTACCCATCCTATGGCCTCCGCATGAGATTGTCAGTTTAATCCTAATTTGTGCAAAATTAGGGAAAATGTTGTGCTATTGAATGGTCCTTGTTAAGAACTGGGACTTGATTTAAATTCATGTTCAGAAGTGAAAGACCATCATTCTAATCCACTATGGTTTTCAGCCCTCCAAAAGTGGGAAACAGTTTATGAGGATGTCTCTGGAGCCATGCCTCAGTTTTCTAGTTACCACTGTCCAGTTTCACAAGCAAAGTGAAGGTGGTGGTGGTGGTGGTGGGGCGGGGGGATTCCCAAAACCTCCATGCTGTCTGACTTGGGATCTGGCCTCAGCTATATGACAAACAAACAATTATTTATGCATGTTGCAAAGTTAGCTTACATTTTACAAACATTCATGGTCTCCAAGTCAAGCTGTTATGTCTTGATGGTAATCTAGTTTTTGACAATCCTGACAGACTAGCTATCTGTGAGTTATTCTTAGTGGAGTTGGTGATCAGTGAGAATACATCCATTCCTGGCCATCATCTCTTTAAGATGGACTATGACACAGATTGTATCAATGTTGCCATATTTCAAATGGGACATATTGTTCCTGTGCTGCTTGGTCCAATGGAGAGGGGAGAGGGCAGCTGGCATCCATGGAATTGTACCTCAACATGAGTTCAGGAAAGGAGGAGAGAAAGTTGCAGCAATTTATTGAAGTATTTCAGTTTTTTAAAAAATATAGCAGCATTTTTTTTATTTGTTCATGGGATGTGGGCGTAGCTGGCAAGGCCAGCATTTATTGCCCATCCCTAATTGCCCTTGAGAAGGTGGTGGTGAGCTGCCTTCTTGAATGACTACAGTCCGTGTGGTGAAAGTTCTCCCACAGTGCTGTTGGGTGGTGAGTTCCTGGATTTTGACCCAGCGACGATGAAGGAACGGCGATATATTTCCAAGTCGGGATGGTGTGTGATTTGGAGGAGAATGTGCAGGTGATGTTGTTCCCATGTGCCTGCTGCCCTTGTCCTTCCAGGTGGTAGAGGTCGCGGGTTTGGGAGGTGCTGTCGATGAAGCCTTGGCGAGTTGCTGCAGTTCATCCTGTAAATGGTACACACTGCAGCCAAACTGTTCCATGATGTGGAGATGCCGGTGATGGACTGGGGTAGACAAATGTAAGGAGTCGTACAACACCAGGTTATAGTCCAACTATATATAGTTGGACTATAACCTGGTGTTGTACGACTCCTTACAAACTGTTCCAGTACAGCTACAATACCGGCATCTACCCGACAGTGTGGAAAATTGCCCAGAAAGCAAGATAAATCCAATCTGGCCAATTACTGCCCCATCAGTCTACATTCAGTCATCAGCAAAGTGATGGGAGGTGTCGTCAAGTACTATCAAGGGGTATTTACTCACCAACAACCTCCTCACCAATGCTCAGTTTGGGTTCCGCCAGGACCACTCGGCTCCAGACCACATTAGAGCCTTGGTCCAAACATGACATCAAGGCAGCATTTGACCGAGTGTGGCGCCAAGGAACCCTCGTAAAATTGAAGTTAATGGGAATCAGGGGGAAATCTCTCCAGTGGTTGGAGTCATACCCAGCACAAAGGAAGATGGTAGTGGTTGTTGGAGGCCAATCATTTCAGCCCCAGGACATTGCTGCAGGAGTTCCTCAGGGCAGTGTCCTAGGCCCAACCATCTTCAGCTGCTTCATCAATGACCTCCCCTCCATGATAAGGTCAGAAATGGGGATGTTCGCTGATGAATGCACAGTGTTCAGTTCCATTCGCAACCCCTCAGATAATGAAGCAGTGCCCATAAGTGGCAAGACCTGGACAACATCCAGGCTTGGGCTGATAAGTGGCAAGTAACATTCGCGCCAGACAAGTGCCAGGCAATGACCATCTCCAACAAGAGAGAGTCTAACCACCTCTCCTTGACATTCAACGGCATTACCATCACCGAATCCCCCACCATCAACATCCTGGGGGTCACCATTGACCAGAAACTTAACTGGACCAGCCACATAAATACTGTGGCTACAAGAGCAGGTCAGAGGCTGGGTATTCTGCGGCAAGTGACTCATATCCTGACTCCGCAAAGTCTTTCCAACATCTACAAGGCACAAGTCAGGAGTGTGATGGAATACTCTCCATTTGCCTGCATGAGTGCAGCTCCAACAACACTCAAGAAGCTCAACACCATCCAAGATAAAGCAGCCCGCTTGATAGGCACCCCATCCACCACCCTAAACATTCACTCCCTTCACCACCGGTGCACCGTGGCTGCAGTGTGTACCATCCACAGGATGCACTGCAGTAACTTGCCAAGGCTTCTTCGACAGTACCTCCCAAACCCACGACCTCTACCACCTAGAAGGACAAGGGCAGCAGGCACATGGGAACAACACCACCTGCACGTTCCCCTCCAAGTCACACACCATCCTTGGAAATATATCGCCGTTCCTTCATTGTCGCTAGGTCAAAATCCTGGAACTCCCTACCTAACAGCACTGTGGGAGAACCTTCACCACACAGACTGCAGCGGTTCAAGAAGGCAGCTCACCACCACCTTCTCAAGGGCAATTAGGGATGGGCAATAAATGCCGGCCTCGCCAGCGACGCCCACATCCCATGAACAAATATCAAAAAACATAAGGAGAATTCCTTTCACACAGCGAGTTGTTATGATCTGGAACACATTGCCTGGAAGGGAGGTGGAAGCAGATTCAACACTAACTTTCAAAAGGGAATTGGATAAATACTTGAAAAAGAGAAATTTGCAGGGCTATGGTGAAAGAGCAGGGGAGTGGGACTATTTGGATACCTCTTCAAAGAGCTGGCACAGGCACGATGAGCCGAATAGCCTCCTTCTGTGCTGTATGATTCTATGATTCACTGCATCTTTCATTATACTCAGGTCAGACAAAGATCATATATGTCTTTTGATTAGATGATAGGATCTAAAATGACACAGTTTCACATAAATTAGTGAGTCCATTTATTCCCAGACGCAGGATGAAATTCAGTCAGTGAGATGCTGTTGTGAATATCTGTGAAAGGCCCACACATTATCTGCTATTTTCAAAATAATTAGTAACATATACAAACACGTACCACACTGCTGGACCTGGTAAATAGCTGTTTTGACATCTAAAGCTTTCACACCAAGCCTTTTTTTAACACAGTGTTGTTATTTGAGGAGGATGAGAGATGGGTAGGTTGAGCACCTGTCCCTCAAATAGACGGGATTTGGACAGACATTGTGACACTGCTTGCTTAGGGCCAATAGATGGTTCATATTTCCCACCATTTTATCTTGTTGGCTTTAACTCCTTTCAGTGTTGCAAAGTTATCTCATGCTTTGAATTCATAATAATGTACAATAAAATCTAACATTTGTTGGGTGTCTTATTCGTTAAGTTGCAGATAAATTATATTTAAGATCCCAATGAAAGTGCCACCAGCACCACTTAATGAGGGCTGCTGCTCACACCGGTACAGTGGGGGGGGGGGGGGGGTTTGCTGGACTTGTTGGATTTTGTGGGCTCAGCTCATGCATGAAATTCAATTATATTTTCTGTACCTGGTACCTTGTGCAGGAAGTGTGGCTACATGGAGAAGGGGGCGGGAAATCATGGGAACTTGCAGCTCTAATTTAAAGGGAATGTGCCACTTAAAAGAAACCACATGAACTTGTACACAGTAGCTTGCAATTCAAGCTCTGTTTGAAGGTGTGTTGGAGAACATTTGTCCCTTTTTTATCATTGCAGGCCTGGAAAAGCAGCCTGTCAGCTGCTAGTGGTCAAAGCAAAACAGCGCCACACAGCATCTTGCATCCCTCTCACCAAAGTTTACAAGCACCAGTACAGCTAGGCACATCCTGAAGGATGCAGTTCGTGTGCATGATGAGGTAACACCAGTTGAGACAAAGTGCAAAGGTGAGGAAGAGCATGTGGTGGTGTCAGAGGAGAAGGGAGCTGCTGACCAGATGTTCATGTGAGTGCCATTTATGATGCTGTACATCCTTAGGTAGTTCTGTACTTTGTCAAGCTGAGGTCTCCTTTCCACATTCAAAGTGATGAGTGTGTTGTCTCTTGCAAACAAGGCCTCCATCGCTTGCTTTACGCATCTGTAGACTGCCAAATGACATATGTCATTGGTGGTGGCTTGGAAGGATCCAATGGCATAAAAGTTTAACGGACTAATGACCTTAGCACTCTCGGAAGAGCCATCACTGTGGTATAAATTGGCTGCAGCTCAACCTCCAGGAGATGGCATTGATCTGTGCAGCATCCCTTATGAAACAGAGATATCAAAGACAGACCTCCTTTGAGATGTTCTGTAAGGACTGTCTGGGCCAGTAATTGTTGGTTCTGGAGTAAGGACAAGTGCGTACCTAACCTACCTTTCTTGACCCCTCAAGGACCGTTCTTCTCCGAATCTAGGATTGCCATTGGAACTCCCAAAGGAATTTCCATCCTTCCCACTTTGTTTGCTGCAAGTGAAATAGTAGCTGAAAGCAAGAACATTTTAAGAAATGAAAGCCTTACAATGCAAAATATTGGGCCTTAACAGCAACAAAAATTAATGCACCAGCCAAAAGGTAGATAAAGCATGAGAAAGCACCACCATCGACAGAGGGGGCGAGGAAGATGCTTATTTCAATGTGGGACTAATTTCAATAATTTTGATAGGCTTAATAAGGCTTGCGCTGCTCACCGGTACAGCCTCTAAAAACCTAACAATGTTCTTTGCAGCAAAATGGAGTGCACTGAGAATTGGGCGTGATAATTCCAATTTTGCAATCAGTTTTGCAATCTATGCTCACCCATAGTGAGGCTCTGTGGCACCAGCTTAGTCTGGTAAAGTTGGGATTTTAAAGTATTTTAGGCTACTGTAGTGAATCTAGCATCAAAGAAGCAGCATTCCAAAATAAGGCCACAACCATCACAGCATGAAAGGTAATCCTCCAACTGGAATGAGCTTCTGTGGAGGGCCAACTTCCCTGCTTCTTTGTGGTGTAAGAAGCAGTGGCATGGATTTTATGCCTGGGTATTAGGATTTTGTGCTGGAAGTTAGAGTGGCTGGTGAATATGTCTGACCAACTATGGGTGGATGTATTCAAATAATATAGTAATGGTAAAATGTCACACAGTATAATTCCTGTCATTAGTGCCGCAGCAGCACTGGACATTAGGAATGCTAGTGCGTACCTTATGTTCAGTGTTGCTACGGAGTGCGGAACACGATTTAAAATTTAACTCCGCACCCTCGAAGCCCAGGATATGGATTTTTTTTTAACAAAACCTCGCATTCAGCTACTCCAGAGGCAGCTGCCCACAATGTGGCCCAAGGCCTGCAGCAGCGATTTCTCACCTTTTCCTGAAGTGGGAACCCTGATTCTGGCAGGAATCCTGTTAAAAATTACTGATAATAAGACTGACCCTGGGAAATTCACTGAGGTCAGTACGGCATCACCTGGGTGGGTGCAAAACCTCTCCACTGCTGTTCTAAAGAGAAAAATCTAGCCCACCATTTTCTAATTACACCTATTTTGAATAAAAAATTAGAAGAAAACAAAACATCAGCAGAGAGAGAGAACACAAAGCTATTGTTTAGAACTTTTAGGATTATTGATCCTTGATTGCCCTAAAGACACCTCTAATGGATTCTTGGATCTAGCCTCCACGTATATTGGCTTTTATCTGCTGATTTCTCAACCATCAACATCGTTATGGGTAATTTACACTGGTTGAACAAACCGTTTGTACTTGGAGTCTAGAGGGCACATTATACTGCCAAGATCCAAGGGAAAATGTTCTTATAGTACACTCTGTAGGTTCGCCCAGTATTACCTCAACAGTGATTTTATACTGCCAATGTAAACTGGAGTCTTGCAGGTTTTGTTTGATCAAAGCTTTTACAACTCACAAGTGCAGCTGACTACAAACCCTTGGGTCTCCCTCTGTTGGCTGTACTCCATACTGTAAACAAGCCTGGCTCCTTTATCCTGAAAACATTGTGGATCCATGAAAATGTGGATCGATTATTCTCCTGTCAGGACCTGAAATGAAAGAGAGGGACAAGGGTTAGCTTTTAGTGTGAAGGGAGAGCAGAGAGAGATGAGTGGCCCCTGAAAGCAGCTGCAGTTTGTCATAAAAGAGTGTGTCGGGTGAGATAGAAGGAAGGAGGGAAAAAGAGGAGGGGGTAGAAGCAATCCTGGGGTCGTTCTCTCCATGGATGCTGACTGACCTACTGTGCTTCCAACATTTGCAATCTTTTGCTTTTTATTTATTCGTTCATTGCTAACACTCATCTGATGCTTACTGTTTTCATACAAGGTAGCCTTGAAGAAGAAATAGTTTTTTTAAACATGAAAGGTCTTTCATTGCAAAGAAAAAAGACATATTGAGTGAGGGAGAAAAGAAAGAGGTGAAGAGAGAGACATCAGTTGGGGCTGGCACTATTCCACCATGTTCATTCTGCACGAATGTGATGCCACTAGAACAATTAAGGGAGAAGGTTTCATGTCAGCCTGCTCTGCAGACTTGTATCATGATCTGAAACAATTTACTATTTTTGGACTGATAAATAATGCAGGCACATTAATCTTTATTATTTTTTCAAAACAGTAAGCTGCATTAGTTATACTTTTAAGAGCCCATTCCAAATGCAGTTATTATTTCATATAATATTTTTTAAAACACCGTCGTGACCTCCTCTCCAACAGTTCTTGTAATGAGGTGGAAACTGCTTTCAGTTCACATTTGTTAGGGTTAGGTTTTAAACTGAGGATTTGTGATGATAAATCTGTCAATCTACTCCTAAATAATTTCTTCCCTTGTTTTTGTGGTAAGTTCTCTAGCTGTAAATGTAGCTGTTTAATCAAATACAAGTTTAGTGATGCAAATTAATTAACTTTGTTTCTGATAAATGCGCCACCAAGCCTCAGCAAGTAGGTCTACTGTCCATTGTGATAAGCTCTGGAAGATGACCGGTACAACAAGGGAGGAAAACATGCTTTGCAGCAGCAGAAGCAATCCTACTGGTGGATAAAGTTTCAAAATAGTGTGAAGTCACATTTGGGCCCAGAAAACACGGGCATGATTTTAGCTGAGAGCCGGGAACACAGTGCCTGGGGAACCTGGAAGTCAAGTGAGTGCATCACTTTCTGCAATCACAACTCAATTATAGGTAAGTATTGGTGCTTCTGGATTTCCCGTGCGACAGCCAGCCAGATTGACAGGCTGGCTGCCTTTTGGGAGGGAAAGGAGACACAAATTGGAGAGGAGGCAGGGCGAGATCGTGGGCTGTGGACGACATTTGGGGGAGGTGGGGGTGGGGGTGGGGTTGCCATGGAGGACATCACGGAGGGGGGGGGGGGGGCGCTGGGTAGGACATTGCGGGAGGGCTATGAAGGACATGGTGGGGAAGGTGCCAGGAGATCAGAGGTCGCCAGTAGATCGGAGGGCGTCAACCATCAGGGGGGGGTGAACATTGCGGGAGGGGGTGGGTCGACCATCAGCGGGGAGGTGGGACATCGGTGGGGGGGTCCACCATTAGGTGGGGGTCCATTGGGAGTATACATGCGGAAACCTCTGGCCATACCTAGGTTCCTGAATCTTCCTTTTAGCATGTGCCAATGGCCTATTCAATTTTGATTTGAGTGCAGATGAGAGCCTGATTGTAGCATTTATCCAATTTATTGGTGGTCCATTTCACTGGTATTATAAGCAGCACTATATATCCTAATGTCTCCAAGAAGTCATCATGTCCTTGATTCTGAAAGACTTCGGGGATACTGGACCACCAAAGGATGAATGAATTATGGCAGCTCCATGCATGCTGGGCACTGATGTACCGAAATCTTTGCCTGCAGTTGCACACCAATTGGTCATTAAGGGAGTGCAATTATTTTCAGATCACATAGCGGTGTGGGCCGGCATAGGAGCTCATATGGCCATGAGAGCAATCTGTAACTCCAAATACCAGAGATCTGATAAAAATATGATAGAAATGAATGGTCGACTCATCCATTCATCTTGATGCTACCTCAAATTTGATGAACTAGCCACCCTGGAAAACAATGCATTCATTCTAAGAGACAACTTGCTGCAAGAATGGACAGCAATTTACCAAAATTGGAAATTAAGTGCTGTAGTGACTTTCTGAGCCACAGAAAGTGCTGTCTTGGTCCTTGAGAAATTTGCAGATCTCTCCGTAGATGGTGAAAATCTCTTGCAGGGCTTCTGGGCTGGACAGCCTCCTTATGTATAATGCCTGGGATATTTTCAAATAAGATCTTCTGAATCTATAACCCCTGGAGGCTAAGTATATGCATGAAGGTCTGGATCTCCTCCAACTACTGCCTTCTGGGTTATCTGCTGTTTCTGCTCCTATACCACCTCCAATTTATTTCATAAAGTAAGGAATCCCCATTGGGAAGCCCATTCCGTAGCCTAACAGAATATTCCAGGGAAAATTCCTTAAATGAAAAACAGTCTTCAGAGAGACTTCAAAATGAAGCTGGGAGCTTTCTAAAAAAAACACTCCAATGTAATGATTCTCTATCAGCATGAAACATTGCAATTCACTTCTAAGAATCCAACTATAGCCTTTCTCAGCTTAAGTTATTCAAGTTACTCCTGTTTTATAGTGGTATATCTTAGATTGGTGACTCCTGGAGCAGGAATGATGGAATTTTGGAGGGATGACATCATCCAGTCCCTAACTCTTCATTTGCACGGCTACACTCTTTCCAGGGTTGGTGTATTTTCCTTCTGCCCGCACTTACGGCGGAATTTGGGTCAGAATTTAAGTAGGGTGAAAATCTAGTGGATCCAGGCTATGTCCCAAATTCCAACCTGCCCAAGATAGATACACTGGATTTCCACCCTACCAAACCATTGGAATTTTAAGGCCAAGATATATTTCATATTTAACGACAAACCAAAATTTAATTTGTTCGCTGTCAATCAGTACAGTAATGTTTATGGTCATCTGGTGCGTTGTATTACACAATGTTCAAAACAGCTAATAAAAATACATCAAGCCCTAACTCCCAGCATTGTTCCAAGCCCCATATTTCTCATTGCAACCACGCAGCAGACAATGACTGGAAATTTTCTTGTTGCTGTATCCACTCCTCCGCCATAACTTTGCCAGAAGTGCAGCAGAAACCCCGTTTGTGGTGGCAGAGTGGGAGCAGGTCCAAGGAAATTCCTGGCCGATGATTCCAGATTGTTCATTTACTCCTAGGGTCCAATTCAGAAGGGTGTTAATGTAAAGGGAGGATGTCTACTTACTAGGGATAGAGTTAGGCTCAACTTCACTCAAGGTCTGTAAGTGATCTCTACTATTGCAAGAGAGGAATCAGCTTATCTCTCTCCCGCTGCCAGTCTGAGTCACATTTCCACTGCACTGAACCCTGGAGCTAAGTAGTTTGCTAGTAGCCCCTGCCTTCCTGAGGGAGAGGGAATAGTTATTCTGCTTTGCCGCATGCAACATTGTCACAGATACTGTAAACAGCTCTATACTGTAACATTAATACAATATACTGCTACACTGTAAACTGAATATTTTAATCACAGTGACAGGAGCTAAATGCACATTCATAAAGTAGGGGCCATCAAACCTGTCTCACATAAAGCAAGAGTACAATTCTGAATGCAAAAGTGATGAATCATAATCTCTTCCAGATAAAGTAATCTAAATTTGTGTAACCCCCTCAAGTTTTTATTTTGGTGGTGGAGGGATAAAATTTGAGATATTACAGAGAGTGTTCAAAATTCAGTGTGTTTTACTGAACACTCCTTTAATGTTCCCGCATGTAAAGTAATTGATAGCTGGAGACAATTACTGTTATAACAGCTGATTAATAAATACAATCTATTCTTAATTCAAAGTCACTTCATTCAAAATATCTGATAATTCAATTTTATTTACTTTGCTTAATTGAAATCATTAGATAATTCAAACACAAAAAACAATGGAATTATAACCCAACAGCACAAATATTCTACTGCTTTATGCCAGCACCTCACAGCCTTCTATCTCACCCACTCCTACAGTGGCAAGCACCATCTCAGAACTTTCCACTCCGGGATAAGGGGGCAGTCTGTTAGCGAGTTGCAGGAGGGAGTGTTTGGTGAAGCACAGAGCATGAGTGAGGAGGAGAAAGTGCGGGTGGAATCACAGAAGATGCTATCTAGTGGACAGAGGGCCAGCTCGAGGCCTCCTATAGCTGCTGTGCCAGGAGATTCAGATCTTTGGTAGTTCAATATCAGCAGTTCATGGAGTGCATATTTATGTATTGTTAGGCTCAGTGGAAGGAAAGTAGTGACATCATAATGCAAGACTGCAGGGCTTATCCTTGGTTCCCCAAAATCCATCCATGGAGTCTTTGCCTTGAAAATAAGGTTGACATTGTTGGTTGCTACAGGACGAATGAATCATGGGAGGTGTCATGAGCACGCATGCACATGGTTCTGTTGCATGGTTGTAGATGCCCTACACATTGATGGAATGGTAGCCCTTTGTATTCATGAAAGGTGCTGTATTTGGACTTGGGGCTTAATATGGCCACATGAGTGGAGTCAATTAGGCCCTGCATTTGTGGGAATTCTACCAGACAGTAGCAGTGAAGGGCTCTTTCTTTGCTACTGGCTGCTTCCCAAAGGAAATGTGATGAAATACCTGGCAAACTACACATCAGTTACACATTTCATACAACTGTGGACTGAATGTTAGGAGATGTGACGGAGATCTTATCTGGAAGGACCCTGCCACATAAATGTTCAATGCAGCTGTAACCTTGACAGCTACTGATAGAGCAGTCCCTGTGCTGTACCTGGCTGCAGGAATCTGCTGAGCTTAGTGATAGCTTCCTTCGGAAATCTAAATTGGTGCTGGCAGGCATCTTCAGACAGGTTCTGATAAGAGACCCTGGGCCTGTATACTTGAGTATCAGCATAGATGTGTGTCCAAATAGACTGCCCAAGGTACAATCTCAATTGTCTGGCATGACTACTATGATGCTCCCCCTCCTCCACAGCATACAAATAGAGATGCATGCTTATAGGAATGCTAATGATCGCTCTAACAACTACAGATGTACAGTTACTAACAAAAGATTCATTACAATTTTAAGTGGTTACCAGGAAGGTTCCAGTTAGGTTCAGTAACTTCCTTTGCCCAAGACTAAAAGAGTACAGAAACAATCAGTTGCTAAGAGATACAATGTACCTTTAAAACAAGGACCCAACTGAAAGGTACAGGCCTCTCTAACAGCAGTATTTAATACAGGTGCTCAGCCTATCATGTGCTGCTTACGCCTCCCAGTCAAATCATGAGAGCATCCCTCATTAAGTGCTCAGAGCTCCTCAAGGTTGCTTTTTGGCTTGTTATGCACATTGTGGGGAGCAGCTGCCTGATGCGCTCAACTACTGGATATGACACATCTGCAGCTGCGGAGGCTGCCTCGCATGGTCCTGCAAATTTTCTGGCATGGTCAGTGAAGGAGATGGCGGGAGGGTCCAATTGTGCAACTGTCCAGAGAAACAGCACCTTCATACTTGCCGGCAACTCTGCTGCTGAGACCTGGCTCATCGGGCCCACTGATCTGCATGACAGATGACCCAATGGCACTAGAGATGTATAACCCTTGGTGATACCCTCCATGGAGTCCAATCTTCCGGCAGCTAGAAAGCACAAGGCCTCTCCCTGTGGGGGCTCTGCTGCAAATGTTGCAGGATTTGCCATGTGTTTTACAGTGGAATGCAGTGCGTTGAGTGGATGATTCATTCTTGCACAGATGTGGTGTGTGAGCTCCTTCACACTCGTTTATGGTTGCATTAAGGACAGGCCAATTTTGTAAAGGGGGCCTCAAACAGGTTTGAGGCCCCTTATTTGCAAATGTAAAGGGACTAACGCCTGTTTCAGGTGCGGGCCCTGGACACCTCTTTTTCTGCCTTGAACGATATGGTGGGCGGTGTGATTCCGGTGCAGAATATGCACACCTTCTGCCATATTGGATGCTTTGGTGCTCGTTTTACGCCTGTGAAACAGTCGCACCATCAACCAATTCCTAGGCCAGTAATGCTGCAACAGCAGATGAAATGTACTTCTTCATCAACCCTCTGCTTAAAGGTTTAAGTCTAAACTGACTTAATTTGTCATTCATACAACGAGTCTTTGTCAGTTCTCAGACAACCGTTAAAAGGTTTTGCCCTGTCCAAAGCAGCTATTTAAAAGGAGCGTAGTTTGATAAGGTTAAAGGTCACAGGTAAAAGCTGTTGTCAGTCTTGCTTCAGTGTCAATTTTGACATTAGCTGAAAAGATATATTTTTTCCCACTTTAGTATACAGTATGTGCTGCTGAAGTGAGCATGAATATTTTTTTTTTGGTGTTGTCCAGTATTTAAATAACTACCCTCTTATAGAATAAATGTCAAGCTGAAAAGACATCAAAAGACATGGATAAATCTCTACTGATATATTTGTTATGGTTTCAATGTTAAATGGGCACATCTTGTATTTAGAGCATCCTCACTTTTGAGTACAGCATCTGGGCTTTGGCTGGTGTGCACATGAAATGGATTTGCTGCTTATGAGATGCATTTAGAACATAACATATTTGGTTAACTGGTCCCCTGCTGAATAAAACACTAACAATGTGAACAGCTTTTGGAAGATTAACAGACACATGTGTTCAGCCATTTCAAAGCCACACTGTGCAACAGAGCTAAATTCCATGTGGTGAAATAAATTGAAAATGCAATAGGTCAAAGAGTCAGCAAATGGAATTTTCCCCCCATTATTGAATTATTAACCGATATGAAACAACTCTTAAGTATTTCTTGCCAGGAATCACTAGGGAGTTTTAATATAATTAAAAGAACTGGCACACTAGCGTGTGAAACATACATCTTATCAGACAGTTGGCTGAACTCTGATGAGCTCGAGTGAACTTCAGGTCACATGCCAGACCACTTGAGGTATCATGTACTTGATGCATGGCAACTAAAATTCAGAAACAAGCCATCCCACGTTTTACATAGGACTGGCTAATTTTCACTACAGATGACATATGCATCCACCAAGAAAGCCAGAGGGGTTGAGGATGAGGATGGGGGATTACACATTATTATTTAAATTTGCCAATGATTATAAATGATGGGGGAAACTATCCTTTACAAATAACATTTGACAATAAATTGCTTAGGCTTGTTTTACATCATGCTATATTTTAGGCTAGGTCAGAAAAAATATTGTGAGGAAGCGTGAAAGTGACATCTGAGGATTGTGGGAGTATTCTGTCACAAAATGAAAATAAACCCATGTTTAAAACGAAACTGAACATTTACCTCCAATGATAATTGAGTCAGACAAGTTCCCGATTGTTTTCTTTAACATCTAAACTCCATTAAAATAGATTTTTAGGTTTGCTGTGTCTCATGCAGCCAACAGTTGTCCTAGTGTTGCACTCAAAAGTGGCCAGTTGGGAGTGTGCCAGTAATCTGCAATCACTTCCCTTGCTAGTGCCAGGTAGGGAAGGTGATTGGATGGCATAGGCACAGTAGATTTGATGTGCGTGTTGTAGACCTAATTAAAGTACTGCAGCAGGAATGAAGTTAGAAAGAAAAATACATAACAATATCATGTATGGAATAGGAGAATTACATGTGGGATGACAAGATAACACTGTATAACCGTTGGGTTTTGGTGAGTTGCAAGGGGCCTAGATGACAGTACATAGTATAAGATTAAAATCTGATTTGATTATGAATGTCACCTAGGTGCTGAGATTACGCTGCAGCTTGGACACAAACAATCCTTTGAGGATACCAGCAGCTGTCATGCACCAGGGCAAGAGGTAAAATAGCAGTTATGGTGAACATTCTCATATATATGTTGCATCATGTGACATGGTGAGTCAGCATGAGTTTATCCTTCGTGGTGGTGGGGGAGGGGGGTTGGGAGATGGTAGGGGGGTTGGGAGAAGGGATGATTGAAAATAAAAGAAGGAAATAATAGGATTAGAAAATAAGTTTACCTAAGAAACTGTATAGATTCCATACAGAAATATCCAATTCCAACACAAATCTATACAGAATTGTCCAATTCCACACACAAATCCATACAGAATTGTCCAATTTGTTCAATTAACATGCTAAACTGTAGACAGCTTGTTGGGGTCCTACTCTCTTGAACTCCCTCCCATAACCTCTCTGTTTCTCCACCTCTTCTCCACATTTAAAAACCTTCTCAAAACCCATATCTTCAACCATCAGCCCTGCTAATCTCTTCCTTCTTGGCCCAATGTTCCCTTTCCTTACTACTATTTGTAATGCTGTGGGACATTCCGTTAAATTAAAGGTGCTGTAGAAGTGCAAGTTGTAGACAAAAGCGTGTATGTGTGTATGTGTAAGCTTTCTTTAGTCATGAGGTTTCAATAGAACATTCTTCCCTTGTTACTCTCGTCTGTTTCTTAACTCTGTCACTGGCAGATGATTCACTGCCATGCTGCATCCATATCTTTTCTAGTTCTACTAAATACATTTCTTTGCAAATTGAATTTCTAAACTCAGTGCTTAATGTTAGTATACTCTTCCGAGTGTAAAAAGTGCTTAGTGTTAGTATACTCTTCCGAGTGTAAAAAGTGCTTAGTGTTAGTATACTCTTCCGAGTGTAAAAAGTGCTTAGTGTTAGCATACTCTTCCCAGTGTACATGGTGCTTAGTGTTAGTATACTCTTTGCAGTGTAAACATTGTTTTGTCTTCCACGTCTAAACTTCATCTATACTTTTCAATCTCTGACCCAATAATAGAAAGATGCATAAGTTTTACTCTTATCCTTCCTGCTTGCTATTGCTCAATGGTCCAGCTATCAATGCTATCCTTTAAGCAGCCTTTAAAGAGATCCATTCCTCTAGGGTTTCTCTCAGTGCCAATAGTGATTAAATTGTGGTGTCAGGTACACAGGCAGATGTGGCATCTGTATTGTGATTCCTTTAGCCAAAGTCTCTGACAGATTATGCAGTAGTTCCAATATAACTCAGAAATCACATGGATTCAAGTAAAACTCAATAATATTGTAATCCACGTTAACTCATATTGTCATCCATTGGATGTCTTTTGTTTCCCATCATTGCATTTTTATATCTGTATAATTTAGAAGGATTTGCAGTAGTTTATTTTAATCCACTGTAATTCTATAAAGTTGTGGTGGAATTTAGTGAAGGATCTGATAGTTGCCAATTTACATCCAAGAAATGCAGTGCTACACTAATTACCACTGAGCCACTGGATCAAATCTGACTGATTAATTTCTATAAATGCTTCTCTTTTAGTGGGTTAGCTTTTATCCACATTACCAGCCAAGTCTTTTTGTGTTGACCAGAACAATATAAAGTCAGTGATGGTGCAACTACTGTGACGTTCCAGCAGTGGAAATATCCAATATTAAAAACATCGAACACATGAGAAACAATTACATTGTGTGACTTGCACATTGCATGTGCATTCCAGGTGCACCATTTTAAACCAGCCAAAAAACTCACCACAAAATGTCACTTCTTTGAATCACTCACCACAATAATAATCAAAATCAGATTCCAATCCATTAAGCATCCTGAGTAAAATTAGTGCAAAACTCATGACATACTCTGCTAAAATAGCAAGATGTTTTCATCTTTAACATGTGCCAATGTTTTATGGTACCATTTATCAACATGTTATGCAAAAAATCTAATGTCAAATTCATGCCAGGGAAAACAGAGTAGATACCACAACTTTGTCTGAAGTGCATTATCCATATGGCGTATGGTGACATGATGACAGGATCTGACTTGTGTGTTTTCAGGATACTTGATAAAACAAATCAATGTAGTGGCGACGTTATACATTGTACCACCTGCACTAAGGAGAAACCTTCCTTGCTGTCTCACAAATTCCACTGCTGCACATGTGCTGAAGTGAACAGTTTTTGTTGCTGACATCATCATTACTGAAGCAGACCAAAGTACTGTCTAGAAACAGTATATGCTAGAAATGTACCTGGATGGTTTCTGTCGTCAAATCCAGTCTGTTCATCATCTAATCTCAGATTTTGTTTCGTGATTTTAAAAAGTATCCTTGGTTATGCATAAAGACTTATATCAACAATTACAAAAACCTTGGAGTGATTAACAAGGATGTAATTGAGAGCTTCGTGTGACATGAGGCTTTGCCGGAGTGATTTAAAAATGGCGAACCCTGTGGCTGTTACCTCATTCCAGCACATTCACCACTGCAGTTTTACTTTAAAGAAAATAAATTAACAATGTTGGACACTCCAACTCACCTAGAGTCGGACAGAATTCTGCAGTGGCCATAGTGGATCATGTTACTCCTTGTGACATCATTATTAAAGGTTATAGCATTATGTGATTCTCTGAAAGATTTTACAGGGGATTTTTGTTCTTTGCAGTAGATTCCATATTACTGTACTGTACATAACTGGCTTGAATATGTTATAAGACTGTTACACAGTCAAGCAGTACAGAAAGTCAATAAGTTACAATCCTGGAGCCTTTGTTGTTTCAGCTCATATCTTTCACAACTGCAAACATGTTTTGCAGTTTGCACTTGGATTGTCCCCAGCCGCCATGACTATTGCGCCATAAGTGCTCACTGTGGGGCAACATTACATGACAGGAAGCCAGGGTTGGTCAAGGCTCTTTCAGCCTGTTGCATGGATATATCACTATATTACAATAAATTAATCTATGGTTTCATTTAGTTTGGAGGTTGTCCAAACTCAAGCAATGCATTATGGCATCAATATCCTTGTGTCCTGGCCAACATTCCTCCATCAAACCTTACCACTGAGACAGATTAACTGGCCATTCATCTCAATGCTGGTATTGGGATCTTGTTGTCCATAGAATGACTGCCGTGTTTGCCTACATAACAACAGTCACTGCACTTCAAAGTAGATCATTGTATATGAAACTCTTTAAGATGTTTCTGAGAAATTAGATAAAGTGCTATATGTATATATACAGTAGAGGCTGTCTGATAGGAATACTATTGTGCTGTTTTATCTAGTGAGTTTCAGTAAATCCAAGAGAATTATGAGAACTCAATCAGTACCTGAGTAGCTCATCTGTACAATAGAGTGGCCCAATAACTGGCAGAAACTGCACTCAGAGTTCTGCTGCCTGAGTAGTGATGGATGATTAGTTGTAGCTGTCAGGATTTTATACTTCCAGGGCTTGCAGCAATCTGAAAATCTGTGCAGAAAGATGGCAATGTGAAAAAATAACAAGCCTTGGAAGAGGTTAAGACAAACAATATCAAATGATTTCCAGTCCTAAGAACAATCTTCTTTTAACCACATTTCTCCTACCATGCACAACTGCTTCACCACAAAGTATCTGTACTCCATGTAAGCAGTGTTTAGATAATAATAAGGGACCTCTTTCATGTAAAAGCAGTTCCATAAAAGCTGCAGATAGCATCAACACATAACTCACTGATTCAGTTAAATAAATAAAGGAATGTAAAATTGAAAACTTTTAAACCTGTAACAGAAAGCAGACACCCTACAGAAACCACATCGTGTAAGGGGGCTTTTTATTTGCTGCCAATGTTTGAGGGTGATTTTTTTAGCAGCAGTACATAAAGAATGACTTAGAGCACAGATATAGACAGCGAAGCACAGCTTGCTGTAACTCAAACTTTATAGACCTGAAGAAAAGGAGTTTTGTGTCATTCCAGGAACGCTTGCAGGAAATAAAATAGTTGCTTGAACTGAGAGGTTTTTGTGAACTGTCTGCTTTCTACACAGTTTTTAATGTGATTCAATGTGGTCATGAGCTGTTAACCACAATAAAGAGAAGCCTTGTGATTTTACAACTTACATGTTCACATGAGACGTACCGAAATATTTCAAGGAAAGTCAATGCAATCCTACGTTACACTGTTACAAAAAACTAAAGCTTAGAAAGACATTTCTTATATGGAAATGTAGGGATAAATATTCATCTTTGCTGCCTGGGCAGTAAATTGGCAGAGAGAATCGCTTGCTCATTGTAGAACCCGTCCAGTTTTCATATCATTGATTAAAAAAATTGGGCAGGTTTCACAACAGGCTGGCGATCCACTCCACCAGATTATTGCATAGGCAGTGGAGACAAAAATCTATTCCATAATCCTTTTCTTGGGCCGGATCTTGCTGGAGCCGGGAATCTCGTGGCATTCACTGTTAGTTAGACTTTTTTCTGCACCCTACAGCTCAAAAAATTTTTACGCTGTGACTTGCTGGAAGTGTGAGCTTATAATGGTGTAGCAAGGGTAACGAGGCATTTGGTACCTTAGTGAATGGTGGGACCAACACTGTATCTCCTTCACCAATGAATTTTAAGGATTGAGAAAGAAACAAAGGAATGATGAAGAAGAAGGGTGAATTAGAGTCAAATCAGGTGCACAAAGAGAAATAGAGAGGAAAAGAAAGATTGGATTAAGGGAGAGAGAAAAAAGAGACAGAAAGAAAAAGTAAGAAAAAAAATTTAAAATTTAAAATTTGACATTTTTAAATTCTCTAACAACAATTGACTACATGCAGGAATGAGATTGAACAGCTTAAATTATTCCCTTTCTGGTCAGAGAGGTTGATTGGCAATGCATTAACAATTAACACGTCGTTAAAAAGGAACTTAAGCAGTTAATTTCCAGCCCTAACTTTCTGCGGTGAGTTTAATGAGCAATTAATGTGCAAGTTCTTAAAAATAACGGGGCGGCTAAGGGCGATTTGTCGTTTCTGTGAAGCAAATGGTGCAAATCGACCAGCAAGTTCTGAAGATTCGCAACTTACAGTGTATCTCTTTATCCACTAAACTTGCTGGCCGATTTGCACATTAATAACGGTGTGCATCGTTAATGCGCCGTTATTTTTCCAGCAAGATCTGGTCCAATGTCTTTCAAATCATTCTTTTTACTATGGGCGACAATGAAACTCCTTATTATCATAAATAGCATAATTATTTATTAACATAGAACTTCAAAACACTAAGGCTCTGAAATTCCGATCATTTAGCAGTGTGAATACCTGGCGGATCTATGTTGTGGGGAATCTGAATTTGGAGAGGAGAAAAGATCCACCTGCTTAAGTTCTGCTCTAAATTCCACTGGAAGTGAGGGAGGGTATAGCCTGCCATAGCTAAGATGTAGCCATGCAAATGATGCAGTTAGGTCAGGGTGGCATCATCAGTCCTAAATTCTAAAGCCATTTCTGTCCTGAGAATTGGCCAGCTACCATGTGCCACTCTAAAACAGGGGTAACTTAGAATAGCAGCTGAGGAAAGCTAATGCTGCAGTTTAGAGATGAGTTGCTGTGTTTCATTGTGGTGTTAGATAGAGACTCAGATCCTAAAATTCCGATATACTGCCAGAGGTGTGGCAGGCGTGACTTCCGTTTGCCCACATGCCCCAATACTGCTCCCACCCTTTACTATTGCTGGGCGGGACAAAGACTAAAGTCCCACCAGCAATTGATGAGTTATGCCAGGGTGGCCAGAAATACAAAGAGGGCACGCAGAAGAAATTATTATAAGGTCACAGCTACAGTATTTAAATTGGGACTGCTCTTAAAGCAGAACCAGTATGCAGGAAGATGAAGACATGTCTGCAACAGGAACAAATAAGAAGAGAATAGCAAACTTCTGAGAGAGGGACAGAAATATGCTTCTGACTGAAATTAAACAAAGAATATATGGAATAGTGGGAGTTGGTGGTATGAGACCTGTCAACACACAAGCCAGTACCATGTAGAAGGAGGTGGCACAGACAGTGAGTGGCAACTCTCTAACCCCACAGGACCTCACTTCACTGTTTAATGACCTTACAAGGTCAGCAATGGTAAGTGTAATGGCAGCAAGATGCCATTCATCTATAATTTAAACTTTTCAGACTATAGACCAGTATTAACCTTAAAAGCGTACTAACAAACTTAAGGGTACAAACCTGTGAACTAAATGAACTGCACAGACTCCTTCATATCCAGTTACATATATCACAGGAGAATCCTGAAATTCATACCTGGCCTTTGAAGAATAATTTTCTCCGTGGCAACTTCATAAGGGAAAGAACCTACATTTAGATAGCTCCTTTTACATCCTTAGGAGGTAAGTGGCAAAATATAAGCCCACATTTGGAAGCTTCTGGCTATACAGCTATACATCAAAAAAACTACAAAGAATAATGGCCTTGTCCCTCTCACGAACCCGACTTACATCTTTATCCCAGATATAGCTATCAATCAAACTTATTACTTTAAAAAGATCCACAGGATGCCAAACACATGGTAGGTTGGAATTGGGTGGCTCAGCTCCTTCCTGAGAAACCCATTGACCTGTTCAACCACTTTGATGAGTCTGTGATTGCAGGAAATTAACCCTTGTCCAGAAAGCTATCAGGAAAGCTGCTGAACAGAATGACATTAGTGGCAATTCATTCAACTGATATTAGCTTATTGAACCACCCTTTCATTCCTAGGAGCATCCTTCAGGTGCACATTGATGCCTGTGGCATATGAGACTGGGCTGTGTATTCTCTGCAGCCTGTAGAAATAGCTAGCAGTAATCGATTTTAACTCAGTGTGTGTTATGATCAGAAAAAACTAATCCAATAAATAATCCTTCATGGACAAAAATGCTTCAGTTTTGTCAGCTAAGTAGCATGAGAAATCTTTATTTTATGTCAAATACTAAAGATACTCAAGATATAAAGCATACAAAATATATAATTTGAAGCAAGTGCTGCCTTTTTTTAACCTTAGGTTTTTCCTCTTCCTCACTAATTTTCTATCAACATTCTCCCCTCCTCTTCTCTCCTGAAGGTATGGTTTCATGTATAGTAGGTATGCACTGCTACCTTGCCTAAGTAGTCATTATTCATGTGCAATGGTGTAAGCAGGCTATTCAACTGTGAAGAGCATCATTGCTGAACCCAATCCTGTCCTCACCCAATGTCTGTGTGTGGGTGAATTTCCAGCAGGGGTTGATGGAAAGTGATCAGGAGCAGAAACCTTGGTCAATTTTTTTTCTTCCTAATCCAGGGGTGCTGGGAGCAATTGTAGTGCCCCCTGGATCTATCACACTAGCAGAGATTAACTAACTCAGCACAGACTGGTGATCAAATCTGGGATTGTTCTGCTCTGTATGGCTCACTTACTCAATGGATAAATCCCTTTGAGCTATTGGTGGGGCTAAGTGAGCTACTTTAAAGAGGCGTTAACACCTGGTATTGCGAGATAGTTTACTGGATTTGTACACAGAGAAGTGTGTAAAGTTGTGATTGGTGATACAACGACATCGTTGCATTACTCACCATTCCTATTGCTGATTGAGTTTTAAGAAGTTTTAGCTGATTTCAGAAAATCACACATGCTGCAGTACAAACTTGCTGTAAAAGCATCATGGCAGCTGTGTTAGAACTTTTAGACCAGGTTATTCCATGAACTGAATGCACCTAAATATTCCTCAAAAATGCAACTGTACACCTTCAGGTCTCTTTATAAAAAGCACAGTTGTGGGGTAATGTGGCTCTAATCTATGCTGGTAAGCAATTATTTAAAGGGGGATTGTTGCTATATTAGGGATGGAGAGCGAACAGACATCGACTGCAGCACACTGACATCATATGCAAGTGAGGTGGTGGTGTTTCTGTGACTATATAGTTTTACATGAACTACATTGTATAATGCAAATTGCTCAATTACTCATTGGATAAACTCTGAGCTCTTTGTGGAACTAGGTGAGCTACGTTGACGAGGTCACAACTACTGGTATTACAAGATAGTTTACCAATTAGTAAACAAGGAATTGTGTAAAGCTGTGATTGGTGGCACAAGGACACAGTTGCATAATTCACAATTCCTGTCGCTGAATTTTTTTTAATAAGTTTAAGCTGATTTCAAAAGAAGACTGGAATAAATTCAAGAAAACATTTCAAATAATGCTGTTTGTTTGGTTGGTAATAAAGTGCCATACTCTAAGAACTTTTTTTAAATTTCAAAAGCAATGCTGTGTGAGTTCTTAAAAGTGACATGCACAATCTTAAGGAGAATGCACACTGAACGGTTTACTAATGGCTACAGTGTAGATATGTGTAGGTTTTATCCTGGAATAGGGGTGTTGAGCTGATTAAAACGCTCATCTGTTGTCTGGTGCTTTTATTTGTCTAGCACAGAACCCGCATATTCATATAATAGACACATGATAGGATTTTAAAATGAGCAGGGAAGGAGCTCGTGGTTGTATCACATGTGGGTCCGAGTGATGTTAGAGACAGGCAGTCTCAAGAACTAAAGGGGAAGTGTATAGAAATGGTGAATATGCTTTTGAGAATGGGGTAAAAGGGTGGTGAGATCTGGGCTCCTTCTGGTGATGACAGGAGGTGATGAAAGGTTGAGCAGGATAATTGGGCTCAACAAATGGTTCAAAAGGTAGTGTAGAAAGCAACGGATGGATTTCATTGGCGACAGGGAAAGGCTTTGGGGCAAACATAACTTCTTTAGGAGAGAAGGATTTGATATGAATCAATTTTGCAGTAGAAAGTTGGGCCTAAATGTGATGAATATATTTGAGAAGTATCTGATGCAAAGGGAATGGGGAATGTAAAAATGACCATGACAAAATTAGAATGTGCAGAAAGTATAGGGAAGTACAGCAGAGGAGTTGAGGTAAGAAAAGACATCAGAGGGAGAAATATCTAAAGTAACAAGGAACATATTAGGAATAAAATTTTTGTAGCTGGAAATTTGCACAGATGTAAAACTTTAAACATAACAGAGATTGAGAGAGACATTCAAGAGACTCAGTGGGGATAGAGGAGAAACTAGGTGGCATAGTAGATTAGAACATTGTGCTTGAACTCATTTTTTGCATTAAGCACAACAATTGGCATTCTCACCCAGCGAATTCAGAAGGATCAGAAGGATAGGTAAAGTGGAGGTACTTAAAAGATTGTCTGCGCTCAAAGTAGAAAATCATGTCTGACAAATTTATTAGAGTTCTTCGAGGAAGTAACGGGCAGGGTGGATAAAGGGGAACCAATGGATGCAGTATATTTGGATTTCCAAAAGGCATTCGATAAGGTGCCACACAAAAGATTACTGCACAAGTTAAGAGCACATGGTGTTGGGGGTAATATACTGGCACGGATAGAGGATTGGCTAACTAACAGAAAACAAAGAGTCGGGATAAAAGGATCATTTTCAAAATGGCAATCTGTAACTAGTGGGGTGCCGCAGGGATCAGTGCTGGGGCTCATCTATTTACAATATATATCAATGACTTGGATGAAGGAACAGAGTGTCTTGTGGCCAAATTTGCTGATGATACAAAGATAGGTGGAAAAGCAAGTTGCGATGAGGACACAAAGTGTCTGCAAAGGGATATTGACAGGTTAAGCGAATGGGCAAAAATTTGACAGATGGAATATAATGTGGGAAAATGTGAAGTCATCCACTTTGGGAGGAAAAATAAAAAAGCAAAATATTATTTGAATGGAGAAATACTACAAAATGCTGCGGTACAGAGGGATCTGGGTGTCCTCGTACATGAAACACAAAAAGTCAACATACAGGTGCAGCAGGTAATCCGGAAGGCAAACAGAATGTTGGCCTTTATTTCTAGGGGGATGGAGTATAAAAGCAGGGAAGTCATGCTACAACTGTACAGGGTGCTGGTGAGACCACATCTGAAGTACTGTGTACAGTTCTGGTGCCCTTATTTAAGGAAGAACATACTTGCATTGGAGGCAGTACAGAGAAGGTTCACTAGGTTGATTTCGGGTATGGAAGGGTGGTCTTATGAAGAAAAATTGAACAGGTTGGGTCTATACTCATTGGAGTTTAGAAGAATGAGAGGAGATCTTATTGAAACATACAAGATTCTGAGGGGACTCGATAGGGTAGATGCTGAGAGGATGTTACCCCTCATGGGGGAATCTAAAACTAGGGGGCATAGTCTCAGGATAAGGGGTCGCCCATTTAAGGCGGAAATGAGGAGGAATTTCTTTTCCCAGAGGGTCGTGAATCTTTGGAATTCTTTACCCCAAAAAGCTGTGGAGGCTGAGTCATAGAGTACATTCAAGGCTGAGTTCGACAAATTTTTTATCAGCAAGGGAGTCAAAGGATATGTGGAAAGGGCGGGAAAGTGGAGTTGAGGTAAAAATCAGATCAGCCATGAATCTCATTGAATGGCGGAGCAGGCTCGAGGGATCGAATTGCCTACTCCTGCTCCTATTTCTTATGGTCTTATAAAATAACTTTTTAAATAACTTTTTTCAGTGACATAAAGTTAAAATTCTATGTTGTATGTCAGCAACACAAAATTTGTTTTAACTCTTTCACATTTAGCACTGCAATTGCAAATTCTGAGAGGATTGTTTGGAAATTCAAAGATACCAGCAACACTTATTGTCATCAACATCAAATGGCCTGAAGTGCTTGATGCTGACCCTGGTGCCAAAAGTTGAAAAAACTTCCATTCCCCCACACTGATAGCCCTCATTTTGACATACACAAATGCTGTTGAAAATGTACAGCCCTTCCGGCAGTCTCACCAGAACTGCGTTGGATTGTGACAGAAGGGCTGAAAATTAAGGAAAGAACTTGCATTTATATAGCGCCTTTCATGACCTTAGGTCACATCCCAGGCCTAGGCCCCATAGCCACCAGTGGATGGGCTGGTATGCCTGGTCCACTGGTGCACTGGTCCACTGGCACGCCATGGATGGGCTGGTATGCCTGGTCCACTGGCACGCCATGGATGCAGGAACTCCCGCAAGGGCAAGTGGAAACTCCCATGAAAGGCTGGGACATGGTATAACCTGGACCCCTACAAACTCAGGTCAAATTGGAATTTTTCAGCCCCCTTACAAAGGAGTGGCCAGCATCTACCAGGACCCTTGGCCTCCCCAGGCTGCTGGGGTCTGTGGGCATCTTCCATTGATCTTAAGTGTAGAACTTCCCCCTGACCCTGTGAACTTTAGCAGCAACAGTGCTGGTGGCCCCAGGCGGGCATTCTATCAATTACACTGGGACATCGGCCCTGCGTGTTTTCAGTCCCAAAAGAAATAAAAATCCATATAACCAATGTAATTTTGACTTGGAAGACAAGTGAGACAAACTCAAATGAATCTCTAACAATGAAGAACAAAGATTTGCGTTTTAAAATAATGAGATTACATAAAGTAAATGTTTGAACTGAATTTAGAACATAAGACCGTAGTGCATGATTTGCTATGTGCAATGAGAAAGAATGTGCCAGTGAAATGCGACATAAAACGGAACTTGCTTTCACTTGGGATTTTTGTATCATAACAATAATAACAATAATACTTGTATTTATATAGTGGCTAATCTGAACAATCTGAAAGCACCTCACACAATCGATTACATTTGACATGTAGGTAAATGTAAACTGCCTAGAATGTGAACATCTTGTTGATTATTTCAAAAAGAATCATGACAGAATGTTGTTGCAGATAAATAAAAAGGGCTATTAGCTCTAACCTAGGACAATCGGTAAGATAGCAGTTTTGAGTAAGACGGAGTCAGAGAGGCTGGCAGAAGTCCTTCCATATGTAGAGAAGTGCCATTCTGGGCCTTAGGTAGGGTTACAATGGAGAAGGCAAATGGAAATTGATCCAGGAAGGAATAATTGTCATTGGAAGAGGGGCCCGAGAGCACTCAGTCAGAAACAAATTCTTTAACCTTCTTCTCTTCAGCCCTTGCCAGGCCTTGGAACACTCCAAGGGTGCTGCTTGGAATTTCCAGTGACAAAGCAGGGCAAACACCTCAGCTGCACCTTTACAGGCACAGGGAACCCAACCCGAATATTTAAATGACCCTGTCATTGGGATTTGGGGCAACATCAGAGGGAGGTCAAAGTGATGGGTGATAACTGTACCCTGCCGCACGTCCGTCCCCTCACCAGGGTCCATGGGAATTTTATTCTTAGCGCTGCCCCTTGGCAACATCATCCAAAAACACGTCATGTTCCACATGTACACTGACGACACCCAGCTCAACCTCATCACCACCTCCCTCGACTCCTCCACTGCCTTTGATTTGACACATTGCTTGTCCGATGAGCAAAAATTTCTTCCAACTAAATATTGGGAAGACCGAAGCCATTGTCTTTG
Organism: Heptranchias perlo; assembly: GCF_035084215.1. Lineage (NCBI taxonomy): Eukaryota > Metazoa > Chordata > Chondrichthyes > Hexanchiformes > Hexanchidae > Heptranchias > Heptranchias perlo. The sequence continues at coordinate 70,901,881 of NC_090329.1, read as the reverse complement.
GTCCCCGCCACAAACTCCGTTCCCTAGCCACCGACTCCATCCTTCTACCTGGACACTGTCTGAGGCTGAACCAGACCGTTCGCAATCTTGGCGTCCTATTTGACCCTGAGATAAGCATTCGACCACATATCCGCTCCATCACCAAGACCGCCTACTTCCACCTCTGTAACATCGACCGTCTCTGCCCCTGCCACAGCTCATCTGCTGCTGAAACCCTCATCCATGCCTTTGTTACCTCTAGACTTGACTATTCCAATACTCTCCCAGCTGGCCTCCCATCTTCCACCCTCCATAAACGTGAACTCATCCAAACTCAGGATGATACCAGAATTGAAAGGTTATAATTATAAAGAAAGGCTCAAAATATTAGGGCTTTTTCGCTGGAACAGAGAAGGCTAAAGGAAGATTTAATAAAAGTTTTCAAAATCATGAAAAGTTTTGGAAGGATAAATAGTGAAAGAATGTTTCCACTGGTTGGCAAATTAATAGCAAGAGGATACAAACTGAGGATTAGAATTATGAATGGATTCAATAGGGTGGATGTGGAAAAACTGTTTCCACTTGTGGGTGAGTTCATAACAAGGAGGCATAAATATAAGATAACTTCTAACAGATCAAATAAAGAATTTAGGTGGAATTTCTTTACATTGAGAGTGGTGAGAATGTGGAACTCACTGCCACATGGAGTGGTTGAAGCAGATAGCATTGATGCAATTAATGGGAGGTTTGTTGCACACACGAGGGAGAAGGGAATAGAAGGATGTGGGGGCAGGGTGGGAAGAGATAATTAGAGTCAGAGGAAGCTCGTATGGAGTATAAACACCGGCATAGACCAGTTGGGCCGAATAGCCCGTTTCTGTGCTGTAGATTTCATGTAATTCTTTGTAATCATTGGGAAATGAGAAGAAATGTTTTCACTTGGGGTTATTAGAATATGGAATACTTTGCCACAAATGACTGTTGTGTCAGAGATCATGTCATTTAAAAAGGAATTAGATAAGTATTTGAAAATGAAGAAAATAAAAGAATATGGGTAAAGCGCAGGGAATTGGGATTGGAATAGATAGTTCCAGTTGAAGAGCTACAGTTGCACAGGCACAGGCTGTGCTGTAATAGTTATGATTCGATAACTGAAATGAACTATCAAATACTGCATTTATATTGTAGGGTTGCAACCGCCAATTGTTAATGAGGTGGTGCTGCTGTCGTTGGAGCCCAGGTACCAGAGAAAGAAGTGGGCCCAAAATTCCTGGGGTCAGAGAGTGCAGACAGCAAGATTTCCACCTGGAGATGGCCAGGAATTTGGGGTGGTTACACCAGGATTCCCCCCATTTGCACTGGCCCTTTAAATCCCAGTGGATGAAGCCATAGACAGATCTTCCACCCGCCCTTTCCAATTCAAGTTGGTGCGTCTGGGAATGTTTTGGGGCTTCCCTGGGAAATTTTACCCATTCTGCCCTTAAAAGGCCTCATTAATACTCTTGTTGGCTGAGAGCTGGCATGAGTACTGCTGAGGTCCCAGGAAAGGCTCCAGAAGCTCCTGAGGAAAATGTAATTGATCCCGGAAGAGACTGATTTTTTCAAATGGTGCAGGCTCCCTTTGGAGCGAAGACCATTTTGTTTTTTAAAAGCAAAATACTGCGGATGCTGGAAATTTGAAATAAAAATAGAAAATGCTGAAAATACTCAGCAAGTCAGGCAGCATCTGTGGCGAAAGAAACAGAGTTAATGTTTCAGGTAATGACCCTTTATCAGAACTGGAACTGGAGCCATTTTGTCTTTCATCTCCCTTGGCCCATGAGGGCGCAGAGGTTCCTCTAGTGGGGTGGATTTGAGCTGCTCTGCCTTCTGGCAGATGGATTGGGAGGGAGTCACTGAAGCGCTCTTGCTGGCATGATGCTCCCACCCCGGTAATGGAAATGACCTCATCCCCAGAATTTGGGATAGAGTCTCTGGGAGGTCTGCTCCACTGGGAGGGCAGGCCCCCCGGAATTTCAGGGTAGTGTTCCCCAACAGCAATATTTATTCAACATGCTTATATTGTGCAACCACTTTAGGATCTGTTTCTGGGTCTGCTTCAGGTATTGGGTGCTAGAGAAACCACTCCACAACTTAAACGTGGCAGTTTCTAATTCGCACAAGTCCTGTTCACCCATCACCCCTGTGCTCGCTGATCTACTGCCTCCTGTTTTGGCCACACCTCGATTTTAAAATTCTCATCCTTATTTTCAAATCGCTCCATGGCTTCCCCCTCCCTATCTCTGTAACCTCCTCTAGCCCTACAACCCTCCGAGATCTCTGCTCTCCTCCAATTCTGGCCTCTTGCACATCCCCGATTTTCATCACTCCACCATTGGCAGTCGTGCCTTCAGCTGCCTAGGCCCTAAGCTCTGGAATTCCCTCCCTAAACCTCTCCGCCTCCCAACCTCTCCCTCCTCCTTTAAGTTTCCCCTTAAAACCTACCTCTGTAACCAAGCTTTTGGTCACCTGTCCTAAATCTCCTTATATGGCTCGATGTCAAATTTTGTTTTCTAACATTCTTGTGAAGCTTACCACATTAAAGGCGCTATATAAATGCAAGTTGTTGTTGTTGTTGTTGTCACTGCTTTGGGAAAAGGAGCAGAGGATGCAGCTCCACAATATAAATATGCTATTAAAACATGGCTTCAGTGTTCAGGTAATGTCACTCTGATTCAGTATGCTGACACCAGTAAAACTATTATTCCTTTTACTTCAGTGGAGGAGAACAGAGTTCCTTTAAGTACACACGCATCAACCTGGATTTTCTGTGTCTATGTGCAGTTATTACATTGAAAATAAAAACAATCATTTCCTATTGAAATGTACGGGAGTCAGTGTTTTATGAGCTGGTCAGGGATGGAATCACTGCCTGTGTTAATAAAATAATCTTATTTTTCAATATTTCTGGTCAGAAAACAATCAAACAGAGTCACAGCAGGCAGGGTGAAAATTCAACTTTTTCACTAGGTTTGGAGGTTGGCAGTTGGTCTTTAAATAATGAAAGGGCTAGATTCGGTCCATGAGGATAGGCTATTTGAGTTAGATAGATTAGGGAGGACCAGGGGATACGATTATAAGTTACCTAATCAAGGTTAGATGTCAGGAGATACTTCTTTTCGCAGAGAGTGGTTGTCCTGTGGAACAAGTTGCTGGCTCGTGCAGTGAATGCAAATTCACTGCAAGCATTTAAAACGGAGCTGGACGAGTTTCTGAGTGTGGCCGATATAACTATATCTAAAGGGTAGAAGGGTGTTGGGGATGTGTCTCCTAGTCATCATGGTCTCCTTGAACTTCTTTAATCACCCTTAGGAGTTGGGGAGGAATTTCCCAGTGTTTTTTTCCTAAATTGGCCGATAGGTTTTTTCTCTTTGTTTTGCCTCTCACAGGGGATTGTGCGGATGGTTGGTGATTGGTGGGGAGGGAGGGGCAGATGGGGATCATGGTGTGCATAAGTTGCACCATGACAGTGTGGGCTAGGCTCATTAACCAGCTGGTCTTTTGCTGTCCTTCATTTCCAATGCATTCATCAACTGAGAGGAGAATGTAGGTGTAGCTTCATCTCTTTTAATGTTCTCTCCATTTTTTATCTGCTGCCAGTGCTCTTCTACTTTCTTCCTCTCTTTTTTTCATCTTTTGGCTCTGTCCTCATGATCTAATGCTCTTGGGTCAACGTATTTTAGAACAACAACCACTCTGTTCAAAATTGCAAGCACAGAATTACAGACAGGTGAAAGCTTAGTACTTCAATGAGGCACTTTAATGTGGCACGATAAATGGAGAAAATGCCTTATCCTAACACCCCTCTCCCATAGTCACCTTATCTTGCCATAACTACCCAGCTGTTCTACAATAGGTCAAGGCCCAGTAGGGGTTAACATGTATTCTTTTTATTTGTTGTGGGATCTACAGCCTCCCTTTTTGGTGAGAGCAGAATTGAAGCATCTGTCAACTGATAAGTCAGTATAAAGTTGCTGAAAATTTCACATTTGACACTGGCATTGATATTGCCCATATCATGGGTTTTAAATGTTAGGTCCTAATGATCTTTTTCCAGCATATGAGTATAGGACATATGCATCATTTACAGGAACTGCAATATTCAGTAAGATGAAATTTTGTTACAAAACAGGAATTCTTGGGGCATATACAATTAAAATAGTTGAAGGCGTAAGGGCAACAGCTGAGCCACATGCTTAACATACACCACATCAAGCCTGCAGCAATTTTCTAAAATTAAACTGGACTTTAGTATTCTGAATGCTCCACATCCATGCTGAACAAAACATGTGAAATGACCGTGTTTTTTGGAAAACAACAGATTATGTAGAGTTAACCAACAGTAATAAAGTTGCCACTGAATTAAATTTTACTAAGGAATTAATACCAATTTGTGTATGTTTGTAAAATATAAAATATTCCAAGTTCTTTAAACTACGATCAAGATTAAAAAAAAACCTACAACCTGTTCTCTGAAATCTATCTCAAGTGTTATTGCTGGAACTTCTCAACTTTGCTGGAACTAAAGATCAAACAAAACAGGCCCAAGATAAGCAATAAAAACAATACCCTCTATTGACACATTGATGGCTAGACCTTCATATCGACTAGAAATATATCAATCAGCTTTTAATACTTCCAAATAATAATACAATAACTTTTTTATATTTTGTTCAGTGTCATACTCTTAGGCTCAACAAATAGTTATAGGAATCAACAGAACAATACGTTTACCTCCTGAAAGAATGCAAAAACTAGAAAAGAACAGTTAATCCCAATCAAAGCAAACTGTGATTTCTTCTGGCAGCCAGTCTTTGGGTCAAGTTACTGCTGCCCCCCCCCCACAACAGATTTAGGATTGCTATCTAACACTTCTAAATTTATCAGTTCAAAATCGTCTGATAAATTTATAAAGGGCTCCGATATCCAATACCACTAAAGAGACGTTTGTACTGGCTGCATTGTAGTAATAAGGTTATGGAAAATCTGCTCCTCTCCACAAATGTTTATGCATTTGTTGTGCTTGGAGGATTCTAAGAAGGACTTTTTGATTTTATTTTCAAATGTCTTTCAGTTATCTTTCTAATGTGACTACACAATAGGATTCAGTGACATGGTTTGGTCTGGTTTGTGTGAAGTAAAGCTATAACTGTGCTCCTGCCCCATTTAATGTTCAAGGCCTTTGTGCTTCATAACTTTCACCTCGGGATCAGGGAGGCTGCCTGACTTTGGCACATACCAGTATCATTAACCATTTCTATCTTATTTGAATGTTTCTTCTCAATCCTTTTTAAATAGTTTTCTTATTCACAAAATCCCCACTAAGAATTATTTTTAATCGAAAGACCAGCTGCCATAAATTATACTTTCTGAACTGCTATAAATACTGTATCACCTAATACACCCTTTATCACGAATGTGTCTTCAATCGCAGATTCTCACATAATATTATATGTCCCTCCTAAAAATGTATTAACATCAAATGTGCTAATCACGATTTCTAAATAGATTTTTTATAACAAATACCTGTCAGAATTTTTTTTAATGTCAGAAGAAATTAATAAAATGTGAAATGTTCCAAACATGAAATCTCTATATCAGGTTGATGATCATGCCAGTCATTAGAAAATTTATCTCATGAATTAGAAGTGTGCATAAAATGCTGCACATTGGATTCAATCAACATACCTTGTTGTTACATTCTGGTGTAAGTTTAACTTTGAATTCTCAGATGATAATTGAGGCAAAAAATGATGGCCTGGCACTTCTGCATGCTTTATGCCCAGATAACAGCTTAATCTGGGCAGAATCAAATTAAATAGCACAAAAGATTGTGGGATTTTAAGTGTAAGTGATTTGCGCCTATAACTACATTGCGCCCAAGTACCCGTCAACTTTGAAACTCATTCAAGAGAGTCTTCGTCTGAACCAGTCCCCACCCACAAAACTGACCACGTCCCCAGGTCGGAAAGGCACTTTCCACCAATTGCGCTTGTTCAAGAGGGTTCATCACATTGTGCCCAGATTCTCAGGCGCACAGGCACCTGTGGTTACATGAATCCAGTGTTAATCACCTGACCAGCAGTGACCAGCAGTTAATTGAAGCCACAGGTCTGCCCTGCTGCTGCAGAAATCACCAATTGGTTTAAAAAGTTGAAGAATGGCTCATTTCCTGGCAATCCCACTCCTCTTATTACTCTACTACTCCCGAGGCTGCTTGATTGTGCTGATTCATGGGAGATTTTCCGCTCGGGCTTATGTTAATGAATTTGTGCAGAAACTTGGGTGCAATTTCACCTCGGCAAAACTAGCGCAGTGTCGGATGCATTTTGGGTGCAATTTACCAATTGTGCCCCTAGCAGGCCATCTTACTTGAGGCCTGTTGCTGGAAAGAAATCACGCTGGTTATCCCAACCCTCAGCTGTCCAGAAGTTAAGAACCTCAAGTCAAATATTGAATGAATACACAGAATGGTCACCACTTTTAGACAATAATGGGGTGGGCAGTGTTGCACCCAAGGATAAATCTATTTACCGATCTATCTACCTACTTACTGATCTATTTTCTGGTAAAAACCTCAAGTCGAATGTTGACACCCTGGCTACACAATCCCATCACCACTTTTAGACAATAATGGGATGGACAGTGTTAATACACTTTATTAAAGACCTTACGACTGCCATCTTTCCTGCAATTATATAAGGCTCTGGTGAGACGACACCTGGAGTACTGTGTATAGTTTTGGTCTCCTTACCTAAGGAAACATATACTTGCCTTCGAGGGGGTGCATCGAAGGCTCACTAGATTGATTCCTGGGATGAGAAGGTTGTCCTATGAGGAGAGATTATGTAGATTGGGCCTATATTCTCTGGAGTTTAGAAGAATGAGAGGTGATCGCATTGAAACGTTCTACAATTCTTAGAAGGCTTGGCAGGGTAGATGCTGAGAGGCTGTTTCCCCTGGCAAGAGACTCTAGAACTAGGGGTCATAGTCTCAAGATATGGGTTTGGCCAGTTAGGACTGAGATGAGGAATAATTTCCTCACTCAGAGGGTTGTGAATCTTTGAATTTTCTACTCCAGAGGGCTACAGATGCTCAGTTGTTGACTATATTCAAGACTGAGATAGATTGATTTTTTTACACTAAGGGAATTAAAGGATTTGAGGGTACGGCGGGAAAGTGGAGTTGAGGAAGATCAGCCATGATCTGATTGAATGGCGGAGCAGGCTTGAGGGGCTGTATGGCCTACTCCTGCTCCTATGTCTTATGTTCTTATGTTTTCCATAAGTTGATAATTTAGTACTGAAACAGAGTAAAGATATTAAAAATAATAAAGAAGGGCAGAAAAATTATTAAATTTACATAAGTAGTAACATTTTTTATTTTGAAGTGTCTATACACCTAAAGGTTCAGTTCATGGGCTTTCCCAGAGCTGCCAGCAGCAGCTGAACAGACTCAACAAGGTGGTATGAATTTGTGCCCACAACTCCCAGAATTTTCATGATTGACAGCAAGATCGGACATTCATAATGTGTGTTAGGTATTGATGTTTGTAAATTCTGCATCCTCCTCTCATGCTGTTCATCAATGGAAAATGATTGAAATTCTCAGCAAGCCATTATTAGAAGCAGTTCAAGTAATTTTTATTTGCTCTTTGTAAAAAAAAAAGGAAAATAATAGAAGATGTGGGGGATAATTTTTACCTGTCTACCACCGCCCCCTCCACCGTTTACACTGAGAAATGGAGTGGTAGGCAGGTGAAAATCTTTTATAAAACCTACCGCTCTTTGACCACCTGTGGATCTCTCGACTCGATACTCGAGCAGGCCTTGAAACTGTTGGCCAGATCTTCCGCTCGAAACAGATGGGAGCCATATTAAAATATTGCAACTTGAGTCAGAGGGCGTTTTTAGGACCTTGAACGCCTAAAGGAGGCCCAGAAACATTGCAGGCAAGTTTTTAAAAAATCTTCCCTCCCACTGCCAGCCATTCAGTGGCTCCCCATCCCACATCCCCCCTCCCCACCAGCCATTCAGTGGCTCCCCCACCCACGTTCCCCCCCTCCCCCACCAGTCACTCAGTGGCTGCCATCCCACGTCCCCCCCCCCACCAGCCACTCAGTGGCTGCCATCCCAAGTCCACCCGCCAGTATTTCCTACCGTCTCCTGTAATAAACTGGATAGCCAGGTGGTGTAGGATAGAATACTAGAGCCTGGTCTTCAGTTGCTTCCAAGCCTTTATTCACAGAGATCCACACTATGTCCACACCACACCCTAGATCAGCTCTCTTATAAATGGATACAAGAGAGTTCCCAATTGATACGCACCACCTGAATACAATTAACACTAATTGATATAAATGACATGGTTACAATTAACATCGTCTTCACATTTTGACTTCAGGTTTGGCTCCACGGAGGATCTGCAGAATTTTCTGTTCCCCCCACCCCTTCCAATCAGCGAGCTACATGTCAGCACTTATTGTGTACTGGCAATGCACTGAGATTATACAGATGATGCCTGTCCATAGGAAAATAGTGCTGGCTCCTCACTGGTGCCATTGGATGGGCAGTCTGATCACTCCACCCACCTGATGTGTGCCCAGCCTGAAAATAGGTTCCATGAACTTTTATCTGCGGTGACTTTCATAGAAAATGAATGTAAGTTGCATTCATGAGGTTGTTCATTTAGCAGAGCATCAAATTCCTGAAGAATTGTACAACTTTTCAAGATTGGAGGGAGGTTCTGAATAAAAGGTCTGAAATTAAACATTTATTTAAGGAGAACCTTTTACATAGAATGACATAGAATGTACAGCACAGAAACAGGCCATTCAGCCTAACTTTTCTATGCCGGTGTTTATGCTCCACACGAGCCTCCTCCTACCCTTCTTCATCTAACCCTATCAGCATATCCTTTCTATTCCTTTCTCCCTCATGTGTTTATCTAGTTTCCCCTTAAATGCATCTATGCTATTTGCCTCAACTACTCCTTGTGGTAGTGAGTTCCACATTCTAACCACTCTCTGGGTGAAGAAGTTTCTCCTGAATTCCCTATTGGATTTATTAGTAACTATCTTATATTTAAGGCCCTTACTTCTGATCTCCTCCTCAAATGGAAACATCTTCTCCACATCTATCCTAGCAAACCCTTTCATAATCTTAAAGACCTCGATCAGGTCTCCACTCAGCCTTCTCTTTCCTAGAGCAAAGAGCCCCAGCTTGTTCAGTCTTTCTTGATAGGTATAATCCTCTCAGTTCCGGTATCACCCTTGTAAATCTTTTTTCTGAGGATTCGGACAAAGCCGCCACAGCTTTTAATAGTCCTCAAGTATTTTCAAGTCTTCTGCAAACCTGTGTTCCAATTTTGCAAGAGTTCCCGTTTGGATGGTTATTGTAAGTTCATCTGCACAACCAAATTTCCTTGACTGGGTCGGCGAGATATCACTGCAGGAACTCATTGGTCAGTAGTTGAGGTCTGTGAATTTGTTTCATGAAATGTACACAGAACTTGCGGTTGGTGAGCATGGCTGTTAGTAGGCACAATGCTGGTTTGTAACGTACTATTCTAGTCATTTTTACAGTAAACGGTCCAAACTGAACCATGTACTGCAGACAAGTCGACAAAAGCCACTGCTGCGATGAGGCCAAACTGATATCTAGCTTCGATGTAGGTTGTGAGTGCAATTACCTGGTCACAGGTGCTCCATCCAGGACTAAACCCACTTTTCTCCTCTGGGATGTAATTCTCGAAGAGCGGCATGAGCCTTTGGAGTAACATCCTTTCCAGGAGCTTGTGCATGATGCACAGCAATAATATTGGCTGGTAGTTTCTCGGATCAACGGCTGCTTTCCCCAGTTTCAGGATGGTGATCACCGATGCATCTGGCATCTGGCTAGAGGCACGCAGGTTGGTAAAGAAGCACGCCAGCTAATTGAAGGCATATTGACCTAGTTTCTTCAGGAATCTATCGAGCTCCTTCTTAAATATATTCAGTGACTTGGCCTCCACAGCCTTCTGTGGTAGAGAATTCCACAGGTTCACCACTCTCTGAGTGAAGAAATTTCTCCTCATCTCAGTCCTAATTGTCCTACCCCGTATTCTGAGACTATGACCCCTTGTTCTGGACTCCCCAGCCAGGGGAAACATCCTCCCTGCATCCAGTCTGTCTGGCCCTGTCAGAATTTTATATGTTTCAATGAGATCCCCTCTCATTCTTCTAAACTCAAGTGAATACAGGCCGAGTCGACCCAATCTCTCCTCATAGGACAGTCCTGCCATCCCAGGAATCAGTCTGGTGAACCTTCGCTGCACTCCCTCTATGGCAAGTATATCCTTTCTTCGGTAAGGAGACCAAAACTGCACACAATACTCCAGGTGTGGTCTCACCAAGGCCCTGTATAACTGCAGTAAGACATCCTTGCTCGTGTACTCAAATCCTCTTGCAATGAAGGCCAACATACCATTTGCCTTCCTAACTGCTTGCTGCACCTGCATATTTGCTTTCAGTGACTGGTGTACAAGGACACCCAGGTCCCTTTGTACATCAACATTTCCCAATCTATCACCATTTAAAAAATACTCTGCCCGTCTGTTTTTCCTTCCGAAGTGGATAACTTCACATTTATCCACATTATACTGCATCTGCCATATATTTGCCCACTCACTCAACTTGTCTAAATCGCCTGAAGCCTCTTTGCATCCTCCTCACAACTCACGATTCCACCTAGTTTTGTGTGGTCAGCAAACTTGGAAATATTACATTTGGTTCCCTCATCCAAATCATTGATATATATTGTGAATAGCTGGGGCCCAAGCACTGATCCCTGCGGTACCCCACTAGTCGCTGCCTGCCACCCCGAAAAAGACCTATTTATTCCTACACTCTGTTTCCTGTCTGTTAACCAATTTTCAATCCATTCCAATCCCATGTGCTTTAATTTTGCACACTAACCTCTTATGTGGGACTTTATCAAAGGCCTTCTGAAAATCTAAATAAACCACATCCACTGGTTCTCCCTTATCTATTCTACCAGTTACATCCTCAAAAAACTCCAATAGGTTTATCAAACATGATTTCCCTTTCATAAATCCATGTTGCCTTTGTCTAATCCCGTTGATATTTTCTAAGTGTCCTGTTATCACATCCTTTATAATAGACTCTAGCATTTTCCCTACTACTGATGATAAGCTAACCGGTCTGTAGTTCCATGTTTTCTCTCTCCCTCCTTTTTTAAATAGTGGAGTTACATTTGCCACCCTCCAATCTGCAGGAACTGTTCCATAATCTATAGATTTTTGGAAGATGACAACTAATGCATCGACTATTTCCATGGCTACCTCATTTAGTACTCTGGGATGCAGATTATCAGGCCTTGGGGATTTATCAGCTTTCAGTCCCATTAATTTCTCCAGCACTATTTTTTTACTAATACTAATTTCCTTTAATTCCTCCTTCTCACTAGTCCCTTGGTTCCCTAGCATTTCTGGGAAGTTATTTGTGTCCTCTTCCGTGAAGACAAAACCAAAGTATTTGTTTAATTGCTCTGCCATTTCCCTGTTCCCCATTATAAATCCTCTCGTTTCTGACTGTAAGGGACCTACATTTGTCTTCACTAATCTTTTTCTTTTTACATACTAGTAGAAGTTTTTACAGTCCACTTTTATGTTTCTTGCAAGTTTACTCTCAAACTCTATTTTTCCCCTCTTGATCAATCTCTTAGTCCTTTTTTGCTGAATTCTAAACTGCTCCCAATCCTTAGGCTTGCTACTTTTTCTGGCAACTTTATATGACTCCTCTTTGGATCTAATACTATCCTTAATTTCTTTTGTTAGCCATGGTTGAGTCACATTTCCTTTTGTGTTTTTGCGCCAGAAAGGAATGTATAATTGTTGCAATTCATGCATTCGTTCCTTAAATGTTAGCCATTGCCTATTCACCATCATGCCTTTTAATGAAGCTTCCCAATCTATCGTAGCCAACTCACTCCTCATACCTTCGTAGTTTCCTTTGTTTAGATTTAGGACCCTAGTTTTGGATTGGACTACTTCACTTTCCATCTTAATGAAGAATTCTATCATGTTATGTTCACTCTTCCCTAAAGGACCACGCACAACAAGATTATTAATTAACCCCTTCTCGTTGCACAATATCCAATCTAGGATAGCCTGTTCCCTGATTGGCTCCTCAACATACTGGGCTAAAAAACCATCTCGTGCACACTCCTGGAATTCATCCTCCACAATATCATTGCTAATTTGGTTTGGCCAGTCTATATGCAGATTAAAGTCACCCATGATTACTGTAGTACCCTTGTTACATGCGTCTCTAATTTCCTGTTTGATCCCATCCCCTACATTACCACTACTGTTTGGAGGCCTATAGACAACTCCCACCAGTGTTTTCTGCCCCTTGGTGCTTCTTAACTTCACCCAGACTGATTCTACATCTTGTTTTTCTGAGCCAATATCCTTTCTCACTATTGCTCTGATTTCATCCTTTACTAACACAGCCACCCCACCTCCTTTTCGTTTTTGCCTGTCCTTCCTAAATATCGAATACCCTTGGATATTCAGCTCCCAGCCTTGGTCACCCTGCAGCCATGTGTCTGTAATTGCTATTATATCACATCCGTTTACATCTATTTGCGCTGTTAATTCGTCTACCTTATTACGAATGCCTCGTGCATTCAGATACAGTGCCTTTAGATTTGTCTTTTTAACATTTTTAGACATCTTAACATTTTTTTCTACTATGGTCCTATTTGTCTTATTACCATTTCTTCTTACCCGGACCCTATTTGTTAGTGCACTCTTTTGTTTGTACGCTCTGTCCCTTCCTGACACAATCTGGTTATCCTTACCCCAATCACTTTCCTGCACTGCTTCTTTGTCTTTTCTCTTTAGCATTCTCGATTTCTCTCCACCGGGACCCCACCCCCCCCCACCCTATTTAGTTTAAAGCCCTACTTACCTCCCTTGTTATTTGATTCGCTAGAACACTAGTCCCAGCATGGTTCAGGTGCAGTCCGTCCCAACGGAACAGCTCTCTCTTTCCCCAGTGCTGGTGCCAGCGACTATTTTATATTTATGACCTCAAGTTCTGGTCTCACCCGCAAGTGGAAACATTTTCTCTACGTCTACCCTATCAAACCCTTCCATTATCTTAAAGATCTCTATCAGGTCTCCACTCAGTCTTCTCTTTTCTAGAGAAAAGAACCCCAGCTGTTGACCTTTTCCTGATAAGTATATCCTCTCAGTTCTGATATAATCCTTGTGAATCTTTTTTTGCACCCTCTCTAATGCCTCTATATCCTTTCTATAGTATGGAGACCAGAACTGTGCACAGTACTCCAAGTGTAGTGTAACCAAGGTTCTATACAAGTTTAACATAACTTCTCTGCTTTTCAATTCCATCCCTCAAGAAATGAACCCCAGTGCTTGATTTGCCTTTTTAATGGCCTTATTAATCTGTGTCGCTACTTTTAGTGATTTGTGTATCTGTTCCCCGAGATCCCTTTGCTCCTCTATCCCATTTAGACTCTTATTATCCAAGTAGTATGCGGCCTCCTTATTCTTCCTACCAAAACCCACCACCTCACACTTATCTATATTGAAATTCATTTGCCAATTACATGCCCCTTTTGCAAGTTTATTAATGTCCGCTTGCATTTTGACGCATTCCTCCTTTGTATTAACTATACCCCCCCAATTTGGCGTCATCTGCAATTTTGAAATTGCTCTTCTGATTCCCAAATCAAAATTGTTAATGTAAATTGTGAATGACAGTGGTCCTGGCACCGATCCCTGTGGAACACCACTTCCCACCTTTTGCTAGTCTGAGTACCTACCTTTCACCCCTACTCTCTGTTTTCTGTTTTGTAGCCAACTTACTATCCATTCTGCTACCTGTCCCCTGACTCTACATGCTCTGACCTTAGACACAAGTCTATAATGCAGTACCTTATCGAAGGCTTTTTGAAAATCCAAATATATTACATCTACTACATTACCCTTGGCTACTCTTTCTGCTACTCCTTCAAAGAATTCAATAAGGTTGGTCAGGCATAACTTTCCCTTTTGAAATCTGCGCTGACTATTCTTTATTATAGTTTCATTTTCTAAATGTTTTTCTATTACATTTTTGAGTAAAGATTCCTTTATCTTTCCTACCACTGATGTTAAGCTAATTGGTCTATAGTTCCCTGGACTATCTCCCTTTTTAAATATAGGAATAACATTAGCTGTCCGCCAGTCCTCTGGCACTATTCTCTTTTCTAATGAATTTATATATATTTGTAATAGTGCCTGTGCTATCTCTTCCGTAACCTTTTTTAATATTCATAGATGCAATCTACCCGGACCAGGGGTGTTATCCGCTATTAGTTTATCAATTATCTTTCCCCTTTCTATCTTAAATGTTTTTATATCTTTTTTGATCTCTTCTTCTAATGTCATGCCCACCACGTTGGTCTCCCTTATAAATACGGAGGCAAAGTAATTATTTAATATTTCTGCCATTTCGCTGTCGTTGAGTTTATCTTGTGTATCCCTTAGTGGCCCTATCCCTATTCTGATTTTTCTTTTGTTATTGATAGGTCTGTAGAATACTTTACTATTTATTTTTATATTCCTTGATAATTTAATTTCGTAGTTCCTCTTTGCTTTCTAATTGTTTTTTTGACTTCTTTCCTAACCTCTTCATATTCCCTTTTGTCATCCTCCTTTATTGTCTATGTACTTAGTGTAGGCCATTTTCTTCAGTTTCAATTTTACTCAGAGATCTAGGGCATGATTTTTACTTGGAGCCAGGAACTCAGCAAGTGGGTAGATTTTTGTGTGGGAAACCTGGAAGTAAAGTGAGTGTTTTGGAATCTGTGATCACATCTCAATTGAAGGCAATTATTTTTGCTTCCAGATTTCCTGCGTGACAGCCAGTCAGACTGATAGGCTGGCTGCCTGTTGGGAGGGAAAGCAGCCAGGGAGTGGATGCTAGATAAGTCTGAGTTCGGCGGGGGTCGGAGACATCACTGGTGGGGAGGGGGGTAGGAGACATCATGTGGGGGGGGATTGGCCATCAGGGGGGGTTCTCGACCATCGGAGGGGGTCTCGACCATCGGGGGATCTCAGCCATTGTGGGGGTGGGGTCTCGGGGTGAATGTTGATTTAAATCCTAACCAGCAATTTCTGAGATGGAGGTGGTTCGGGGGGAATGAGAGTTTGTGACCCTTTGCCAGAATTTCTGCTCAGTGATGGGGAGGAGAAGGTTTGTTGTCCTATCCTGGAATTTCTGCTATGTGTTTGTGGTCCTATGCTGTGGGGATGCATTTGGGCTTATGGTAATTTTTTGGGGGGTTGTTCTTGGATATATATTCATTGGCTGAGTTCCCAATTTTTGCTCAGTGGGTGAGGTTTGATTTGTTTTTTTTTGCTCAGTTGAGTGGGGGCCATGTTTATTATTCTACCGGGGAATGTAGAAAGTGATGCAATGGTGGTGCTGCGGGGAAGAGATTTCTTTTCATTGGTTTCATTTTGCTAGTCGACCTCCTATGGCATTGCACATAGGAAGTCAAAACCAATGAAACATTTCAGGTCAACCAAGGGAGATAATTGAACCAAGACAGGGAGGAGAGGGGTGAGAGAAAGGGAGAGGGTGAGAACAGTGAAGGCAGACTGATTAAGGTGGAGAATAGGGTAGGGAGAGGTTGCGAGGGGGAGGAATGGGGAGGGGAGAGAGGGCGGATAGAGTGTGTGGACAGGGGCGGGATGGTGTGAGGGAGTGATGAGGGGAGAGTGGTATGATAAGGGAGAGGAGAGAGGGAAAATGAAAGATGAGGGGAGGAATAGAGAGGGAGCAGAAGGAGGGGAGAGAGAAGAAGGTGAGGCGGAGAAAGGGACAAATGAGGGAAGGGGCAATGAGGCAGGAGCTTGAGATTTATCAGATTTCTGGATGGAGTGTCTTGGTGCTTCTCAAGAACTCAGCAACAAATTATAGATAGTTTCCTCGGCAGGTTGGAAGTTTGCCGGACTATTTGCAGTTCACGTACACCTGCCGCCAGCCACAAGTGTAATTCAAGTAGATTTGTTAACGAACTTTTTCAATCATTCTTGCTTGGCTTCGGTGTTTCATGTTATTTGGAATTTATTCTTTGGAGTTGCCTATTGATCTGAGGCTTCTAATGTTGATTCTGTGTGTGTTTCCACCATCCTGGATTTCCACAGATGTTTACTCTTTGCAGGTTACACATCTTGCTGTATTTTTAAGGTACTCTACACTTCCTTATGTTTACAAACAACTTTAGGATTTTTATTAGTGACTGTACATTGGTGGGGACCAGAGAGTCAATGGGAGCCACCAGCATCTCACACCCACTGCAGTACATGCCGGTCTGCACTGAGGCTGCATGGAGAGAAGGAAATGAAGAGCTTGCTCCAGATTCAGGCCAGGAATAAGGAACATATACCAGGGTGAGCAGGAAAGAAGCGATTTAATGATCAGTGCAATATAAGTAACATTCATATTTTGAACTTCCTAACAGCACCAGTACTAGCATAAGCATTAAAAGATGAAAAGGATAACAGATGTCTTTGGCAGTTATTTTCTGCTGCATATGAGAAATGTAGTGGATTCAATCGAAGGGCCCCCCTGTCTCACAAATGTTGCCAACCTATATTTTAGGTAGTCATGATGTGGAGATGCCGGTGATGGACTGGGGTTGACAATTGTAAACAATTTTACAACACCAAGTTATAGTCCAGCAATTTTATTTTAAATTCACAAGCTTTCGGAGACTTCCTCCTTCCTCAGGTAAATGTTCAGGATCTCCTTGAAGCCTACGCATTTATACATATAGAACAATACATGGTGTTTACAGACTGCCCCTGCAACTGCCCGTTGCCAAGGCAATCACCGTGTTCAGACAGAGAGGTGTCACCTGCAGAACCCCCGAATACACATTCAACAAAAAAACAAACAGGAAAAAAAAAACAGAGAAGAAAAACAGAGAGAGGCAGAAACATCCGGAAGGCAGAGAGAGCCAGCAAATGACCCATTATATTAAAAACAGATAACATTTGTTCGCTGGTGGGGTAACGTGTAGCGTGACATGAACCCAAGATCCCGGTTGAGGCCGTCCTCATGGGTGCGGAACTTGGCTATCAATTTCTGCTCGACGATTTTGCGTTGTCGTGTGTCTCGAAGGCCGCCTTGGAGTACGCTTACCCGAAGGTCGGTGGATGAATGTCCATGACTGCTGAAGTGTTCCCCGACTGGGAGGGAACCCTCCTGTTTGGCGATTGTTGCGCGGTGTCCGTTCATCCGTTGTCGCAGCGTCTGCATGGTCTCGCCAATGTACCATGCTCTGGGGCATCCTTTCCTGCAACGTATGAGGTAGACAACGTTGGCCGAGTCACAGGAGTATGAACCATGCACCTGGTGGGTGGTGTCCTCTCGTGTGATGGTGGTATCTATGTCGATGATCTGGCATGTCTTGCAGAGGTTACCGTGGCAGGATTGTGTGGCGTCGTGGACGCTGTTCTCTTGAAAGCTAGGTAATTTGCTGCGAACGATGGTCTGTTTGAGGTTGGGTGGCTGTTTAAAGGCGAGTAGTGGAGGTGTGGGGATGGCCATAGCGAGGTGTTTGTCCTCATTGATGACATGTTGAAGGCTGCGGAGAACATGGCGTAGTTTCTCCGCTCCGGGGAAGTACTGGACGACAAAGGGTACTCTGTTGGTTGCGTCCCGTGTTAGTCTCCTGAGGAGGTCTATGCGATTTTTTGCTGTGGCCCGTCGGAACTGT
Organism: Heptranchias perlo; assembly: GCF_035084215.1. Classification (NCBI taxonomy): domain Eukaryota; kingdom Metazoa; phylum Chordata; class Chondrichthyes; order Hexanchiformes; family Hexanchidae; genus Heptranchias; species Heptranchias perlo. The sequence goes on along the minus strand of NC_090329.1, from coordinate 70,884,065 downwards.
CGATCGATGAGTCGAGCGTCATATCCCGTTCTTACTAGGGCGTCTTTCAGCGTCTGTAGGTGTCCATCGCGTTCCTCCTCGTCTGAGCAGACCCTGTGTATTCGCAGGGCCTGTCCATAGGGGATGGCCTCTTTGACGTGGTTAGGGTGGAAGCTGGAAAAGTGGAGCATCGTGAGGTTGTCCGTGGGCTCACTCTACCGCAAGCCCACGGACAACCTCACGATGCTCCACTTTTCCAGCTTCCACCCTAACCACGTCAAAGAGGCCATCCCCTATGGACAGGCCCTGCGAATACACAGGGTCTGCTCAGACGAGGAGGAACGCGATGGACACCTACAGACGCTGAAAGACGCCCTAGTAAGAACGGGATATGACGCTCGACTCATCGATCGACAGTTCCGACGGGCCACAGCAAAAAATCGCATAGACCTCCTCAGGAGACTAACACGGGACGCAACCAACAGAGTACCCTTTGTCGTCCAGTACTTCCCCGGAGCGGAGAAACTACGCCATGTTCTCCGCAGCCTTCAACATGTCATCAATGAGGACAAACTCCTCGCTATGGCCATCCCCACACCTCCACTACTCGCCTTTAAACAGCCACCCAACCTCAAACAGACCATCGTTCGCAGCAAATTACCTAGCTTTCAAGAGAACAGCGTCCACGACGCCACACAACCCTGCCACGGTAACCTCTGCAAGACATGCCAGATCATCGACACAGATACCACCATCACACGAGAGGACACCACCCACCAGGTGCATGGTTCATACTCCTGTGACTCGGCCAACGTTGTCTACCTCATACGTTGCAGGAAAGGATGCCCCAGAGCATGGTACATTGGCGAGACCATGCAGACGCTGCGACAACGGATGAACGGACACCGCGCAACAATCGCCAAACAGGAGGGTTCCCTCCCAGTCGGGGAACACTTCAGCAGTCATGGACATTCATCCACCGACCTTCGGGTAAGCGTACTCCAAGGCGGCCTTCGAGACACACGACAACGCAAAATCGTCGAGCAGAAATTGATAGCCAAGTTCCGCACCCATGAGGACGGCCTCAACCGGGATCTTGGGTTCATGTCACGCTACACGTTACCCCACCAGCGAACAAATGTTATCTGTTTTTAATATAATGGGTCATTTGCTGGCTCTCTCTGCCTTCCGGATGTTTCTGCCTCTCTCTGTTTTTCTTCTCTGTTTTTTTTCCTGTTTGTTTTTTTGTTGAATGTGTATTCGGGGGTTCTGCAGGTGACACCTCTCTGTCTGAACACGGTGATTGCCTTGGCAACGGGCAGTTGCAGGGGCAGTCTGTAAACACCATGTATTGTTCTATATGTATAAATGCGTAGGCTTCAAGGAGATCCTGAACATTTACCTGAGGAAGGAGGAAGTCTCCGAAAGCTTGTGAATTTAAAATAAAATTGCTGGACTATAACTTGGTGTTGTAAAATTGTTTACAATTATATTTTAGGTAGTGTTGTTTCACTACTAACTTATATCCAGGAATGTGTTATTTTGATGCTTTATCATTATCTGCAACATGAGTCTCTTGTAACACGTAACGTTAATCTACAGCTCATATAGCAACTTGGATAAGTATTGCATTTTGCAGATAGGCATTCCATGTTGAGGTGTCAGATACGGCAGAGGTGGGCCTCCGTCTCTTGTTTGATATTGGCCCCAAAAAGAACCTTCTTGATTAGTAACATCGAATGTGTTGCTTTTTGGACCGGAAGGTTATCGATTGACTTTCGGTCGTCTTGTCAATGGCATTGGTCGTGCTGGAACACTTAACAGGGAGGATCATGTGATGGTTACCATCTTTCTCTCCTTTACTGTCATGTTTTATCATTGATCATTACACTGAAATCTCACAGTGAGATAGTAAATACTTCTTGGAATCAACAAAAGAATTGGCCATTATCTGATCTTATTTTCTAAAGTTTGCTTTGATCAAAATTATCTTTCTCAAAATTTTGGTACATACAACCCAACACCAGTAGTTGCTGATTAACCGCATTATGGCACATGTAAGCAATATTGGACAATACATGTCAGCGTGTGCCTTTAGATTGGCAACTTAAGCTGAAGTATCCATACTACAGCCCATGAGCCATATACACCTCGCAAGCCCTGGCAATCTGATCCAGAAGCCCAGACAATTCAATATGATTTGTGCAGATATTTCTTACCTGCTGGTTTGCTCTGTTTGAATTTTGTGAGCTTGAAAGTTTAGGAAAAGCTCGCCTTAACCCTGCTGCATTATGGGATGAATTTTGAATCTGTACTCCATGATATGTTGGTATCCACAGATCGAGATATATATACACTGATTGGAATATGGATTCAAATTTTATGTCTGTGGTCTTTGAGGCTTCATGGCATGCACCAAATTAGCCTGCAAAGACAAAATGCTTGGACATTCCTGAGCTAAATGACAGTCTCAGGATGGATGTTTTAGGAGTGAGATGGGTAAAATCCAGAAGTGCATACTACCAAGACATGCCACTGGGTGGCGCCTTCATCTACAGTGTTTATTTTGGGTCCTCGTTCTCCGACATTGTAAATAGCCAAACCACATCCATCTCAGGGCAATTTATATCTATGTCATTGGTCTGGGCCTTGCTAAGTTGTTACTCACTCCCTTAGTCACACCGACTTGACACATGTGAGTCATTGTCTGACTTCAAAATCAGGGCAGTGAGCTTTGTCAGTGCTGATATGTCAGCAGGCATTAGTGTGGACTCAGTATAAAATGGTAGGTATTAACATTTCATGTTTTTTTTAAACTCAGACATGTTACATACAAGCCATAGAAACGTCATGGTAATCATTGCAAATTGTTTTCCAATAAACTAATCGTTGAATGTGGTCATACATCAACCACATTTAGCACACTGACTGTTGCTTTTTGCATTGGCTGCAACTAGGGGCATAGTTTGTCTGTCCATTGTGTTCTGCCCTAGGGCAAGAACTAACTCAAGTCTCACACATGAGATTCTTGAGCCATTTACTAGGGAAGAGTAGCTGAGGTGATTTCCCGTTGCCTTCCTCACAGTTTTTATAGTCAAAGTACCTTCTCCTAGGTGGGCCACACTGACCCTTTACAATGGGGGTATGTTGGCCGCTGGAGGTCAACCCAGTATTCAGAGCCGACACTGTCTGGAGTGGGGCCTGAACCCAACCCTTCTGACTCAGAGGCAGGAATACTACACTGAACCAGTGATCATTCCGTCTGGAATGTCAACCCAGTACTTAGAGACCATGGGCTCAATTTTACCACCCGCTATCGGGTGCGTTCTCGGCGGGGGGGCCCCGAAAATCGGAAAATCCAGGAGCGGGACCAGATGCCGCCTTGATCCCGCCCACTTCCGGGTTCCCCGCTGACGCGCCGGCGTGCGCGCGCAGCCCCCGCTGGTGGGAATCCCGCAGGCAATTAAAGCCAGCGGGATGCCACTTGACAATATTTAGTTAGGTATTTCAGGTCATTAACTGACCTGATTAACGGACTATGTGGGATTTTTGAACAACATGGGACTGTTTCCCACACTGGGGTAAACACTCCCAGCTCGAATGGACGTGTTGCAGCTGTCAGCCTGTGGCAGCTGCAAAGGTCCATTTGACAGGTGGTGGGGGGGAGACCCTCACCCATTGCAGGAGGCCACTCTGTCACTTGGGACAAAGTTTGGCCTCCACCACCCTCCTCCTGATGGTCAAAGTCACCAACCTGCACACTTACCCCGGGGTCCGGAGACATGTACCTACCTTGCGGACCCCCTCAGATGTACATCAGCCTCGCCATCCACCTCTGACACATGGAGCTCCACAACAGAGTGCTGTGACACATCCACCTGTACAGCAGGAGGGAGGGCTACCGCAGAGAGAGATGCGTCGCAGAGGGCACTACCCTCGCCACAGGTTCCACAGACCGAGGCTCAGCCTCTTGGACCTCTCTGAGCAGCAGTGCACACGGAGGCTCAGAGTCACTCGACATGTAGCCGTGGACATCTGCAGCCTCTTTCATGCCGAGCTGCTCCTGGCTGGCCCGTGCACCATCTTCCTACCTGTCGCTGTCAAAGTCACCACTGCCCTCAACAACTTCTCCTCCGCAGCCTTCCAGGGTGCAACCGGGGACATCGCCAATGTCTCTCAGTTGTCTGCGCAGAAGAGCCCTGCAAATACACCTACACCCACTCTGCAGTGACACAATGGGTGGCATCAGTGGTGGGTCCTCATAGTGATACCCAGGAGCGGGCATTATTGCACAAACTGGACAGGATTCGCGAAGACATGGCAGTAGTGGTGCCAATATAATGTGTGATGTGAGTTGTTCTGAAATTCAATATAAGTAACAACCATGACAAACCCTCAAACACCCTTGTGCATCCCCTTCATGCTCACGACACGTTTGCCTTACGCTGCCTACTGCACATATGTGATGCATGCCCTGTGGCTGCAGCACAGGTGGTGGCAGGTTGAGTGAGGCTGGCCGTAAGAGAGATGCACGAGAGGGTGAGTATGGGATAGAGCCATGAGATTGTATGAGGATTGGGTTGCGTGTTAGTGGCGGGGTGAGTACTGGCGAGGTGAGTAGGTGCAGGTAAGATGAGGATGGGGTTTGAGTGGGTATGAGGGGTGATGTGACAGAGTAGTGTTGGCAGTGCCGAAGGAGATGTGGGGTGGGGGCAGTGATGTGGCAGACGGAGTGTAAGGGAAAGACTACGTGTACTCACTGTGGCTGACCTACTGAGGTCATTGGACCGCCTCCTGCACTGTGTGCAGGTGGGCGATATGTTGGTGGTGCAGGTGACCCCCTCTGCCACCTCGAGCCAGGCCTTCCAGGTGGCGGAGGCGGGCCGCTTCCTCCCGCCCGCCGGGTGGAAGATCTCTGTCCTCCCCCTCCTCCTCACCCCATGTATTGATACCTGGGGTGAGGCATCATTAAACTGGGAGCAGCCTTCCCCCTGGGCTGCTCCATGCAGTCATCTTTGCTATTGGTTGCAGCATCTGTCAGTGGAGGACTTCCCCTTTAAATAGAGCGCCTCCAGCTGTCAGATCTTACTGCGCATGTGCAGCCCGCCCGACGCGCAGATCAGCAGCGGGGAACCCGGAGGAGCAGGTAAGTGGATCCAATTAGTGGTTTGCCTGCTACGATTGCGCGGGAAACCCACTAATTTCACCGGGCGCGTTACCCACGCGCCCGCTAGCCCATCCGCCGAGAACCCGCAGCCCTGCTAAAATCGGGCCCCATGTTCTAGTCTCCACTCACTGAGGCTGTCTGACTCAGAGACAGGAATGCTACCACTAATCCAAAGGTTCACTCCCAGGGGCAAAGTTCCATATCATAAAATCAACCCATTTAAAATAAACTGGTTGTCACCTCCTTTAATATAGCAATGAGAGGCTAACATCACAAAAGTAATTTATAACTTCTTTCTTACTCAGACATAGTGAAATCAGACACAGACATTTAAGGGCTGAATCCATGATCTGGTGCTCCCAGGGGTAGGGTGGGGGGGGGGTGGTGGGGGTGGTGAGTGGTGCTCACAGGAGCACATCTCAGAAAATTAATGGGCTGTGTAAATTTTAGCAACATTTTCTGAGATGTGCTCCCCATTTTGCACTATTGGTATAGAGCAATTTCAACCCCAAAGAGTTCATCAGTACACATTTTAAATATATATTTTCTTCAGTTTGACCAGTTACACCATGATATAGAAACTCAATCCCAGTTTTGAAGATATATTGCTTCCAAAGGTAGACCATACAATGAAATATGTATAAAATTAGCATCCTTTTGATTACATTGTTAAAGTGTTATATTCTACATGCAAACATTTTCTGAGAAATAAAATTGGATTCCTGCGTTCCACTGAACCTTCAGTAGGTAACTACAAACTGGAAAAAGTCCACAGAAACGGTTTGATCTTTTAAGATCAGCAACATTTGTCAATACAACACAGCAGAGTATTTTATCATCATGACTCCAGATCCCTCAATAGAAGAGACATGGTGTAGACCTTCCCCTTTTGCACTTGGGGCTTAAATAATTGCCTGGGCAGAGCACATAGAGAAATATTGGGTAGGGAGGATTGCATGTCCTTAAATTAAAGGGAAAATCAGGTGGGCTCCATCATGGTCATGTGATCCTCCCTGCCGATTTTCCTCTATATATTTGTTAATGCTCAAGCACAAGAAAGGAAACTCCGCCCAACAATTAGAAAATAAAAAATTAGGGTGACCACATTGATCCTAAAACATATAAAACTACAGTACTGATATATTCTTACTTCAATGCCATGTAAAATAATGGAATCCACTATCAGAATTATCTGTACAACAACAACCTAGTAAACATGCTGTCAACATGGCTTCAGAAGGGGAAGGTCCTGCCTGTCCAACCTCCTCAACTTAATGAGGAAACGACAACCCAAGTGGACTTTGAAAAACTCCATGTATTGTACCTAGATTTCCAAAAGACTCTTGACAAAGTTCCACATCAAAGGCTATTAGTAAAACTCAAAGCTGTGGGGATTCAGGGTAAACCTTAAAAACAGTAAAGAAATTGCTGAAGGGTAGAAAACAAAGGCTACTTGTTAGAGGAGTTATTCCACGGTGATAGGAAGTACTGTGGCATTGCTCCACGGCTCACTGTTGGGACCATTACCATTTCCAACTTACAACAATGACTTAAATCAGATTCATCGGTGTAAATTAGTCAAATTTGCAGAGAATACCAAAGTAGGCAGGGCAGCAGAATTGGAGGATTCAGCTCAGAAATGACAGAATGAGTTGTACAAGATATATAAGTGGGCAGAACAATGGCAGAGGAAAGTTAATGCAGGCAAATGTGAAGTGCTACACATAGGAAGGAAAAAAGGGCACCATACATTGTGTTGAAATAGCTAAGGATGAAGTTGAAAGAGACCTTGGTGTCTTAGCAGATTTGACATTTAACGTGTCCAAACACTGCAGCAATTAACAAACCCAATAGGATGCAGAACTACATAGCTAAATAGTAGATGATTTGTTAAAAACATATAACTGCATCAATGCATAAATCTGTGCATGTTGTGAAGAAAATAAAAGTATAATAAAATTTAATGCTGGCAATGAACTCAAACGTAATTTTTGCTTTATGTTCTAAAATACCTGGGTCGTGATTAGTGCCTTTAAATATTATTTCTTATTATTTAGGCAGTGCTGGATTAGTGACATTGGTAATCTAAGTACTGAGATTTGTAGTATTATTACTAATATGTTTGTGAATTATTGATAACTTTTGGGACTTAGCAAAAATGTTCTAACCAAACACATCTGAGATGCATTTATTAATGTAAAATATATCTTGAAGTGGAGCAGGATGTTACTAACACATAGGGGTCGATTTTAGGATGGCCGAGCGGGTGCATTCGTGGCTGGGGGGGCTGCTAGAATTCGGGATTCCCGGGGCGGGTCCGGAGCCCGGCTCCAACCCGCCCACTTCCGGGTTCCCCAATGACGCGCTTAGATGCGCCGCAGACCCGGCATGTGGGGCTCCCACCGGAAATTAAAGCCGGCGGGATCCCACTTAAACCAATTAAGTAGATAGTTCAGATCGTTTGCAGACCTGATTGGGAGGATATTTTAGGAGGGGTGGGATTTTCATCTTAACTGAGCGTGTTTCCCGTACTGGGAGAAACACTCCCAGTTGAAACAGACGTGTTGCAGCCACCAGCCTGTGGGAGCTGCAAAGGTCCATTTGACAGGTGGTGGGGGGAGACCCTCACTCATTGCGGGAAGCCACTCTGTCACTTTGGACAAAGTTTGGCCTGCACCACCCTCCTCCTAACACAAAAATTCACAAACTTGGAACCTCAACTCCGGTGTGCAGACACATGTACCTACCTTGCGGACCCCCTCAAACGTACATCTTGTGGATGGGGGCCACCATAGCTGCAGTCATGACCTCATCGGAGGACGAACAGAATCACCAGCCTCGCCGTCCACCTCTGACACGTGGAGCACCACAACACAGTGCTGTGACACATCCACCTGCACAGCAGGAGGGAGGGCAACCGCAGAGAGAGATGCGTTGCAGAAGGCAATACCCTCGCCACAGGGCCTACAGACCAAGGCTCAGCTTCCTGCATCTCTCTGAGGAGCAGTGCACATGGAGGCCCAGAGTCACTCGACATGTAGTCGTGGACATCTGCAGCCTCCTTGATGCCGAGCTGCTCCCGGCTGGCCCGAGCACCATCTTCTTACCTATCACTGTCAAAGTCACCACTGCCCTCAACAACTTCTCCTCCGGATCCTTCCAGGGTGCCACTGGGGACATCGTCGACGTCTCTCAGTTGTCTGCACAAAAGAGCCCTGCAAATACACCTACACCCAGCAGGTGTGGGCCTTCATGGTGATCCTCAGGAAAGGGAATTATTGCACAAACCAGACAAGATTTGCAAAGACGTGGCAGTAGTGGTGATAACAAAATTTAATGTGGTTGGCATAAGAAACAAATCTAAATGAAAAACATGACATTCTGTCATACACCCTCATGCATCCCCTTTGTGCTCACAAAACCTTAGACATACATTTACGGGAACCCCTACGCGATGCTACCCCTGTGGCTTCAGCAGAGGTAGTGGCAGGTTGCTCTTGTCCATGCCCTGACTGATGAGATGCTTTGCATGAACGCCCTCTGGGTTTCGGTGCCCCTGAGGGCCCATCCAAAGACTGCTCCACCTGCACCTGTGCAGGGGCAGACTCGGCCACCTGGAGAGGAGACAGCATTGCGGGTACTGGTTGAGAGGGGGGCAACGGGTGAGACGTGGGAGCGCCTTGAGTGGCGTCCCCACTTCCATGTCCCCTTTCGCCATCATCCCTCTCCTGGGCCAGGCCCACATCACTCCTTCCACCCTGCTGGACGACAGTTTGGAGGACTTGTGTGAAGCCTTGGAAAGCCAGTTGTAATGTGTCTGTCAGCCTGTTTAAGGCGGCAGAATGTTGCTCACCCTGAATCCGAACGGCCGTTGTCAGGGCCTGAATGGACTCATTGTTGAGCCGTGCTTGAAGCTCGATGGAGGCTAGCCTTTCCTCCATCGCAGACATTCCCGCACCTACCCGTGACACTATCTCAGAGATGCCTTCACGTCCCTGTGACAGTATTCCACTCATGCAGGGGTTGGACTCCTTCATCCCCTGCATGATTGTGGAGAGTGTGCGTGGCAACTGTTCCAGTACCTCGGCAATGTGCTGCTGGCCCTCGATGACTCTCCTTTTCATGGCTGGCCCCCAGGGTTCAGCATCTGGGTCCAGCTGAGCAGAGCCGGGAGAAGAGTACTCCCACCGACGCGGACTCTCCACGGCTGCCCCTGCCACCAGGGTCTGCTCATGCTCACATGTGCGTGGTGACTCACCATGTGCAAGCCCAACTAACTGAGGACAGGAACCCACTGAGGTGTGTGTATCTGCTCTGGTGGATGGCTGGCTCAGATGTGACGATGGACCCTCAGAGGCCGGCAGGTCCTCTGAGGAATTGCCCTCCATGGTCACGGCGGTCGCAGATGGCCCTGCAAGAGAAAAGAAAGCAATGTTAAGCATGTGGACAGATGTTGAGGTGCTGCAGATGCCAAGTGATGAGATCATTCGCTATCATGAGTGCTGAGTATTAGATTTCTGTCACCAGCTGTTTGTGCGCTCCCAGTCTCGGCGTCCGCCATGGACAGGCACTCCAGCGTGCGGCTTATTTCCATTGCCTGCTGCTCCGCGTCCGTTAGGACCACCTGGTGTGGCAGGTCCCCTCCGGTCCTTGTCCTTTCCTGGGCATTCTGGCATCTCTTCTCCTTTCAAGGCAAAACACAGAGAGGTGTGATTGAGTGATGGTTGTATAGTGACCCGCTGCATGCATTGGTGTGGGTGGGGGTGACCATGAGGGAGATGCATGATAGGGTGCGTTTGAGACATAGCCATGAGATTGTATGAGGATTGGGTTGCGTGGTAGTGTTCGAATGGGAACTGGGGCGGTGAGTAAGTGCAGGCAAGGTGAGGATGACGGTTGAGTGGATGTGAGGAGTGATGCGAGAGCGTTGTGATGGCAGTGCAGAAGGAGTTGTGTGGTGGTGGAGGTGATGTGGAAGACGGAGTGTGGGAGAATGCGTAAGTATACTCACTTTGGCTGACCTGGTTAGGTCATTAAAGCACTTCCTGCACTGGACCCAGGTTCGGCTGACATTGCTGCTGCTGCTGATCTCCTCGGCCACCTCGAGCCAGGCCTTCTTGGTGGCAGAGGGAGCCCACCTCCTCCCATCTGATGGGAAAAATGTTTCCCTCCTCCTCCTCACCCCATCAAGCAGCACCTGGAGTGAGGAGTCAGAAGACCTTGGAGCAGCCTTGCCTCTGGCCTGCTCCATTCTATTATTTTGGTTCTTTGCTGCAGGAGGAGCATTGGAGGACTGCCCCTTTAAATAGGGCTCCTCCTGCTGACAGCCTGTGATGCGGGTCCATGGTGTGCCCGCTGCGCATGTCTGGAACAGGAAACCCGGAACCACGCATAAGTACCTTCAATTAGGCTGCGATCCCGTGCGGAGCACCCCGATTTCACTGGGAGCGTTACCCACGCGCCCAGTCGACCCCCCGCTGCCAACCCGCCTCCCTCCTAATATCAGGCCCATAGATATTATGCTAAGTTAGCAAAGCATTTCTGAAGATAAAAACTTGCTTATTATCATATTCAGCCCCCCACCCGATTTCCAACTGTCAGACTTCCATTTCTCAGGCAAGTAAAAGGCCCTATATATTTTGTATGAGCTTTTCTAGTTCCATGCTTTCTTACATTCTCACAGGTGAGTTTTGGTTTCTTTTTGAGAAGGTTGGTTTCTAAAGTTGATGCTATTGAGATTTCAGACCTTAATTATTGTCCATAATGTTTATGTAAGTGAAACACTCAATAATGAGCTGACTGACCCGACACCCAGGATTCTCCTCTTTAGGGCGGAGCTCCAGCAAGGCAGAACTACCTCCCACCCCACTGAATCCAGCCCGAATGGTACCAAAGATGAAAAACCACAGTTAAGTGGAGAGACGAGAGAAACTGGGGTTAAGGAGAGATTTGATAGAGATGTTCAAAATCATGAACGGTTTTGATAGAGTAAATGAGAAGAAGTTGTTTCCAGTGGCAGAAGGGTCGGTAACCAGAGGACACAGATTTATGGTAATTGGCAAAAGAACCAGAGATGACATGAGGAAAATTTTTTTTATACAGCGAGTTGTAATGATCTGGAATGCACTGTCTGAAAGGGTGGTGGAATCAGATTCAATAATAACGTTCAAAAGGGAATTGGATAAATACTTGAAGTGGAAAAATGTGCAGGGCTATGGGGAAAGTGCAGGGAAATGGAACTAATTGGATAGTTTGTTCAAAGAGCCAGCACAGGCATGATGGGCCAAATGGCCTCCTTTTGTGCTGTATCATTCTATGATTCTATGGTTCTATTTCCCATTTCTCTGGGTCGGAGGTAATTTCTAGACACACGGCGTGTCCCCAGAGAAATTCTTGCCGCCAATTCTTGCCGGGGGTTGCCTGTGCAAAGAAGAGAATCCCAATAGTGGTGTAGTAAGGACACAGCTTCAGCATCAGAAGAGACAGCGAGGGACCTTAAAGAGGCAGAAGTGCCCCGAAGATGGCATCAAGTCTATCACTGAAGGCCTTGGGCAAGACAAAGGCCATTCGCAAGTATGCGCTGGGCCTGAATTGGAAAGCCAGGAAGCCCCTATTGGGGGTGGGGGGAACCTTGAGGCCTTTACCAGGATTCCTGGGCCTTGCCTCACCTTCCACGTGGCTGCCCCAGGAAGTGGCAATAAGTAGGGCCTCTCCCCTCCACCCCGCTGCCATTTACATGTGGTGATTGGAGAAGAGCGGCAGGGTCGGCAGGAGAGGATTCCTGGATGGGCAGTGAGATGGCGGTAGGCTCTTCACCTGAATATTTCCTCTTTCTCCACCACAATCTTGCCAGATTTTGGTCAGGATTGTGGAGGATATTCCAGCCCAGCAGATCTGGGTTAGAACTAAGTTTTATTTCATAATACATTAAAAAAATCAGATTATTTCCTTTGGAACTATAATGTAATATTTGTTAAGAATTTGATAATGAGCTATATTTTTTGTTGCTTTAACCTTACAACGGTTAATTTCTTTGTGCCAACTATTGAGTAGTAACTGGTGGGAAGTGAAAGGCCATCAACCAACCTCCTTAAACAGTCACACATCATTCCAATTATGATTCTGCTCTTCTGAGAAATATGCAATTTACAAAACTGACAAATCTGCCAATGATCAAAAAAATGAAGTGTCCCTTCAGCAGGACAGATTAAACTACAGGAGTTAAAACAATTTGCTGTTGGGTGTTCTCTGCATCAGATTAGTGCAAATAACAACAAACTACTGCAAAGACAGTTCTTAGAATAATCTACTGTAGTTTACAGATCATCTTAGACCTAAACCCTTTTCACACAGCAATTGCTTGAACTTGATATTTATTCCCAGTAGTTTTTCTTTTGACAATTTTTCCATTAAGAAAACTTAACTCATGCTAGTAAAATGCTATATTCTTTAAATTTGTTAGGTACTTGGATGACACACACAAATGATTCAGTGCAGCTGGATTTAATTTACATGACTTTGTTGATTGGCTTATAAAGAAAAAAATGCTCAAACTGGGAGGAGAAATAGTAACTTTGTGCCATGTTAGAAATTCTGTAAAGCTTGTGTGAAGATTAGCACTAACAAGAGGGATGAAGCTGAAACTTTTAATGGAGTGTCAGGGGAGGGGGAGGGAGTAGAACAGAGATTCAAAGAGTCATGAGCACATTAAAACTAGTAAAAGTACTGAAGTAACTACATTCCCAATCTAGTTCCTTACATCTATACTTTGCTGGATACTTAGTTTACATCACTGTACCGGGACAGATCCAGCTAACTTTAAAGTCACTGTAAAGTTTCACAGCATAAGTAATGTAAATGCATTTACCTTTTATACTATTTCTTTATTGTCTTGGCTGTTTTAAAATTATTTATTAAATTTTCAGACAAGATACGTTAAGAGTCTCTAGTAGTAGCTAAACTTGCCGCTGATAAACCAAACCCTCCTTTTATCTAATCATTCCTATTGAGCAGCTGCTGAAGAATGTACAAGGAATGAATCGTTCCTTTTAGATAAATGTTCCCATTAACAAGGTGCCCAATAATTGGCTCATATTGCACATATGACTAGTTAAATCTTGAATCCTATATTAATAAAGATAACTGCATTTTTTTACTTTTATGATTTTGGTGACTAACTAAAAATGTTTTGATTATTTTATTTAAAAATATCATTTTTTATTTCCTGCTCCTCCATCCCACATTATATTAATTGTGCACTCATTTACACAAGACTTGTGCAGTCTCTAAGGTTGTATTAGCAATTCCATCATGCATGGGTACAATCTGGCACTGTTATATTATTGCACAGAATAAGATTCAGATCCTCAATAAGGGAGCAAATAAAAAATGGATAGAGTTGCAGGAAAACGAAGTTGATGCTAATTACTGTAGAATTAGGTCATAACGTGTACAGATATTAAAATAATACATACACCAACTGCAAAATATTCTGGTGATCAACTGAAAATTGTTTTTTGTAGTAAAGAAATCACTATTGTTCAGTGTGAACATTAACACACATTGATGAGATGGAATGTACTTATAGACAGTGTCTGTGCTGACATTCACATGGGCACCAAAAGATTAAGAACATAAGAACATAAGAAATAGGAGCAGGAGTAGACCATATGGCCCCTCGAGACTGCTCCGCCATTCCATAAGATCATGGCTGATCATCTACCTGAAGTCCACTTACCCGCCCTATCCCCATACCCCTTGATTCCCCTGATTGAACAAAATCACCCATTATAATAAATATTTTTAAAGTAACGTGTATCCTGAAATGATTTTACATCAGTATCCCAACAGACTGGACTTGGCACAGAATTTGCTAATGAACCAGACTTGTTTAAACTAAGGCTGGCTGCTAAAGTGCTTACTCTGTAAGGAACAATTTTTGTTAACTTGGAACTTTGGAATTAAGTAACAGTTAGCAACTTGATTTTTTAAATGTGCATATTGGTTTAGCTATAATTTTATGAATTTAATCAACCCACCGAGAATAGACAAATTGACTCCATAAATCTGTAATCAGTATACCTCTGTCCTTCTCTATCAATCACAGCTGTTATCTGGAAGTGTGAAAGAGCAGAAGCAGGGAATCTGCCTAGTAGTGGGATTCTTGCAGTACTTCATGTCTCTGATGGAGACAAACGTTCACACAGAGCAAGGCCTGTGATCTGTCAAAATCTTTGGTCTGCTGGTGATCAGCTACTCCCTTAGCTCCCATAATCTCTCCCACAAAGAAATCTCTCATGGAGTCCTTGTCATCTTAAGCACAATAATTCAAACTGTATTTTATTACTAAGGCAACAGTTTGATTGCCAGTGGGATAGCTGGATGTGTCAGGCACCCTTACTGTTTTAATTCTTTTTGATTGTGTGCAGCCCTCATTCAGTCACAGAAACATTTTATTTTAATAAATATAAAACAAATATATGGGAATACATTTAACTGCTAAACCAGGGCAACGTGTGACCCCCCACCCCCAACATGATTCTACAAAGTATAAATCCCCTTCTGGCACCTTGGCTGAGAACAACTAACTCAGCACAGATCAACGATTGACCTACAACTGTCTTGATCTTTATGGCTTATGGCTCAGTTTCATACCAGGCAGTGCATTTAACCAGCTGAGCTAGCAGGTAGCACTCAATCTTTTTAATGGAAATTTTTGCCAGAGTGTTTTTGTGCTTTTCAAGGTGAAGATTTTTTTGTGTTGGGAACAGAACACTATCCAGTTTTCACCACACAGGGGGAAAATTTCCTCTGCGCACTGGGTGTAGTAAAATCATAAATCTTTAAAAGCCTATTAATAATTTTACTACACCTCGTGTACAGAGGAATTCTTCCCTTCCAGTGTCAGCATTGATCACCCACAGGTTAGGTATAAGCTCAATTTCACACAGCCAGATTCAACATAAAGCTCCCTATACTCTGCTGCGACAATGTTCCTTAACTTCACCAAAGAAGAGTACTTCCTAGTCTTCCCTGATTGTTAATTGTTAAAGATGATATATGGTTGAGTCACACAGAGGAGAAGATCCCAGGTTTGATTGTTGGTTGGTTTTAAATTAACTGATCCCAACTGGGGATGGCAATAGCAGTGCTATAACCGGCCTGAAATACTTGCTCTAGGGAACAGAAAATCATCCTCGGATCTCACTCCTGGACACTATTTAGCCACCTTTGTTGGAAAGTATATGTGAGATGAGAACACGATTGGGCTCAGCTTTCATTCCTCCCACTGTTGAATAACTTACCAAAACTTACCATTGAGTCTTATAAATGAAGAATGGCCACTTGCCTGAGGTACTGGAGGGCTTCCAATGTTTGTGGAACGATGGGTCAATAGCTTCAGGCAGGGAGAAAATGGGACAGAACTGGAAAAAAAGCTGTATAAAAAAGAGCACCTATTACTGTACCAGTTTGAATTTTTCCATTTCCCAAACCAATCATTCTTCTGGTCTTCTTTATGTGAGATTGCTAACTTAGCACCAATTTATTTGCCAAAGAGTTGGCTGTCTTTTGATGTGGGACCTCGCCCACTAGGAATGGGGTAGAGATTGTCCAAATTCATTTCAATTAGGACCCTAATAGCCAGCAAAGAGAGAAGGTGCTCTTCCATCAGTCTGGTCTGGATTCAAACATGGGTGCCAGGGGGTGAAAGGACATTGTTTTACTATACCACTCAGCCGCCTGATCTGTTTTCACCTGTGTACTTTTGTCTTTCCCAGTTGTCTGAACATAGCTAAATGCAGATGTAGCAGTGTGTGCTGTTAATTTGTGTTAGACAGCTGGCTTACACGACATATTGTTATGACATTAGTGATTCCAAAAGCCAAAAATATACTGCCACTATAAAACAGAACACTTAATAAATAAAACTTCACTGTTACTTCTGGAAACATTTGCTTCTAATTTAATCATGCAGTACTATACTTTTGTATACTGCTGATACAGACCCATAGATCAGGCTTGAAATACAATATTAAAAGTGTATCTCTTTAGAGAGGCCTGTGTCTCCACATACTGTATGCCAGGTCAAGTTAACTCTCATGTGAAATTTACAATTATTAGTGTGGATCACAACATCATGATTCTATTTAAATTTCACCTGACTGCCAGGCTTGTTCCTATAAAAGGAGGTAATCCACTGTAAAGGTAGTGCCAGCAAATGTATGGCTTAGGAACACAGGAACAGGAGTAGGCCATTCAGCCCCTCATGCCTGCTCCGCCATTTGATAAGATCATGGCTGATCTGTTATCTAACTCCATATACCTGCCTTTGGCCCATATCCCTTAATACCTTTGGTTGCCAAAAAGCTATCTATCTCAGATTTAAATTTAGCAATTGAGCTAGTATCAATTGCTGTTTGTGGAAGAGAGTTCCAAACTTCTACAACGCTTTGTGTGTAGAAGTGTTTTCTAATCTCGCTCCTGAAAGGTCTGGCTCTAATTTTTAGACTCTGCCCCCTACTCCTAGAATCCCCAACCAGCGGAAATAGTTTCTCTCTATCCACCCTATCTGTTCCCCTTAATATCTTATAAACTTCGATCAGATCACCCCTTAACCTTCTAAACTCTACAGAATACAACCCCAATTTGTGTAATCTCTCCTCGTAACTTAACCCTTGAAGTCCGGGTATCATTCTAGTAAACCTACACTGCACTCCCTCCAAGGCCAATATGTCCTTCCGAAGGTGCGGTGCCCAGAACTGCTCGCAGTACTCCAGGTGCGGTCTAACCAGGATTTTGTATAGCTGCAGCATAACTTCTGCCCCCTTGTGCTCCAGTCCTCTAGATATAAAGGCCAGCATTCCATTAGCCTTATTGATTATTTTCTGCACCTGTTCATGTCACTTCAATGATCTATGTACCTGAACCCCTAAATCCCTTTGGACATCCACTGTTTTTAACATTTTACCATTTAGAAAGTACCCTGTTCTATTCTTTTTTGATCCAAAGTGGATGACCTCACATTTGTCTACATTGAATTCCGTTTGCCACAGTTTTGTCCATTCACCTAATCTATCAATATCGCTTTGTAATTTTATGTTTTCATCTACACTGCTTACAATGCCACCAATCTTTGTGTCATCGGCAAACTTAGATATGAGACTTTCTATGCCTTCATCTAAGTTGTTAATAAATATTGTGAATAATTGAGGCCCCAAGACAGATCCCTGCGGGATTCCACTAGCCACATCCTGCCAATGTGAGTACCTACCCATTATCCCTACTCTCTGTCGCCTTTCACTCAGCCAACTTCCTAACCAAGTCTGTACTTTTTCCTCGATTCCATGGGCTTCTAACTTAGTTAACAGTCTCTTATGTGGGACCTTATCAAATGCCTTCTGGAAGTCCATATAAATAACATCCATTGACATTCCCCTGTCCACTACTTTAGTCACCTCTTCAAAAAATTCAATCAGGTTTGTCAGGCACGACCTACCTTTTACAAATCCATGCTGGCTCTCTCTGATTAACTGAAAATTCTCGAGGTGTTCAGTCACCCTATCCTTAATCTTAATTAACGTAAAATAATTTCCTAAGAAATATAAAGATATGAATGGGAATGGTGCATAGCAGGTTTAGGATTTGCGCAGTGAATGAGGATTTTAAAGTGAAATTTATAATTCCACAGGCATGCCTTTAACCTGTCAACCTGTATGGAATGCTTGTATAACACTACAGGGGTTTTCATATGATTCTGCTTGCCTTAAGGTCACAATCAGCAGAAATACCCCCAGTCCATTGCTATCTTTCACTGTTATTAGCTCAACTATTAAATAATATGCAAAATTCCAAATGGTGCTTGGTGGCCTCTTGGAGAGAACCTCATAGCTTAGCTTTGGTGTGTTGAAGTGTCAGATCAGGAGCTTACACTCGAGTTATATTGTCGCTTTTGTGTTGATACACAAATGGAACTATTCTGTCTCAACATGAAAATGGCAGTGTAACTGCACCCTAAAAATGTCCTTCAGGTGCTATGTTACATGCTGGCCGTTTCACAGCAAGGTATATAGATGATTTGGATTGTGACATTTGTTATCTGTTAAATAGCATGGTGCTTGTCTTTAACGGCAATTTTCAGTTAGCTGAAACCGTCTATTCGTGAGCCCGAGGTCCCCCTTACATGCCTGGGGAATGTTCAGTTCCCAGGCACAAAGGAAAAGAAAAAGATGCAGTGTCCCCTGGTGCCAGGTCACCGTCCCCTTTATGATGCCTAGAGATCTCCTGGGACTCCATCGACGAAGCGCTGTGTCTGGAGCAGGTAGGGGCAAGGGATGGCGATGAAAATGATATGGGAGGACTTTATGGAAACCTTTTGCATAATTCTGCTGCAGGTATGCCAGGTGACACCCACAGGGGCGCTAGAAGATGTTGGCTGTAAGCCTTGCACCTGGTCCCCTCAGATTGCAAGTTTTGAAAGGAGCAAAACGGAAAAACCAAAGAAGCCTAAGGTGCTGCATTGGATATTCGAGACCATCCTGTTTCTGGACAGTGGCCAGAAGATCCTGAAGCCGGCAACAATTTCTGCTGCTAAAGGGTCTCAGGCCTACTGCAGTGGCTGGATTCCACTCCAGTCTGGGTGTAGACCCCTGCCAAGGAGTAGGCCTACACCTGGGGAATGTCAGGTCTATGCAAATAATCTGAACCTGGAAATCCAAATAGGTTCAGGTCATGTCAGGCATTTCAGGTATGCTCTGCCTGTCCTTGGCCCAGGCAAAAGGAGGGAGAAAAGGTTGGAACCAGGGTATCCAGAGTTTACAAGTAGAGTAGGCAAAATAAAGCATTGGAACTGACAACACTTAGAATTCCTGCCCAAAATCCGATAATAAGGTATAATTTAATAATTCAAGTTTAAGCTCGACATCCAAATCTCAAACTGTGCTATTTACAAAGAGGTAAAGTGATAGAAAGAACAAAAAGAATGAACAAACTTGCATTTATACTATGCATTTCATGTCCTCTGTCCATCGCAAGTCAGTTCACAGCCAATGAATTACTTTTGACTGTCATCACTGTTGATTTGTAAGCAAACACAGCCAAATTGTGCACAGAAAAGTCCCACAAACAGAAATGAGATTAATGACCAATTAATCTATTTTTGGTGCTGTTGATTGAGAGATACATGTTAGCAGGAACTGGGAACTTCGAATGATGCCGTGGGATCTTTCGTTTTCATCTGGGAGGGCAGATTTAACATCTCATCTGAAAGACAATGCAGTACTCTCTTGGTACTGCTCTGAAATGTGGACAGAAGAATGACATGTGGCCGTGTTAAACATTCATCTGCTAATATCGCCAAACATTAATTTCTAGTCTATAACTTTGAGAGCCTAGAAATGACTGTTACTGAAATTAGCACGATTTTCGAACGTCCGAGATGGCGGGTTCGTGGCCGGGGGGGCTCCGAAAATCGGGGATTCCCGGGGCGGGTCCGGAGCCCGGCTCCAACTCGCCCACTTCCGGGTTCCCCAGTGACGTGCTTAGATGCGCGCGCAGCTCTCACATGCGAGACTCCCGCTGGCAATTAAAGCCGGCGGGATCCCACTTAAATCAATTAATTAGATAGTTCAGGTCGTTTGCAGACCTGATTTGTAGGATATTTTAGGAGGGGTGGGATTTTCAACTCAACTGAGACTGTTTCCCGTACTGGGGGAAACACTCCCAGTTGAAATAGACGTGTTGCAGCCACCAGCCTGTGGCAGCTGCAAAGGTCCATTTGACAGGTGGGGGGGAGATCCTCACTCATTGCAGGAGGCCACTCTGTCACTTGGGACAAAGTTTGGCCTCCACCACCCTCCTCCTAACAATAAAATTCACAAACTTGCACACTTACCCCGGTGACCAGACACATGTACCTACCTTGCAGACCCCCTCAGATGTATATCTTCCGGATGGGGGCCGCGTAGCTACAGTCATGACCTCCTCGGAGGACGAACAGCATCACCAGCCTTGCCATCCACCTCTGACACGTGGAGCTCCACAACACAGTGCTGTGACACTTCCACCTGCACAGCAGGAGGGAGGGCAACCGCAGAGAGAGATGCGTCGCAGAAGGCAATACCCTCGCCACAGAGTCTACAGACCGAGGCTCAGCTTCCTGGACCTCTCTGAGCAGCAGTGCACACGGAGGCTCAGAGTCACTCGACATGTAGTCGGGGACATCTGCAGCCTCCTTCATGCTGAGCTGCTCCCGGCTGGCCCGAGCACCATCTTCTTACCAGTTGCGGTCAAAGTCACCACTGCCCTCAACAACTTCTCCTCCGCATCCTTCCAGGGTGCCACCGGGGACATCGCTGATGTCTCTTAGTCGTCTGCACAAAAGAGCCCTGCAAATACACCTACACCCACTCTGCAGTGACACAATGGGTGGCATCAGGTGTGGGTCTTCATTGTGATCCTCAGGAAAGGGCATTATTGCACAAACCAGACAAGATTCGCAAAGACGTGGCAGTAGTGGTGCCAATATAATATGTAATGTGAGTTGATCAGAAATCAAATATAAGTAAAAACCATGACAAACACCCTTGTGCATCCCCTTCATGCTCACGACACATTTGCCTTATGCCTCCTACGACACATATGTGATGCATGCCCTATGGCTGCAGCACAGGTAGTGGCAGATTGGGTGAGGCTGACCGTGAAAGAGATGCATGAGAAGGTGAGTATGAGACGGAGCCATGAGATTGTAAGAAGGATTGGGTTGACTGGTAGTGGAGGTAAGATGAGGATGAGCTTTCAGTGGGTGTGAGGAGTGATGTGATAGAGTAGTGTTGGCAGTGCAGAAGGAGATGTGGGGTGGGGGCAGTGATGTGGCAGATGGAGTGTAGGGGAATGAGTAAGTGTACTCACCACTTCGGCTGACCTACTTAGGTCATTGAAGCGCCTCCTGCACTGTATGCAGGTGCGTGATATGTTGGTGGTGCTGGTGACCTCCTCTGCCACCTCGAGCCAGGCCTTCGTGGTGGCAGAGTCAGGCCACTTTCTCCCGTCCGCCGGGGAGAAGAATTCTGTCCTCCTCCTCCTCACCCCATCCAGTAAGACCTGGAGTGAGGTATCATTAAACCTGGAAGCAGCCTTCCCCCTGGGCTGCTCCATGCTGTAATTTTGGCTCCTTTCTGCAGCATCAGTCAGTGCAGGACTGCCCCTTTAAATAGGGCTCCTCCAGCTGACAGTCTATGATGCGGCTGTGCAGTCCGCCCGCTGCGCAGCTTTCCAGCGTGAAACCCGGAAGCCAAGGTAAGTGCCTTCAATTAGGCTGCGATCGCGTGCGGAGCACCCCGAATTCACTGGGCGGGTTACCCACGCGCCCAGTCGACCCCCCGCTGCCAACCCGCCTCCCTCCTAATATCGAGGCCTTGATCTATTCATATAACAGTCCTGTGTCCACTATTTTAATACAGGTGTTAATTCCTTTAGTTTAAATGGATTAATACTTTTATTTAAAATAGTCGAACTTGTTAAATGTTTGTCCGCTAAAATTGTTAACAATCATGTTGATTCCTTTTAAAATCAGATCATAAAATTTGTCCACCATGCAGTATATCTTGTTAAACGTTATCATGAAAACTATCAGCAGGTTTTTTTGGACTGCTCGATACGGTAAGCCAGGACAGTGCATGGTAGGAGGCAGAGCAACATTCACAACCCTGTGGACACTGTGAGATCAAACTTACCAGAAGTAATCTATCAGTGTGAATGAAAAAAGGGGCATTGCTTGTGGAGAATCTATGAGCAGCACAAACTACCCAGGGAGAGACATACATTGTTCATAAATATCTTCCTATTGTGTATTTTTTTTACACTAACTTGCTGAACACAAAAGTCTATTAATCTTTCAGGTTGCTACTGATAATAAAATGACACCAGATAATATTCAGAATGAAAACATGATACTTCGGTTTGAAGGACAATGAGCCAAAACTATCAATTAAATAACCTAAGGGATAGTAGCATTCAGTATCAATCTATCTTGCATATTTTTGATTTTCTTTGTTGTTGAATCTCTAATGTAGCACAAAACTATATTTATGTCTAAAGAAAAGTCTCTCTATATTATTAATATTATTAGAAACCTGTATTTTACTTTTGGCTACAATGGTCTGATAATTTTGCTTACAGCTTTTTAAGAAGTCACATCTGCATGAAGCAAAGCTCATGTAAAACAGATGTGATTAAATTTAAAGTTTCTGATAAACGCACATTGTAAAAAAATAAACAAAAATTAGAGCTCAAAGGGGCCACTATTCAGACTGTTGGTAATTTTAATGCCGACTTATCAAAGTGCGGAAGGTGGCAGTCCAGACATTTAGGCTGAGTTAGGTGGTATTAACACCAGTTCACAGATTTTAATGCACATTTTGCACGTTGGTAAATATTTAGCATTGATGATCTAAAAATATCAATTCAGACAATTATTGAAGGGGGTGCATCTTATTAAATTAATTCAGACTTCATATCTAAACAGTTATGTAGTTTATTCCATAGGCACTTTCGCTTTGGCAATCAGCAGCACCCCACTGTATTCCCATCACCAATGGCACTCTTTAGTATAAATAATGCAAACTCGGTGCCTCTGATAGCTACCCGATCAGAATTTTCATGGATTCTGGGAACTGGCACTTAAGGCAGTGCAAAATTCTTTTCTCAGTCCTACATCGGGTCTCTAATGAGCTTCATCGGGACTGATGGCACACTACAAGGTAAAACTGGAAGAGCAGTGCTCACAAGCTGTGGGCCTCTATTTGAGGTTGTTGCTCCCCACATGCCCTAATAGCAAAATATATTAGTCAGTTGCAGGGAAGCTACTAGAATCTGTCATTAGAGATAGAGTGACTGAGCACTTGAACAAATATGAGCTGAACAGAGAGAGCCAGCATGGCTTTGTTAAGGGAAAGTCATGTCTGACTAATTTAGTTGAATTTTTTGAGGAGGTCATTAGTAAGGTAGATAAGGGAGTGTCTATGGATGTTATCTATATGGACTTCCAGAAGGCATTTGATAAGGTGCAACACAAGAGATTATTAGCAAAAATGAGAGTACGTGGAATTGGAGGTAGCCTTTTGACCTGGGTTGGAAATTGGTTGGGAAGTAGGAGACAGAGAGTGGGGATATATGGTATGTATTCTGATTAGTGAGATGTGACAAATGGTGCTCTCCAGGGATCTGTTCTGGGTCCTCAAGGTTTCACCATCTTTATTAATGACTTGGATGGTGGAATTAAGAGTTGTACATCCAGGTTTGCAAATGACACTAAGTTAGGAGGGATAGTAAGTAGTGCAGATGGGAGCAGAAAGTTGCAAAGGGACATAGATGGATTAAATGATTGGGTAAAACTATACCAAATGGAGTTTAATGTAGGCAAGTGTGAGGTCATCCACTTTGGACCCAAGAAAAATAAATTGGAGTATTTTCTAAATGGTAAGAAACTGGGGAATGTAGAGGAGCAAAGAGATTTGGGAGCCAAAGTTCACAAATCATTAAAAGCTAGTAGACAGGTACAAAAAGCAATCAAAAAGACTGATGGAATGTTGGCCTTTATCTCAAGGGGGCTGGAATACAAAGGGGAGGAAGTTATGCTTCAGTTATACAGAGCCTTAGTCAGACCCCAGCTGGAGTACTGCATTAACTTTTGGGCACTGAACCTCAGGAAGGATATAATGGCCTTGGAGGGGGTGCAGCACAGATTCACCAGAATGATACCAGGACTTAGGGGGTTTATGAGGACAGGTTGCATAAACTTGGCTTGTATTCCCTTCTGTATAGAGGATTGAGGAGTGATCTGATTGAGGTCTTTAAAATGTTAAAATGATTTGATAGGGTAGTGACAGAGAAACTGTTTCCTCTGGTGGGGGAATCAAGAACGGGGGACATTATCTTAAAATTATAGCTAAGCCATTCAGGAGCGAAATCAGGAAGCAATTTTTGACACAAATGGTAGTAAAAATCTGGAATTCATTTCCCCCAAAAGGCTATGGATGCTAGGACAATTGGAACTTTCAAGATTGAGATCAACAGATTTTTGTTTGGTAAGGGTATCAAGGGATACAGAGCAAAGGCTGGTCAATAGGGTTGAGGTGCATATCAGCCATGATCTAATTTAATAGCAGAGCAGACTCAAGGGGCTGAATGGCCTACTTCTGTTCCTAATGTTCCATATTCAGACCAGCCTTAACAATACTGACAGACTAAATACTGCTGGTTCTGAATTGACAGCAAAGTTTTTGTGCTAGTAACAACTAGCAGTATATTCTCCATGACAGTTGAGTGTTCTTTTTGTGGTGAGCTGGTACAATATGTGTCTCAATGCCTGCATTGGTGCCTGCTACAATAATGTTTCTGATCCGCACTGGCTGTTATCTGGTGTGTTGTGTTGTCCCTGGACTCCGGCTAGTTTGAGTTCAGGTCAGAAGGTATATATAAAAATTTTACATTACTCCCCAAGATCCAGTAAGCTGACAGTCAAGTTTTGAGCATGAAGAACAGAGGACAATCCCAGGGACCTATCTCCCACTGTTCCATATTCACTCCTATGATGGCCAGTAGCAATGGCAGCCTATGAAGCTGATGTGATCAAGAACTGGTTTAACCACACGTGGGAAAGGATCAGATAAAATGCCCAGAGACTAACCATCGCTGTCTGCAGCAGAATGAGAAAGGAAAGTGCATCTTACCTTGTCGCCACCAGCATGAGGCAGTGCTTATCTCGGCTCTGTTGATGATAGGAGCGTCTGAAGACAGTACACAAAGCAATACAGAGAGTCCCTGCAGCTTTCCGGTCCCTCACATATCCTAAAATGTGGAATATGGGATGAGAGTAGACAGGGCTTGATGGCCGGCGCAGACACGATGGGCCGAAGGGCCTCTATCCGTGCTGTATAACTCTATGACTCTATGACTCATTTTATCTATTTCAGAAAGGTGAAATGTTGAACGAACCTCGTCAGGATTCAAACTGAGGTCTTCTGGCTTGCAGCCCAGCATTCAATGACTGAGCTACCCAGCATAAGACCAGAAGACCAGAAGAGATAGGAGCAGGAGTAGGCCATTTGGCCCTTCGAGCCTGCTCCGCCATTTAATGAGAGATCATGGCTGATCTGATTTTTACCTCAACTCCACTTTCCCACCTTTTCCCCATATCCTTTGACTCCCTTGCTGATCAAAAATTTGTCTAACTCAGCCTTGAATGTATTCAATGACTCAGCCTCCACAGCTTTTTGGGGTAAAAAATTCCAAAGATTCAGAATGAGAGAGGATTCATTCAGAATCATGCTGTTGTCCCAGAGTGCACTTCCCCTTTAAGAGGTGCTAGCTGCCTTTAAGTAGCGACAGTGAAGCCAATTTCCTGCACTCTCCCCACAGTTCCCCCAACCAAACAGGCATCCAGCCAATGAGTAGTGCGTTAGTAGCACACCTGACTCATTGGGCATAATTTTAGCCCGGGGGCAGAGTGGGTGGAATTCCTGTCGGGAAACTCGGAAGTACAGATTTCCTGAACCTCCTTATGATTTTGACGAAAGGACGTCATTTTATTCTTTTTTGCCGGTTTCCCGCCTGACAGGCCGGCCTGACTGACAGGCTGGCTCTCAGTCGGACCGGAGAAGAGCCAGGAAGAGGACGTGTTCAGGTAAGTGTTAGATTGGAGGGGGGGGGGGGGGGGGCGGTCATCGGGATGGTGGTGGGGGGGGAAGCCAGTCATTGGGGGCGGGGGGGTTGTCAGTCATCGGTGAGGGGTCAGTCGGGGGGGACTTAGTCACCGGGGTGGGGGACGGCAGTCATCGGCGGGGGAATTGGGGGTCAGTCACCGGGGAGTCATCTGGGCGGGGGGCGGGGGGCTTGGTGTTAGTCATCAGGGGAAGGGGGGTCACGATTGTTGTGGGGGGGGGGTCAGCGATCATTGTGGGGGGATCACTGCAGGTAGGCATGTTGGGCCTGGGGGAAGCACTCCTGCTCCTCCGGGCCCACAGCTGTGCTATAAAGGCCCTTACCTGCTGTTTCGGGCCTTCTCTCCTCTCACGTGGCCCGCAGCCTCCTTAAAAGCTTTTAATGCTCGACCCACCTCCTGAGAGTGGGTTAGTCGCCCGCCCCTCGTCCCACACCCATGAAAAACGGAAATTGGCGTGTTGGAGGCAGGATTGGGGCGAGCTTTTGATTTTTGCAATTTTTACTGCCCCCCCTGCCCCTAACCCAACAATTTTTCCAGGCTAAAATCATGCCCATTATAATGAGCTGGTAGCACCAATTTCACGAAGTCCCAGGGACCACGTGAATTGGCCGTGCAATATGCAACCCGCCCCCTGTGTGCCCATTTTCTGGTGTGATCGAATTTCTGGGGTTAGCTTCCCATTGAAAGGAAATAAAGTTCTAATAAAGTCCCACAACTACCTCTACTTTCCTATTAAAATATCTGAAACCCTTCCAGGAGAAATTATTTTTGGCTTGAAAGGTTACAAAAAGTCTGAAATTGCACTAAATACATTGCTGAAAATCAACATTTTCTGGGGTTGAAACATATCCTTAGACTCCACTAGAAAATAAATCCTATGCCTTCAGCATTCACATTCCTCTTCTATAATTTCTAAATTCACTACTCCTGTTGCTAAGCCTGGGTTCTCTTTTCCATCTCTGGCCCCTCCTTTGCTAGGGGAGCTGGATCATTTCCTGTGTGTGAAAGACATCTCAGGTAGGTGGAGTCAGCAGTAATTAGGGTTATCATTAATACAATGCTTGATCGCCTTTGGTGGGGGGGGGGGGGTCAAAGGGAAATTTCCCAGAATTTCTTTCTAAATTGGCCTCAGATTTTTTTCTCAGTTATTTTTGTTTTTCCCAAGAGATTGGGTGACTGGGTTGATGGTGCACATAGGCTGCACCATGTCTGGATGGGACAGGCTGTTTGGACCAGTTAGTCTTGTCTTGTTGTAAGTAGTTTGGCCATAACTCTTTCAGTATCCATGGTTGCTAAAGCCCGTACTTCTTTCATTCTTTTCCAAGTAGAATATTCTAGCCAAACGCTGCCAATATATTTTTGAAAATCAACATTTTCTGGGGTTGAAACATATCCTTGGACTCCACTAGAAAATAAATCTTGTGCCTTCAGCATTCACATTCTTCTTCTATAATTCCTTGAAAGGAAAACATTTTCAGGGCTATGGGAAAAGGGCGGGGGAGTAGGACTAGCTGGATTGCTCTTGCAAAGAGCCGGCGCGGACTCGATGAGCCGAATGGGCTCCTTCCGTGCTGTAACCTTTCTATGATTCTATGATTCATTGTTGGTCCCTGCAAACCCCCAATTACCTGGTCTAACTCCACTTTCCTGCTCATTTCCCATACCCTTTAATATTATTCTTTTTCAAAAAAAAAATCTAATTCTCTGTTAAAAGAATTTATGGGCTCTGCTTCAACAATAGTTTTTTGGTAGAGAATTTTAACAACCTTCTATGTAAAGATTTTTTTTTCTAACTTTGCCTGAAATTCCATACAGGTAGCAACTTATTGGGAAATTGCAGGTGCTCTGCTCACAGTTTGCCAATAAGCTGCCCGCTGCATGCAAGGACTGTTGCTCGCACGATATCCTGAACATTTGTTTCTTAGTAATTTGCCAACAGGTGAAGTAAGACTAATTGGGCTATAACTTCTTTTTTGTCCGGGTCTTTTTTTTGAAGAGGGGATTCAAATTTGTCGCGCTCCAAACCTTTGGCACAGTTTTCCTTTCTACGGAATTTTGGGAAAATATAATGAAAGCTCCATTATTTCTTCCCTAGCTTCCCTCAGGATCCTTCAATGCAAACAGTCAGATACCAGTAATTTGGCTACCTTAAGTTTGAGAAACATTTTTAGTACCATTTCTCAAATAGGAACCTCTACTTACTATTCTGCATCCATCTGTGGTGGTTCTACAAATTCAATATCTAACTCCTCCAAAAACTGAGGTAAAATGCTCACTCTCCACTACAAGCTTCCCTCCTTCAACTTTTAGCAGCCCCACCTCTACCATGACTATCTTCTTATTATTAATATGTCTATACAAAGCCTCTTTATTGCGAATGATCTCTCGTACTCTGTCATAGTCTTTCTAATCTCCCTTTTACTAGCTTTCCTATACCTATAATATATTACAAATCATACATCTGTGTGCATGCCATTATAAATTCCTGTGTCCATATTTAAAATGGAAACTGTTCTAAGTACACTTGTAATGCTGGAATTACATACCCCCTTCCCCAGCCAGTGGTGGTGTTGTATTGTTTCAGTTCCTTAACCCATGCCGCAGAGAAACTTCTGGATTCCAAACAATGGCACTTCTCTGCTCCCAAATTGCCATATGTTTCTCTATTAATAATATAAAAATCAACAACAACAACGTGCATTTATATAGTACCTTTAACGTATTAAAGCGCCTCAAGGTGCTTCACAGGAGCAATTTTCAAACAAAATTTGAACTGTAATATGAAAATCAAAGGACAGAATATATGACTGGGAATTGAATTACAGCTGAATGCCTATTCCAACTTTCCCTGCCTCATCTGAAGACTGCACTTGATCTTGACACTTTGTAAGCAACACCGCTGGGAGATTAACTAATTCATTTTTATTATCTGCTCTACGAGTGCTAAATTCTTCTTATTTTAGTTTCAAATTTGATTTACTCTCCCTATTCATCCATGAAACTCCAGCCTTCGAAATACTGCACTTTTTTCCTTACTGGAATATATTACATTTGTATCCTTTCTATCTTCTGTTTAAATATTTTCCATTGCTGGTCGACGGTTCTATTTTAAAATTTTTCTTCCTACTAATGTAGGCAAGTATCTTTTTTATTTTGCTACAGCTTGCTTTTTCCATTCAAGGCCTTTTATCTTGATTTTTCTTTTTTGTTTTCTATTTTCAGACAAATCTTAATTGTGAGAAAATTCTTAATAAAAGAATAAAAGAAAATTCTTAATAATAAGAATCTGTCAATGCTGGAAATCTGAAATAAAAACAGAAAATGTTGGAAACACACAGCAGGTCAGTCAGTATATATAAAAAGCAAAATGAGAACTAAAAACTAGTTCCTCTGTCTTTAGGTCACCCACTTGCTCTGTCTGTGACTTTTCCTATGACCCCAACTGTATTTCATTAATCATCTTCTTTCATTAGAATGGGCTAACTCAGTCTCATGTTTACTGTCTGCTCACCTTCAGTATTCCTCTTCCTGAACTATCAGATCTTGCAGATAAGCTCTCAATATAGTTGTGCATAGTTCTTTTGTGACTATAATCTGTTCAAAATTACAGTTTTTTAACAAAAATTGAAAATTGATACCCTGGACATGATTTTTATTTGAACCCGGGAAGAAGTGAGGGGGGGTTAGATTTTCACGTGGGAAACCTGGAAGTGAAGTGAGCGGATCAGAATCTGCGATTGTAACTGAATTGAAGGCAATTATTTTTGCTTCCAGGTTCCGTGTCTCCAAGCTGCACAGCGGCCGTATTGCGTACCCGCATGACGCAAACTGAAGACAACTATTTAAAGGGCCAATGCAAAAATGGATTTTGGAGGAGAAAGGAAGAAATAAAGCTATGGTATGGTTTCAAAGAGAGCAGGAGCAGCACACAGGTTCACGGATGCTTCACTTGAAGTACTGCTGGGTGCAGTGAGAATCAGGGGGGAGGTAATTTACCCAAGCGATGGGAGGAAAAAACATGTTTCTGCCACCAAGAAGGTGTGGCTGGAGGTGGCAGAAGAGGTGAGCAGCAGGAACACGGTGCCCAGGTCCTGGCTGCAATGTAGGAAGCGGTTTAATGACCTAACCAGGTCAGGAAAAGTGAGTACGGATGCTGATTCACCCACACAATGTGTTGTACAAACTACCCCTCCCATTCTGTCTTGGCAAGGCAACTCCATCACATCACTTCTCACACCCACTTACGTTTCAGTAACAAATGTCCTTCACTTTCTATACAATTCCTCACCTCCCCATTTATGCACCCACCATTGCCACTCACCCCAACCCTTATACAACGTGATGCATCTATCTGATAGTCACCCTCACCCAATGCACTGCATCCACCAGGTGAATACATGACCTTCAGTCACTCTTAGGTCTGTTCTTTCACCTCTTGTAGGAGAAGAGATCACAGAATGCAGGGGAGTGGGTGAGGACTGGAGGTGGTCCTCAATAGGCCAACAACTAGTCCAGCTCACATATGCAGAGGAGGAGGCCACAGAGAGAGTGGGACATCTGCATACCTATCCATCGGAGATGGAGAGACTGGGAACCCGCAGATGCCTGGTGACAGAACTTAACCACCTTTCACACACATGATGACTTTACTTCATCAATGACTGAACTGTGAGAAATCTGAGCATGGTGATTGCCAAGATTGTTACTTTGCCATGACTAATTCATTGAGCATTTTGTTGTCTTCCAGGACCTTCACGCGTAGAAGAAGAATGTGTGTAGATGGATGACATCGATTCCTCAGAAGACCTCATTCCTTAAAAGGGTGCACCGTCACAGGACATACAGCCATGCATCAGTACAGATACTGGCATTTTGATGGGTCCTGTTAGCTAGTTGGTTGGGTTGTCACCTGATGATTCACAACTCACAAGTGAGCACGAGCATCACTGGTGGCAGGGGCAGCTGTGGAGAGTCCACGCCGGGGTGCGCACTCCTCTCCAAGCTTTGCTCAGCTGGACACAGATGCTGAACCCCGGGGGCCATCGTTGTGATTGAGAATGATTGAGGTATAGCTACACCGTTGCGAGGCACTGGAAAATGTGCCATGCACATTCTCCACAATAGCAAGAGGATGGAGGAGTCCAACTCCAACATTAGTGGATTGATGTCACAGGTAAGTGTGAGAATGTCTGACATGGAGAGAGTGGCCGCCTCCATTAAGCCTCAAGCACGACTCTCAAATGAGCCTATGCAGGCCAAGACCACGGCCGTGCAGACTTTGGAAGACAGCATGTCTGCCACCTTAAACAGGATGACAGATACCTTAGTCGTAGCCTTACAACGCGTCACTGATGTGCGCCAAGCTGCTCTCCAACAAGATGATAGGAGTGATGTGGCGCTGGCCCAGGAGAGGGATGATGGTGAAAGGGGACATGGAAGTGGAAACTCCACTCAAAGGGCTCCCACGTCTCACCCGTTACCCCCCACCCCCACCCCTCAACCAGGACCCGACATGCTGCCTCCTCTCCCGATGGCTGAATCTGCCCCTGCACAGGTGCAGGTGGAGCATTCTATGGCGGGGCCCTCACGGGCTCCAAAACCCAGAGATCATAAGCCAAGAGCATCTCAGCAGTCAGGGCAGGGATCTGAGCAACCTGGCACTACTTCTGCTGAAGCCACAGGGATGCACCACGTAGAAGCGGTAGGAAGCATAAGTTTAAGCAATTGTGGTTCACCAAGGGTATGCACAAGGGTGTTTGAAGAAATGTTATGTTGTTAAGTTTCCTTTTTTTTAGATTGGCACATTAAATGTATTGATTAGCACCACTTCCAAATTTTGGCCATTATTGGGTCCCGAGTGTTAAGTCGCTTTTCGTTTGCTTCACGATGAATACCAAATACATGACGGTATCCATTGGGCGGATGTGCAATGAGTGTCTGCATGGTTGAAGAATTGTTTTGTGCAAAGTGGGGAGGAGGGTAGGGTTGATGGTGTTTGTGCCAGGTGGCCTGAGTATCTCAATGTCTCTATTTTGCCACAGTTACCAAGAGAACCTGTGAGAGATGAAGGCATCCCTGGCTTTGTGGGCAGCAATGTGCACGGATGGTCTGGCTATGGGTGCCCCATCTTCATATTCCTCCTCCTCCTCTTCATCCTCCTTATGCTCTTCCTTTTCTTCAATGTTGTCGCCAACAGAGGATGATTGACAAGTACCTTCATCCTCCTCCATCTGTAAACCTCTCTGCTGCACTATGATGTGCAAGACCCAGCACCCCACAATGATTCTGGAGACCCTCGCTGGTGAGTACTGAAGGTCTCTTCCAGACCTATCCAGACACCTGAAGCACATCTTCAACATGCCTATGGCTTGCTCATTGACACACCTGGGGGTCATGTGGCTCTGATTTTATCACTCTTGTGCCTCATTGTTGAGATTCTTCATAGGTGTCATGAGCCACATTTGCAGGGGGTCTTGTCTCCAAGGAGCCAGCCTTCAGTCTGTCTCCTGTTTGGAAGAGGGCTGCAATATTGGACTGGCACAGAATGAATGCATCATGACAGCTGCCAAGGAATCTGTCGTCCACCTGCATAAATCTCTTCTTGTGTTTGCACACCAGCCGTGCATTGATGAAGTGAAAGCCCTTTTGGTTAATGAAGACTCCTGGCTCATGTGGTGACCCTCGGATTGCTATGTGTGTGCAATTGATTGCACTCTGCATCCGTGGGAAGGCAGCCAGAGAGGTAAAACCCACTGCCCGCTCATTCTGGTTATTGTCGCCGCAGAGAAATTCACGTTATCGGAAGCTCTGGCAAACAACCTGCCTTATACACTTATGTGCAGATGACTGACACATCCAGAAGATGTCACTGGTGGTGCCCTGGAAGGATCCAGAGGTGAAGAAATTGAGGGCAGTGGTTACTTTTACTTCGATGGGCAATGCGTGGACACCAGGTCCAGCTAGGAGCAGCTCTTCTTCAAGGAGGCTGCAGATGTCTGTGACCACCTGCCGACTTAATTTGAGTCTGCGTAGCCACTGGTCCTCATAGAGGTCCAGGAAGCTCAGCCTATGCCTGTGTTACCTCTCATGAGGGTAGTGCCTCCTGCGACCTCGGCCCCTCTGTTCTCCAGATTTTTGTTGTGCACCTCTCTCTTGTGCACCTGCAGATCCCAACACAGCACGACATGGCTACTGTGAATACCTTATCCTTGGCCTTACAATGTCCTCCTCAGATGTCCTCTGGAATACATCCATTGCACCCCCATCCTGATCTTGTGAGTTTGAGAGGCCGCAAAATTTTAAAGATGTCTCAACACAAGAACTCTCAACCTCAACAGAAGAACTCTTAGCCAAACATTTGCCTGAGAAAACTGAGAGACCAACTGCAATACCTGAGCTTTTATTGAGATGGGTCAATCATAGGCCATAAAAGCCCAAATTAACTTCGGCTGAATCTCACCTCCGTTTCACTGGCAAGATTCAGAAGTCCCGGGAAACCTGTGCAGGAGACGTTACATTTTTTTATGTTTCAGAATCAATTAAAAAAGAAACTACCTCACTATCTCAATGATCTTAATTGCCTTGCTAACGACCCGCCCGCCGGCAGTAATTGGGGACGTGACTTCCACAATTCGGCTGCGCGCCCATCCAAAGGGGCCCACATTAAGTGGGTACGTTGGAGCTGGTTTGCAGTTGCACTTTAAAAATCAATGATTTTCACTACCCATCCCTCCCCCAACCCACCCGTTCTTGGGGGTTAAAATTTCTCCCCCCACCGTGTTTTTGTATAATTATTTAATTTTAATTTATCTAATCTTACTTTATAATGTTTAATGTTTATAAGTTATAGAATGCCATTGGTAGAGATGCTGAATGATAGGATACAGCTATCAGTTAGGATAGATAGAAACTGAATTTTAATTCAGACTTTAAATTTCCTCAATTGGTTTGACTTCTGAAGCTTGGCTCCTTAGAAACTGAAAGCATTTGAATCCACCGATCTGAATTGCTTCTGAAGTCAAAATGAAACTTAATTTGTTCAACTCGAACAGTATGGCCATTTCACAGGCTTCTTTTGATAGGATTTTGAAATGAAAATGACAACAGTAGTCAATATCATCATTCCTAAAATGCAGATTAACAAAACATTTACTTATTTTCTTGAGTAGAAAGCTATGTGAATATCTGATGGCTGTGGTATGTTAAAAAGAATGTTGGTTAATGTTCCTTAAAAAAAATAGTCAATGTAGGCAGTCTAACAAGGGTTCTTCAGAAAAGATAAGAATTTATCTTGGTATTTTTGACCTGAGAAAAGGTCAGCAGAACTAAAGTGTCAGGAGGTTTATGTAGTATTGAGTTTTCAGTAAGCCTTTCATGGAGGTGCACAATAAATAGAGTGTCTTAGCTGAAATGTGAGAAATAACAATGGTACCAATAGAGCAGAATTTCACTGAAATCAACATTTTTGTTTAAGAATGAGGAGATAGGAAAAATTCCACCTGGAGTTCTAGGAATGTTTTACAAAAAAGAAACGGCCTGGGAAATCACCAAAAGTCACCAAACCCTGCATTCTGCAGACTCAAAGGATTATGGACATTGCACTAAGGCTTTCTAGGAGAATATGTCATAGATATGAAGATGTGGTAGGGATTAGGTGAGTTATAGAGAAGAGTACTGTTTCACTTCTCCTAATATTCACAGCAGCTGTACAGCTTCATGTTAAGTCAAAGAAACCTAATATTTCTCAACAAAGAAAACTTTACTTGTTTTTGCTTTTTCTCCATTTCATGGATACTTTTGACCAGTTCTGACTATCAAACCTGACATGGGCACATATCTGAAAACTGAACTAATGCTTACCTTCTTATTAAACAGTTGTTTAGGGATACTTCCTCAGTGTTCCCTCCTTTCTTTGTAATTTTATACTTAGATTTCCCTTTGAGTGTGAAATGGTCAGGCCTGCAGACTTCTTCACGAAACCAGTGGTGATGTTCTGACAGGAGGTATGCTTTTGCAAATAGGGTAGTTTTTCTCAATCCACTATGGAATGCCCAATACCATGAAGTTCCACATCAAGCGGCTCAGTTGAGCATCTACTCAACTTGCCTGTAAAGGGAAGTTTGAGTTCAAGTAGAATCAAGTCTGAGGTTTAAACCAAGGTCCCCTCTAAATGGGATTTCAACACTATTTTCCCAGGGCCTCAAAACTGTGGAACTTATTATCTCCCTCAAATTTCCTTGTCCCAGACGCTTTTAAAGCCTAACTTGGCATCACCGTATCACTATTTCTTGATTAGCCTCATCTCCTTTTCTACTTTTTTCAAATTGGCGATGTCTTGCACTCTAGCCCTTTATCCTTCACTTGCATTTCTCAATTAAAACAAAAATACACCCTACAGGCCCTCTAAAGCAGAAGTAATAATAATAAAAGTTGCTTTTACTGATGCTTTACAATTTAGATTTCTGATTCCCCTATCACTGAAGAACCTACATATGTGACTGAGTTTCCTTGGTTACAGTATTTGTTCCATAGAACACGGGCATAAAAGGCCTCTTTGAGTTTGCAGATTGTGGATATGTGATATGCTCTGGTCGAGTGCTGTGTCTGACTGAAAGTGCTTAGGTCAATCTGTTGCTTTGAGTATTTTTGCTGTTAATAAAACATGTTAAAACTAATAATGTTATGTGTCAGTTTTGATGTCAGTAAGTGCAGAATGTTCTCTGGTAAAGCTGCTGTTCTCCTTGTCCAACAATACTTGTCAGGTCAAGGCTCTAAATTTAAAATCAAACAGTCGTTGGTCTCAAGTGTACTCAGGATGATTAGAACCAGGAATGTGGAAAATAGATTCATGCAATAAAATGTAAATAAACTTTAACAGAAAATGATCACCATGATTCAAACTAGAAGCAACTTATAAATTATAAATTAATCCTATCAAAGTATTGAGGGAGGGATGTTACAGCTCTAATACATTTTAAACCATTTGAGAACTGCAATAATATTTTCCCATCAAAATATAATTTTTAAGTAACTGCTTCTTCACTTATTCAGAAGATAAGACGGAAGTTTCATGTTTCATACATGTCTGTAACACTACTTTGCAATATTTCAGCATAGAAGAGAATTTAAATTAATGCAAACAAATTTTATTTGATAGAAACATAGGACATTGTAACAACTGTAAGAGACATTCAGCAACCAAAGAGTTAACTTGCTGGCAAGGTTGAAAAGGTGAAGGTGATGCATGGTAACTTGATTTTTGATTCTGAAATCCATCCGACACGGGTCAGCCACAAAGCCCTTTTCTGATTTAAATTTGTGTTTCACACAGTGGGAGTTGGTAGTCAGTTGATTAAATAATTAATTTTAAAACTCATGTCAAATTTCAGGTTTGGTCAGGACTTTCACCCACTGTATTTTCCCATAATTAAAATGTTCTAAATTTCATAAAAAGAGTTTCTTGCATTCTAACTAGTTAAATAGCAGAGATCAATATTCTGCATTTCTTGTCTGGCGAATCTTTTTCAAAAGCTGTCTGACATGTTTTGTTGAATCCGATACAGTAAGGTTGTTAAATGACTGACTCATTTTTGATCAGGGTTTTAATGGAAACAAGGTTTTTGGCACTCCTGGTTTTTTCCATATTACCTGTCTGCTGGCCACAACTTCAACCTTGAGGCACCTAATTAAGTGATCAATGAGCACCATAAGATGTTTAACTACACATAATTTTGGTAATGTTTTTGAAAGCTTTGGGCTGAAATTTTTTTTACAAAGGAAAATGTTTGACTAATACAACTTCACGAGACAACTATTATACAAGCTTTTTTGCCTTAAAAAGAAATGTTACTTCTCCCTCCTCCCCTAAAAAGGGCTGACTCTTGCTGTGTACATTTCCACAGGTGCCTCACCCAAGGAGCCATTCTTCATGCATGAGTCTACACAGTGAATGTTGATGGGCTATTTAACCATGGGTAAATCACAGTTAATCCTAACCTCACACAACTTCCACACATGCACACTGTCTACAGGTCTGCATAGCTCAGTTCCACATTGCATACTGCACCTCTCACTTGAGCCATCAGGGCATGCTCTTTACTGACTTGAAAGGTGGCTAGGAGTCTGGAAGGATCCAGAAATCCTGAATGATGACTTTCTCCATTGACATTAGTTTCATTGAAATATAATAGCGAACGTTTCCTTTTAATTAACCTCAAATTACTTCTTAACAAAGCAGTCAATAATGTAATCACAAAGTTCACTCTTTGTGTGAATGACTTCAAACATCCACAGTCTGGAATATTCTGGCAATTGGCTTTTACACGAACAACCACGTCCAGCACAAAAATGGATCCAAAACTTAAAACCAACCCATAAAATTAATGCATTTAAATAGTACAGCAGGGAATCATTTCAAAAATATAATCTGGCTTTGTGCGCTTGGTTGACTGTTAAAAATTCCTCAAGTTTCAGTCTTGCAGTTTGTGACATCTGAACCTCTCCATCAGATCACCACTTTGTAATCGCTCCCAGGTATCTGTTATTCTCGCTTTATATATTGTATTGCTTTACTTTCACACAATCTGTTCTATGCTGCAGTGAGAAATTAAGCCACTGAAAATCTTTTAAACAATTTTGCAGAGTTTTGTTGGAAACCATATCCTATTTATTGCCTCAACAGCTTCCACCCAAACTTGGCACAAAACTGAACTTGTCCATATTCAAGAAAATAGAAGCTGCTGAAGAAGACAACAGCAGAAATGGACATATGTAGCTAGTTCCTTATCTCAGACATGCTATCGGGCACCTAATGAAGGGCAAGTGCTTCCGCAGAGGTAGTGAGTGAGGACAGGTAGATGAATCAACATGCCATGTTCATTCTTAGTATATTATCAGCAAATTGTCTATCCACTGTCTAAAATGCGGAATGATGCGCATTAGGATGAGACCAAGAAGAAATAAATAAATGACCATACCTGAAGCGTTACCTTACTTGTTCTCTCCACAGATGCTGACTCGCGGCTGAGTTTTTGTTTCAGAACTAATATTTGAATAATAGGGACAACAAAAGAAAATTAAAAATGCGCACAGTAGCTACATCAAATAAATCTTAACTATATCTCAAAACACTTGCATAATACAACAAGGTATTGGATTGTTAGCATTAGCAGTGTGTGTAATTAAAGTTAGCAACAATAATTACATGTGTGCAACGACTCACGTGCACACGCAAACACACGGGCATGCATATGTTACTGGGGGCACTGTAGTCACTACAGCTCTAAGCTTTTCTATTATAATATTGGGATATCATTGCAAAATATTTACTGATTTTTTTAATCTATTCCGTTTGTTGTCAGTTATTAGCCAGATTGTTACATATTTGTTGCATGCCAAGTGGTTAGAAAAACAATATAAAATGTACACATAAGGAAGACATCTGTGCATTTATCTCCAGCTAGTCACATGTTTCTCCAATATGTATATAGGATAATACAATGGTAAATGAAACAATTTAGAAATTCAAACCTTCTGATGCAATGAGGTACTAACCAGTAAGTGATCCC
The DNA here is from genome assembly GCF_035084215.1 of Heptranchias perlo. Classification (NCBI taxonomy): domain Eukaryota; kingdom Metazoa; phylum Chordata; class Chondrichthyes; order Hexanchiformes; family Hexanchidae; genus Heptranchias; species Heptranchias perlo. The sequence goes on along the minus strand of NC_090329.1, from coordinate 70,845,634 downwards.
TCTTGTAATTTCTACCTAGAGCGGATTTCCTGATATTGACAATGGCAACAAATAAAATTAAACATTGTATTCAGACCCCATGTGCAGATTACCTTGCCAGCTTGTTCTAGGCCAGTGACCTTCAAAACATCTGCCTGACTGTTTCTATCTGTTGATATTTAATTTCAAGGCTGCAATAAAATCCCTTTGGTTAAATAATCATCCATTGCTGAATTGAGAGTCTCTTGAACAGAAATCGTCTTGTTTCCCAAACTGATGGTGTTTCGACACTCAGATTAATTTCAATCATTTTCATAGCTTTTTGAGCCATTTGTTAACAAATATCCAGATCAACACAAAAGTAGAAATATGAAATACAATGAAGATGACATACATTTGCCATCTCTTTGCAGATAAGTACTCTCAGTCAACTGCAACTAAAGCAACTCTTTGTCTGGAGCACAGAGTGCTGAGTTGAGATCCACTTTGGTTTAATGAGGGGAAGCTAAAAATAATATAGACACTTATTTATTAACTATACCTCGGTAAAATATTAGGAGTAGAATTTTTAACAAAACTTGCAAATCAGTATCAGTTAAAGTATGTAACAAATAAAACACATACTTTGGTATTGAAAGGTTGCGTGTTTGAATCACAGGGTACCTGGCACTCAAATCTGTCAACTGCACTTGTGATCGAGTGCTGTTAGTTCTCTGCTGCACTCTGCTAGGTGGGTTAGCCATTGGCAGCAGTCATTTGCTGAAAGTTCCTGCTGGCTTTCTACTGAAAGAGAATGAATGAAGACCGGAACCTAAAGCCCCCATTTTAACTGGGGGCGAGGGGTGACCTTAGGGCCGGCGGGTCGAGCGGCAGGCCATTTTAACTCCTGGGCCTCATTTAAATAAGTTAGGCCCGACTCCTGCCCGAACCTGGCATCAAAGACGTGATGAGAGCGGGCATGCGGGAAAGAGGCCGCTGCCGCGGACCCGCGAGAACTGTCCCCAACTAAAGTAAGTCTAGAGGGGGGGTTCCAGAGGCGATCGCGGTAGGGGGGGTTGGGGGGGAGGGTGGAGGGAAGCCCAGGGAATGGGAGGCCCTAGGTTTCCTTGTGGAGCCTGGAGGAGTGCTCCTCCTGGCCTACAAGAAAACCTGAAAAAACTAACTTACCTATTCACCAGATGCCTCGCTCGTTAAAATGGCATCGAGGTACGAATTACATCATCAGACCCCGACTTTCGCATTTTAATGAGGTCCTCGCCTGCCTGCAGCGAGGGCCTCACATGCCTCCCGAAATCTGAGAGTTAAAATACTGGCTGCATGAGTGTATCGTTCACCCAGAAGGCAGGACATTGCCTTTACTTTAATATCCACATATCTCATTCTCAGCAGCCTGGGGTGGGGTAAAATCGGCCCTTAAATATATGAGAATCAGGAAAAGTTGAGATTAAAAAATACTGTACTCTTTCTTTCAAACTGCAAGAAAGTGGAAGTAAGTTTTGTTTTACCTCTTCACCTGGTTCCTAATCTGTTTTTGGCCTGACTGCTAATGAATCTTTCTCACCTCATCTGGGAGCATTGTACAGCTATTGCAAATTACTGATGTGATTCACTTGGGCTTCCATACAATCATCTTATCCCTCCCATGCTATTCTATGCACCATATTCATTTTATGTAGTTTTAAATTTAATTTGTGACTCATGGCGGAGCCTACACTTTGATTCTGATGATTATTGGCTATGGAGCCACCTCTTCTAGGTTATGGCTACATATAGTCTACAGCACAGAAATAGACCATTTGGCCCAACTTGTCTATGCCGGCGTTTATGTTCCATACGAGCCTCCTCCTACCTCTCTTCATCTAACTCTATCAGCATATCCTTCTATTCCTTTCTCCTTCATGTGCTTATCTAGCTTCCCCTTAAATGCATCTACACTATTTGCCTCAACTACTCCTTGTGGTAGCAAGTTCTGCATTTTTACCACACTTTGGATAAAAAAGTTTCTGCTGAATTCCCTATTGGATTTATTAGCGACTATTTTATATTCATGGCCTCTAGTTTTGGATTCCCCACAAGTGGAAAATTTTTTTCTACGTCTACCCTATCAAACCCTTTCACAATATTAAAGACCTTTATCAGTTCACCCCTCAGCCTTCTCTTTTCTAGAGTAAAGAGCCCCAGCCTGTTCAGCCTTTCCTGATAAGTATATCCTCTCAGTTCTGGTATCATCCTGGTGAATCTTTTTTGCACCTTCTCCAATGCCTCGATATTCTTTTTATATTATGGAGACCAGAACTGTGCACAGTACTCCAAGTGTGGTCTAACAAAGGTTCGATACAAATTTAAAATAACTTCTCTGCTTTTCAATTCTGTCCCTCTAAAAATGAACCCCAGTTTGTTTTTTTATGGCCTTGTTAACCTACGTTGCCTCTTTTGGCGATTTGTGTATCTGTATCCCTAGTTTTTTTTAAATTTCAAAATATACTTTATTTCATAGAATTTCTACTCTACTTGCCAAAAAAACAGCCATGGACAACTAAAGAGGTAAGGGTCAGTATAAGACATAAGGAAAGGGCATACAAAACGGCAAAAAATGGCACAGATCCTGGTGAATGGGAAAGATACAAAGATCAACAAAGGGTCACAAAACAGATAGTAAGAGCTACAAAAAGAGAGTATGAAAAGAAACTTGCAAGGGATATCAAAGCCAATACGAAGAACTTTTATAGTTATATTAGGAAAAAGAGGGTGGTCAGGAGCAGTGTTGGCCCTTTAAAAACTGAAAGTGGGGATATTGTCATTGACAATGGGGAAATGGCGGACATGTTGTACAATTACTTTGCATCAGTATTTACAGTAGAAAAAGAGGATAGCATGCTGGAAATCCCAAGAAAACTAATATTGAATCGGGGACAGGGACTCAATAAAATTAATATCAGTAAAACAACAGTAATGAAGAAAATAATATCACTAAAGAGTGACAAATCCCCAGGACCAGATGGTTTCCATCCGAGGGTTTTAAAGGAAGTAGGTGAGCACATTGCAGATGCCCTAACTATAATCTTTCAAAGTTCTCTAGATTCAGGAACTATCCCTCTGGATTGGAAAATTGCACATGTCACTCCGCTTTTTAAGAAAGGAGAGGGAAACCAGGGAATTATACACCTGTTAGCCGAACATCTGTTGTGGGGAAAATGCTGGAGTCTATAATTAAGGATAGGGTGACTGAACACCTTGAGAATGTTCAGTTAATCAGAGAGAGCCAGCATGGATTTGTGAAAGGTAGGTCGTGCCTGACAAACCTGATTGAATTTTTTGAAGAGGTGACTAAAGTAGTGGTCAGGGGAATGTCAATGGATGTTATTTATATGGACTTCCAGAAGGCATTTGATAAAGTCCCACGTAAGAGACTGTTAGCTAAGATAGAAGCCCATGGAATCGAAGGAAAAGTACGGACTTGGTTAGGAAGTTGGCTCAGCGAAAGGCGACAGAGAGTAGGGATAATGGGTAGGTACTCACATTGGCAGGATGTGACTAGTGGAGTCCCGCAGGGATCTGTCATGGGGCCTCAATTATTTACAATATTTATTAACAACTTAGACGAAGGCATAGAAAGTCTCATATCTAAGTTTGCCGATGACACAAAGATTGGTGGCATTGTAAGCAGTGCAGATGAAAACATAAAATTACAAAGGGATATTGATAGATTGGGTGAATGGGCAAAACTGTGGCAAATGTAATTCAATATAGACAAATGTGAGGTCATCCACTTTGGATCAAAAAAGGATAGAACAGGGTACTTTCTAAATGGTAAAAAGTTAAAAACAGTGGATGTCCAAAGGGACTTAGGGGTACAGGTACATAGATCATTGAAGTGTCATGAACAGGTGCAGAAAATAATCAATAAGGGGGCAGAAGTTATGCTGCAGCTATACAAAACCCTGGTTAGACCGCACCTGGAATACTGTGAGCAGTTCTGGGCACTGCACCTGCAGAAGGACATATTGGCCTTGGAGGGAGTGCATCGTTGGTTTACTAGAATGATACCTGGACTTCAAGGGTTAAGTTATGAGGAAATATTACACAAATTGGGGTTGTATTCTCTGGAGTTTAGAAGGTTAAGGGGTGATCTGATCGAAGTTTATAAGATATTAAGGGGAACGGATAGGGTGGATAGAGAGAAACTATTTCTGCTGGTTGGGGATTCTAGGAGTAGGGGGCAGAGTCTAAAAATTAGAGCCAGACCTTTCAGGAGTGAGATTAGAAAACATTTCTACACACAAAGGGTGGTAGAAGTTTGGAACTCTCTTCCGCAAACGGCAAATGATGCTAGCTTATTTGCTAAATTTGAATCTGAGATAGATAGCTTTTTGGCAACCAAAGGTATTAACGGATTTGGGCCAAAGGCAGGTATATGGAGTTAGATCACAGATCAGCCATGATCTTATCAAATTGTGGAGCAGGCACGAGGGGCTGAATGGCCTACTCCTGTTCCTATGTTCCTATGTTCCTAATTTAAGGATACACATAGTTCAATGTAAATATCACAATTCCAAACCAGTACAATTCAAACCAAAACATTACAGGTCGTACACAAAGCGATCTCAATATTACAATTCAAACACAGTATTTCTTATGATTTATGGTGTACAATAAAGGTTGGGGTGGCTTTACATGGTGGCCTTTCCCCATAGAGCCTTTGCGTAGGTTGCACCTCGCTTCAGCTCATCCCGCAGCATGTACTCCTTGACCTTGAAATGTGCCAGTCAGCAACACTCAGTCATGGACAGCTCATCCAGCTGGGAGACCAGCAGGTTTCGGGCAGGTGATATCTGTCTTGGTGTGCGTCCTGGGGAACAGCCCATAGAGCACAGCGTCCTGTATTACCGAACCGTTTGGGATGAACCGGGATAGATACCAGCGCATCTCTCTCTACACCCTCTGCGTGAACGGGCAGTCCATCAGGAGGTGGATGACAGTCTCCTCCCCATTGCAGCCTCGTACCTCTAGATCCCTTTGCTCCTTTACCCCATTTAGACTTATTATTCAAGCAGTATGTGACCTCCTTGTACTTGCTACCAAAATGCACCACCTCATACTTATCTATATTGAAATTCATTTGCCATTTACAAGCCCATTCTGCTAGTTTATTAATGTCTTCCTGTGTTTTGTCGCATTCTTCCTTTGTATTAACTATACCTCCCAATTTGGTATTGTCCGCAAATTTTAAAATTGTACTTCCAATTCCCGAGTCAAATCATTAATGTAAATTGTGAACAACAGTGGTTCCCTGTGGAACACTACTTCCCACCTTTTGCCAGTCTGAGTAGATACCGTTAACCCCACTCTCTGTTTTCTGCTTTGTAGCCAGCTTGCTATCCATTCTGCTACCTGTCCCCTGACTGTATATGCTCTGACCTTATCAATGGCCTTTTGAAAATCCAAATATATTACATGTACTGCATTACCCTTGTCTACTCTTTCTGTTACTTCTTCAAAGAATTCAACAAGGTTGGTCAAGTATGACTTTCCCTTTCGAAATCCGTGCTGACTATTCTTTACTATATTTTCGGTTTCTAGATAGTTTTCGATTACATCTTCGATTATCTTCCCTACCACCGACATTAAGCTAATTGGTCTATAGTTCCCTGGACTTGTTCTATCTCCCTTTTTAAATATAAGAATAATATTAGCTGTTCACCAGTCCTCTGGCACTATTCCCCTTTCTAATGAATTTTTATATATATGTAATAGTGCCTTTGCTATCTCCTCCCTAACTTCTTTTAATATGCGTAAATGTAATCCACTGGACCAGGGGTTTGATTAGTTTATCAATTATCTCCCCCTTTTCTATCTTAAATGCCTTTATATCTTTTTTGATCTCTTCTTCTAATGTCATACTTACCTTGTTAGTCTCCCTGGTAAATACTGAGGCATAGTAACTATTCAATATTTCTGCCATTTCGCTGTCATTACCTGTCTGTTTATCTTGTGCCTCCCTTAATGGCCCTATCCCTATCCTGATTTTTCTTTTGTTATTTATGTGTCTGTGAATACATTACTATTTCTTTTTATTTTTGTTGATAATTTAATCCTATAGTTCCTCTTTGCTTTCCTAATTGTTTTCTTGACTTCTTTCCTAACCTCTTTGTATTCTCTTTAGCCATACTCTCCTTTATTGTCTATGTACTTAATGTATGCCTTTCTTTTTAGTTTCAATTTTACACTTATCTCTTTATTCATCTATGGTGTTGCATTATTGGTTAGTTTGTTCTTGTTTTTAAGAGGAATATATTTCTCCTGAACTCTATTGACCACCATTTTAAATAATATCCACTGTTATTTTATCTCTTTGTCTGTCAATTTTTTTTCCCGGTTTATCTTCCCTAGTTCCATTCTCATCCCCATAAAATTAGCTTTTTACAATTTATGACTTTGGTCTTTGTCTTACTCACGGCTTTCTCAATCATTATTTTAAACCTTATTATGTTATGATCGGTATTGCCTAGATGTTCCCCTGTGCTTAGTTCTCTAATTTGTTCTGGTTCATTTCCCATTACTTGATCGATTATAGCCCTCTCTTGTTGGGCTTTTTACACACTGGGTAAGAAAGGAGTCCTGAATACACTGTAAAAACTTCATTTCCTTTTCCCCTTTCACTACCCCTTCTTGCCAGCTTATTTGGGGGTAGTTGAAATCTCCCATGACTATTATTCTATGTCTTTTACTCATTTCATAGATTTGTCTACATATTTCTTCCTCCACTATTAGGTGGTCTGCGGCATACCCCTATTAACGTGATCAATCCCTTCTTATCCTTTATCTCAATCAATATGGATTCTGTTTCTATCTTAATGTTACTTATGTCCCTTTTTTCTACCGGCTGAAATGTCATCTTTCATGGTGGGGTCAGCGAGCCCTATCCAGTTAAAGATTTCTCAGTTTTTCAGTTTCAGGGACAATTATCTTACTCAAAGACTCAAAGGGCTTGCTAGTTTTTCACAGTTGTTGAAGATAATTTAGTCCAGCACTGTGCTTGAATCTTTACTTTAGTGTTCTGACATATTTTAATAAATTAAATATCAAATTATTTATTTAGTATTTTAAACATCTTTTTACTGCTTTTCCAAAAGTTGGCTGACCTTAAAAGCCATTGGACATTTTCATTGCACAGCGTTTGTGGGAGGTGCTCTGAATGTTTGGCATATACGCTGGGAGTAATATGTGGTTAAGGGTCAAGGCAATTTGATCCTGGTGTTCAGTTGGTGTGTGGAGGCAAATAGTTCTGCTTACATTAGCCAGTTGTCTTGTTGGTTGGGGCTGCTGCCCTTGTTTGGCTGCAGGGAATAAATTTAATTGACTTGTTTCCACCTTTTTTTTTATTCGTTCATGGGATGTGGGTGTCGCTGGCGAGGCCGGCATTTATTGCCCATCCATAGTTGCCCTTGAGAAGGTGGTGGTGAGCCGCCTTCTTGAACCGCTGCAGTCCATGTGGTGAAGGTTCTCCCACAGTGCTGTTAGGAAGGGAGTTCCAGGATTTTGATCCAGCGACGATGAAGGAACGGCGATATATTTCCAAGTCGGGATGGTGTGTGACTTGGAGGGGAACGTGCAGGTGGTGTTGTTCCCATGTACCTGCTACTCTTGTCCTTCTAGGTGGTAGAGGTCGCGGGTTTGGGAGGTGCTGTCGAAGAAGCCTTGACGAGTTGCTGCAGTGCATCCTGTGGATGGTACACACTGCAGCCACTGTGCGCCGGTGGTGAAGGGAGTGAATGTTTAGGGTGGTGGATGGGGTGCCAATCAAGCGGGCTGCTTTGTCCTGGATGGTGTCGAGCTTCTTGAGTGTTGTTGGAGCTGCACTCATCCAGGCAAGTGGAGAGTATTCCATCACACTCCTTACTTGTGCCTTGTAGATGGTGGAAAGGCTTTGGGGAGTCAGGAGGTGCAGAATACCCAGCCTCTGACCTGCTCTTGTAGCCACACTATTTATATGGCTGGTCCAGTTAAGTTTCTGGTCAATGGTGACCCCCAGGATGTTGATGGTGGGGTATGCGGCGATGGTAATTCCTCCTGTTAGTCATTTCCCCAATCCTTTCATTGCATACCTGCAGACCGTTATACCTTGGCAGGTGAATGAGAACAGACTTCTCCATAGTTTTTGACAGCATGGTTGCTCTGAGAATGAAAGCATGATTTCATGGGTTGAGATCTATCAAATGCCCATTTGCCTGTGGACCATGATGTCTTGCACTCAGCTGAGAAATGAGGAGATTTGTTCAATGCATGGTTTCCACATTGCAGTCTTGACCTTAATGGTTAACTGAACCAACATTCTTCCCAATTGTCTCTTTAGTTTAGATTTCCACACCAAACCTAGCCCAATGAATAGATATTTAGTATGTTACCATTTCAATAAATCTAAGTGCCCACTCTCCTGTTTTTGACCACTGTTCACTAAATCCTCCTGGAAAGTGCACATTGTGTGGAAAGTTGAAAAGCTTACCAACAATCAGTGTCTAGGCTCACACAATGGCCATTTGGGGGATGTAAAGTAAGACATCTATGGAATCCATAATCCAGTATAAGGCAGCATCTTCAAGAGAAGAAGGGAAACAAATGAATATAAAAACTACTAATGCTTATAACAGAAGTCTGGGAGCATGAAGGAGAAGAGAATGCTGAGCAGCATTTACTTCAGTAAAAAGCATCATATCTTCCAGTTTCTACTTTCATCTGTCTCTGTAAAACATGCAACACTGGCAGTCCCTCAGAGCAGATCTGTCACTGCCAGGATAGGTTTACAGCATAGAAGCATAGCCAGGGTTTCAACACAGTTATTCTCTTGTTTACCCCTACACCACACAATCTGTGACCCTTGACTGAGCAACACTACAGTCTTTCCATTCTCTGAAGGTTACGGACTATAAATATTGGAAAAACGCGGTCAGTACTAACAAAAGCCCTCTCACAGTTAGTAGGTCCCCATTCTCATCAGGTGAGAATAATAATAAAAAAAAACTCCTTATCGATCCCGTTAATCTTGACAGAACAAAATAGCAATCTTTGAGACCACTCAGTAAGGGAAGAGAGACATGATGGGAACATTTTAAGCATAGTTTACATTCTACTCTTAACCTTTTAGCATTACTCTTTCTGCCCTTCTCTTATTTTATTGCTGACTTTCTGCTGCATAACTCTTTTTACTTGCATCTTTTACAATCCTCCTTCTCACCATCAAAGACAAGATAACCCCTTGATGTTGAAGCAAAAAAGCTGGTACCATTATTGTCTATATGCCATGACACTCTGTTGCCATAGTAGTCCCTTGTAAATATGTCTTTCCTGTAATAGATTCACAGCAACCTTTTTCACTCAGTTTCTAATCTTTGATAGATGAGGGAGAAAATACCTTAATCCCTTTCATAGTACAGACATTTTGAAAAGTGTTAAGATAAGGTCTGCAAAAGTTTCAGGTGATACACCTGATCCTAATCCTCCGGACACAAAGCCTGGTTTCTTCCTTTTCCCCAGTCCCATTACTATGAGTCAGCTGGAATGTTGAAATTCAGATTCCTAGAGACTGAATGGACACTAGCTGTGTCCGATCTCCCATCAGCAGCTATTTATGGAATTTAGCTTAGTTATAAACATCTCCTAACACATAAACCCAAAAATCACTTTTTTGTGCAAAGCTACATTAGTTAACTAGATTAGTTTTCTGTGACTTTTAAAATGGCAAAACAAAGTTTCCATGAGGTCACTCATGTTTAGGTTTTAGCTTGAGAGGCGAAGGTCTAAACTTCAGATGTGCATTTGGATTTGGGATCTCCAAAGCCAAAATCCGCAGCCAGGCTCTCTCTCCAACTTTCTGTAGGGCACAGTCATGACACCTGTGCTAAATAACAGTAGAGAAATTAGGTCTCTGAATTCAATTAATACAACTTGAGCCTATTTAGATAAATATGGATTCAGAAGCTCATGCCTACCTCACATCTCTGATTTTGTTACCAGCTTATAAATATGGATTGCCTTCCTTTTAGTTGTCAGTATTATTTTTATACTTTATTCTAGTTTCTTTGGTTTCCTGCTGCTGTGTTACTCATATTCTAATGTTTTAGTCTTCACATTTATTAATTGTCTTGACTTTTCAATCAATGATTCTGACCATAATTATGAGGCTACAATGCCAGTTGTGTCTGCAATATCAGTAATCCATTGCATGTTGGAGGAGTTACCATAAAAAAAATGGAAAGGGTCAGTTTACTTTTTTTTCTTTCCCCCTCTCCTGAACGCATTGACTTGCTGCGATATGGACCCATGAGCATCAGCAGCCTCACTAAAATGGCCATTCTTCATGTGTAAGTCCCGATAATAAATGTTGTCTGGCCATTCAACTATAGAGGGCATCGCCCTGATAACACACATGCATACTTTCCAGGAGTTGTCACTGCATAATAATCGGGAACAGGAAACCGAGTTGATTTCCCCTCTCCCTAGCCCAGGGGTGCTCAGGCTAAATTTAGAATTCCAACTGCTGCCTCAGATCAGCAAATTCAACACAGGATTTTAATCCAGAAACTCTATTTTTTTGCGATGACTTGACTTATTCCTGTCAGTCCTACAAAAGGAACCTCTCAACCCAAGTATGCCACTTCTTGGTGAAGAATTAGACCTAAAACTTTAACCTGTCTTTCTTTTCAGACTTCGATTGACTTACTGTGCATTTCCAGCATTTTCTGTTTTTATTTCTTATCCACCGAACGATTTTTCACTAAAAGTGGTGGGCAATTCATCAGTTTAATGAAATTGCACACCCGGCAGGTGAAGCTGCCATTGGGAATGCAATTTCATAAAATCATCTGTAATGCGACATAATTCTCTGTTCATAATAGTCAGAGCTGAATCAAATGAATCATGTTGAGCACATGATTTCACTTCAGTTTTCCAGTTGTATAGTTTGAGTACACAATAATTCTCCAGACTAATCTACTTTTTCACTTCATAGGTTCACTGCATTTTATAACCTTAGCCTAGAAATTGCTGTTAGTGACATTAGCAGACAAATATTTAATGCAATTATATGACATTCCTCTGTCGACTATTTTAAAGTGGCATTAACCCTTTTGAAATAAGTGCATTAGCATCTGTGTTAAAGTAATGAACGGGGAAATGTCCTCCAACTGTATTAAATGTTTGTCTGCTAATATCTCAAACATCAATTTCTAAGCATTTTATTGTACTTTAGTGTAAACTGTGTATTGCCATAAAGACTTCAGTTTTTCAAATATTTCTTGTGCCATTCTACATTATAGATTACTTGACGCTTGCAGATACATACATGATCTCACACACATTCTGCACATTTGGACAGTGGTACGCATTTATTCTTTAGCAGGAGTTTTAGGTTACACGGGGAAGCTGGATCAAGATTTTGGATAGTTAATTTCAGGTTCTTGGGGGAGGTATAGCAACTATTAGCAGGATAATAAAAGCAGTTAGCAAGTTCATGTTTTTCACAGGAGAAAATTTGCTGCAGAGCAAACAAAAGTGTCATGGGTGAGTGCCACTGGGGCATTAAAAGGCAGGTGGCACGAGAAATTCAATAGGAGCACTTATCTCTTCAAATGAAACTATTAACAGTTCAAAATATTCATTTCAGCAGAAGCCATATAAGTATATGTGACATCTTGACTTACTAACATCATTGCTTCTTATTTTTTTGTTAATTTAGATTTACAATAAATTCTTAGGCTCAACAAAAACAAAAATAACAAGTTGTAATTATATACTGTCTCTCCTGTAGGTGCAATTTCAATAGGACGGGGTTTTACCTGCACCCCTGACCTTGGCCAATTTCCCAGGGTCATTTTAATATGTTGGGTGGGCTTCCAGTAGGGAGGGAGGGAGGTCGCTGCTGCAGCCTTCAGGAGCCGGCAACAACATAATGTGGCCGGCAGCCTTTGGGATAGCCTTTTAAAAAAAACAATATGAGGAGATGAGGGAGCATAAACCAGAATCCTGTGATCAATTAGATTTCCTTGAAGCCTTTGAATTTTAAATGCCCCCCTGTCACTCAGTGCTTTATGCCAAGAACTCAGTGCCTAACATCAACTGTTCCAGTGGTGTAAAATATGGGAAATCCGTTGTATCACATATTCCAATCATTTGCATATCATTCTAATACATCCGTATTTGGGTGGACATATTGGACCCTCACTGTCATTCTGGTGGAGGTGGAGAACTGATGGAGTGACTCCCTAACTGATTTTCCTCTAATTCCTGCTGGAGTTAAACTGGGGAGCCAGCATAACTCCAGAGGATGTTTCACAGCACTTTACAGAGAGAGAAGAAAAGCAGGAATTTATTAGGGGAAACGGAAGGCATGTTAAAAAGATGTTAAAAAGGTAGCAGGATAGCTAGATAAGGTGGTTAAGAAGGCATAGGGATACTCTTCTTTATTAGCCGAGGCATAGAATATAAGAGGAGATTATGCTAGAACTGAATAAAACACTAGTTAGGCCACAGCTTGAGTACTGCGTACAGTTCTGGTCACTACATTACAGGAAAGATGTGATTGCACTAGAGAGGGTGCAGAGGAGATTTACGAAGATGTTGCCAGGACTGGAGAATTTTAGCTATGGGGAAAGATTGAATAGGCTGGGGTTGTTTTCTTTGGAACAGAGGAAGCTGAAGGGAGATTTAATTGAGGTGTATAAAATTTTGAGGGGCCCAGATAGAGTGGATAGGAAGGACCTGTTTCCCTTAGGAGAGATGTCAAAAACGAGGGGGGATAGATTTAAAGTAATTGATAGAAGGATTAGAGGGGAGTTGAGGAGAAATTTTTTCACCTAGAGGGTGGAACTCACTGCCTGAAAGGGTGGTAGAGGCAGAAACCCTCATCGCATTTAAAAGTACTTGAATATGCAGTTGAAGTACGGCAACCTACAGGGCTATGGACCAAAAGCTGGTAAGTAGGAATAGGCTGGATGGCTCTTTTTCAGCTGGCACAGACATGATGGGCCGAATGGCCTCCTTTTGTGTCATAAATTTCTATGATTCAATGAAGGACAGGGAGGAAGATAGCAAGGCAAAGTGGTTTTGGGAAAAAGTTTCAGAGGGTAGGAGCACAGTCTGATGGTGGAGGAGAACAAGCAGGGAATAAGCAGTAATTGAGTTAGAGGAGTGAAGGGTATAGGCATGTACGGTTACAGAAGAGCAGCAAAGGAGGGAATGGAAGACGAGGTCGAAAAAGTCAAAGTTGATTCACTAGAGCGCAGGGAGCCAATGAAGTTTGGCAAGGATAGGTTTAGGGGTGTGATGGCTAAAGAACAGGCTGTGGAATTCTGAAACTGCTGAAGTCTGTAAAGGGCAGTCAGCGTTTGAGAAATCAATTCTCAAGATAATAGAGGCATGAATTAGAGTTTTGGAAATGTGCATTGCAGAGTGGAAAAATTTGGTCTTTATGACGGACCACGTGTAGTGTAAAAAGTTCCGTTTAGGGTTAAACTGGACACAGAGGTTGCTTACCACCAAATTCAGCCTGAAAGGGTAGATGTGGAGGTTGTGCAGTCAGAATTTCTAGGCTGATAAATCTTTTATTGCATCATGTTGGAGTGAATTCAAACTCACGTCCCAGATGTGAAAGGGCAGTGTATTGACTCAAACGATCAGAAACCACTGCCAAGACCCCCAGATATGAGGGTTTATCATTTTGCAGTGTGAAGCAACCTCCCCACGAGTCACAAATGGCAACGTGTGCAAAAGAGCAATGTGTTCTACTCTGTCCAACGTGTTACATTATTTTCCACAGCCTTAAGCATTAGGAAAAACCATGATATGCTTTTGGTGAACTGCATTGTGTATAAGCATATTTTGAATGTATGTCAACGTGACAGTGATTGTAGACCTTAAACAACTCTGTCACCTCAGACACCATCTTCCAGTCACTCAACCTGGTGAAGTTTTATTGGACACTCCTAATGCATTGTCTTATTGGAATTTGTGGAGGAAAAGCTCAATGGTTGATTCATTGTAGAACACTCTAATCATACGTATGTACATAAACGGTTGAGAACCACTGAGTGATATCATAGATGTCGTACACATACTTCCTTCAATGTTAGTTATTATTAAACTATGTATACATGAAGATTTGAATAATAGTACTTATTGTAACAATCATGATGTGGATATAACAATCATGATATGCTTGCACACTAGGGTAAAAGCCAGCCTTTTGTCTCCAGCTCAAGAATATCTCATTTGTAATCATAGGTAGGTAGCCGGTAATCTTTGTGCAGAAAGAGGGCGCCAACTGCTATATGACGTTTATACTGAGTTTCTACCTTGGGTAAGTACTGCTGAAAAATTGCAATCTACCACACACAGAATATGTAGTGAACCATAATTATTTAGAGAGTAACCTGACTAAATTAAAGTCATAAGTGCGTAATGTCAGTTCAATCAATGAATTGTATACTTATAGGGGTAGAATTTCCACAAGGGTTCTCCTGATTGTCCACTGTAATTTTGCAGAAATTGCGTAAATGGCTGTTTACACCATTTCTCCAGGATTTCTGCCAAAGTTAAGGAGGATGAGTAGGAGAATCCCCGTGGAAATTCCAGCCAATGGTATCTAATGCTTTGTGGTCACGCATATCATTTTTAGCAAATTTGTTTGTTTAAATTTAACCCTTTGTCCCAGGTCTACTGTATAATTAAGGTTGTGTGAGGACTGCGCTGATTGTGTTGCTTTTGAAATTAACTATTTTAACTGCAAAGTTTACTAAATTAACTGGATTGTGCTAATTGTGGAGTTTGAACAGAGAGTGTGGCTAAGAGAGCTGAGTGAGTTCCTGAGTGAGTCAACAGGTAGAATCTTGTAGGTATATAATAAGCTTGTTCTAGCTTCTGGAGCTGAGAGAACCCAGCCGAGTTTTTGCTGAGAAGGTAAGGAAATTAATTTGGCCTGAACAGGAGTTTGGCACTAAGACAAAGTGCGCCTGAATCTGCAAAAGCAGGGAAGTAAGTGAGAACTAATTCTTTTTAATTAATTTTTGAGTAACAGAGAATTTAAGAATATATTAATGGCAGGATCAGGAACTAGGCTAGTGATATGTGTGGCATGCATGATATAGGATATACTGGATCTGTGGTGCCATTGGAATTTTAGGCCCCCTAGTCCTTTGGGTAGATTGAATTTCATGGTACTGTCTGTTGGACTTCATCTGGGATGCTTTGCTTCCCTTCAGGAATACCTGCACCAGATCACTACTTGTTGTTTGGATTTCTCTCTTTCTTTCTTTCATTCTATCTTTCTTTCTTGTCTTCTGGACTTGGTTGAGATACATATTTCTCTGTGTGGTTATACTCTCCATATACTATCACACTATGCTCAGGATATGAGCTTTTAAAGCAGTTGCCACATAGTTTACAAGTTTACCTCTGCCAGCTTAAAATCTTAATATTTCTTAGCCTTCTAAGATCACTCTTCTTTCTTTTTACCTTGGGAGTTTGGTTCCCCTTGGCTTGTACCTTCAGCCTTCTCTTCCTGATTTTCTTCTGCCGGGGGGTGGGGGAGATCAGAGCTTTATACCTTAATTCCCACTGAGATTAAATATCAGTGACCAATTCAAAAAGGATCACCTCTGTCACATGGATCCCTTCCAAGACGTCAAGCAACTAGACAGACATGTGTTCGAAGTTATGATTTTCTGATTTCAGCTATCTTTAATGAAGACCGGGCCTTTCAGTCAGTTTACACTTAAGGCCCTGTGCCTCTGCTTTCTTATGAGACCTGACTCTCCTAGAATTCCAGTATTAATCCTTTGGATTTTGCCAGAATTCAGTATTGTGGCTCAAGCAGCCAGTTTTGTACCAGCTCCAGACTAAAGTGGAAGATCTCAAGGGCAGTATTCCAGCTGCCACACATTGGAGAAGCTAGTGAGAAATGGTACAGATATTCAGCATTTGGCTAGAAGGCAGGATTTCAGATTTCTAGAACATTGGGACCATATCCACCCCTCAACCATTTTTGGGCAGTTAGGAAGGCGAATGGTATGTTGGCATTCACTGCAAGAGGATTTGAGTACAGGAACAGGGATGTCTTACTGCAGTTGTACAGGGCCTTGGTGAGACCACATCTGGAGTATCATGTGCAGTTTTGGTGTCCTTATCTGAGGAAGGATGTCCTTGCCATGGAGGGAGTGCAACGAAGGTTTACCAGACTGATTCTTGGGATGGCAGGACTGACGTATGAGGAGAGATTGGGTCGACTAGGCCTATATTCACTAGAGTTTAGAAGAATGAGAGGTGATCTAATCGAAACATATAAAATTCTAACAGGACTAGACAGACTAGATGCAGGTGAGGATGTTCCCGATGGCTGGGGAGTCCAGAACCAGGGGTCACAGTCTCAGGATACGGGGTATGCCATTTAGAACCGAGATGAGGAGAAATTTCTTCACTCAGAGGATGGTGAACCTGTGGAATTCTCTACCACAGAAGGCAGTGGAGGCCAAGTCATTAGATGTATTCAAGAAGGCGATAGATATGTTTCTTAATGCTAAAGGGATCAAGGGATATGGGGAAAAAGCAGGAACAGGGTACTGAGTTAGACGATCAGCATGATCATTTTGAATGGCAGAGCAGGCCCGAAGGGCCGAATGGCCTACTCTTGCTCCTATTTTCTATGTTTCTATGTATGTACTAGATATTGTCCTGTGAACTGGAGAGTACCATTAGTGTTCAACATCTGGTTCAACAATAGCGTGATCCAGGGAACATAACAGTAAGACCCTTTATTTTGTGTACTAGCTACCGTAATCTTGTGTGTTGCCACATGCATTCTATCTTTCAGAAAGCAAACCAATAAACACTGTAGTGAGAAGAGGCCTATTGTCAACTAATTAAGTGGTTTATTATACATAAAGTATATGAACAGGTAGATAATGTAGATAGTCAAAATCTTTTCCCAAAGGTAGGGGAGTCTATAACGAGGGGGCATAGATTTAAGTTGAGAGGGGAGAGATACAAGAAGGTCCAGAGGGGCAATTTTTTCACTCAAAGGGTGGTGAGTGCCTGGAACGAGCTGCCAGAGGCAGTAGTAGAGGCGGGTACAATTTTGTCATTTAAAAAGCATTTGGACAGTTACATGGGTAAGAAGGGTATAGAGGGATATGGGCCAAGTGCAGGCAATTGGGACTAGCTTAGTGGTATAAACTGGGCGACATGGACATGTTGGGCCGAAGGGCCTGTTTCCATGTTGTAAACTTCTATGATTCTATGATTCTAACAAACAGAATCCAGTTTTGGGGGAGAGAGTTCCAGATTTCCATCATCCCTTGCATGAAGAAGTGCTTCCTAACGTCACCCCTGAACAACTTAGCTCGAATTTTAAGGCTTGTTCTGGACTCCCCCATCAGAGGAAATGGTTTCTCTCGATAAATGGGAATCTTTCTTTCTTTCTTTCTTTTCAGTGAGATTCAGTCAGTTTCCTATCACTCCTTATGCTAGAAATTTCCTCTTGTCTGTACTTCTATCAAAATCATAAACATATTCAAAATATCACATTTACAATTTGACTAAAATTGCCAACCAGTGGAAATCGTCCCACATTTTTTTACAATGGCTTTGCGCACAGTGACCATAGGATCTGATCCCACTGATGTGCAGTTACAATGTTGTGCTGCTGGGTCCTGCGCATAAAGTGTTGCATGAATTTCTAGATTGACCACTTCAAATTATTGGGGTAGAAATTCAGGCGCGTCCATTTTTGGGCGCATGGGGGGCACTGTGTATATTTCCTGAGCCTGAATGGTGAGGACCGAGACGCCCCTTATATTGGGTCTTGGGCCTCATTAATGTAGGAACATAGGAACAGGAGTAGGCCATTCAGTCCCTTGAGCCTGCTCCGCCATTCAATTAGATCATGGCTGATCTGTATCTAATCTCCATTTACCTACCATAGATCCATTTCCCTTAATACCCTTCCTTATCAAAAATCTATCAACCTCAGTTTTTAAATTTTCAATTGACCTAGCCTCAATAGCTTTTTGGGGAGACAGTTTCAAATTTCCATTGCCCTTTACATGAAGAAGTACTTCCTAACGTCACCCCTGAATGGCCTGGTTCTAATTTTAAGGTTATGCCCCTTTGTTCTGGGCTCCCTCACCAGAGGAAATAGTTTCTCACCTATCTACCCTACCATATCCTTTAATCATCTTAAACACCTCAATTAGATCATCCCTTAATCTTCTGTACTCAAGGGAATAAATGCCTAGTCTATGCACCCTGTCCTCATAACTTAACCCTTTTAGATTAATTCTGGTGAATCCGTGCTGCACTTTCTCCAAGGCTAAAATATCTTTCCTGAGGTGCGGTGCCCAGAATTGAATGCAGTACTCCAGAGATCTAAATAATTGCAGCATAACTTCCATCCCTTTGTATTCCAGCCCCCTTGAAATAAAGGCCCACATTCCATTAGCCTTTTAAATTATTTTTTGTACCTGTCCACTAGTTTTTAGTGATCGAGCCGGCGTGGCGTGAACAGTAAAGAGTAAACGAAGATCGGGCTGCTGTTACACTAGCAGTGGCCCTCAGCTAAGTGAGGGCTGGGGATTGGGAGATAGGAGGTCGGAAGGTGGGGAGGGAGATCTCAGGTCGGGTGTCAGGAGATAGGCGGCCAGGGGTCAGGAAGTAGGAGGCCGGTTGGGGAGATCGGAGGCCGGGTCGGGGGTTGGGTGGGGGGGAGGAAGGGAGCGGTGATGCTGGGCTCTGCATGGCCGAATTTATAGGCCAATATTTCTTCAGTTCTTTGGTACAGTTGGCATTCATTAATTGAGAAGTGATTAATGGGAATTGTTTTTTCGGGAACAAATGTTATATTAGAACTGATGCGTTTTATTTGAACAGAAATAATCTAATGAATGGGGTAGTTTAATTTCTACTAATTTACAAGTTTGATTTCTATCTGCCTGACTATTGAGATTGCTAGATGATTTACTGTGAGACACTTTCATTTCATATGTGTATATAACATCATAACTAAAGACCATAAAGTCACTAATGAGTGACGAAGGTTATTCACACATTTAGTAAAAGTATTGTCTCATTGTTGTACTTTTTTAAAACTGTGTTTATTCAGTGTTTGTATATTTCATGACAGGATAACTAACCCATGGATGAACAAACTCACACTTGAGACTTGATGAAAAAAATTAATACAAGAATAAAATACTAAATTTTGTGCGACTGCATCAAAGTGTATATCTAAAATGCAATAATGAAAGGTCACACTGAGGGATACATTCCCATAGCAGAAACAAGATGAAGAGTGCCATACAGCGCCTTCCAGTGCCAGTTATTATGAATACAGAGTCTGTTTTGAGTGTCCATGATAAGACTGGGTCAAAGGGGACAATCACATGCAAAACATTGTCTTGGGTGTGTGGGTGTGAGAGGCTATCAGGTGACATTTGCAGAGATGCCTCTTTAAAATGGGGCCTCAGTTGCTTAATTGGGAACATTTCTTGAGTGAGTCACAGGGTTTGGGAATGGTTGCTTCCTTAAAGCTTTTTGATCCACATGCTTTTAATGTGGGTGAGATAATGTTTTCACAATGCAAGAATGAAACAGAATTCAGTACACAGTTTGGAGGTTGCTTTTGTCTTTTTTTTAAGCAAAGTATGTATGAGGCATGCATTTGGAGAGGCACAAAATGTATATTGGCACGCTGGCTGGAATAGGTTTGTCAAAAATAGCTTCAAGATGTCAGCTGCATTGTTATCGGAAAATGACTAAGGGACAAGAACCTCCTTACATGGATGTGGAGATGCCGGTGATGGACTGGGGTTGACAATTGTAAACAATTTTACAACACCAAGTTATAGTCCAGCAATTTTATTTTAAATTCACAAGCTTTCGGAGGCTTCCTCCTTCCTCAGGTAAATGTGTGGTTAATCGGAGAGTCATTGCTGATGCTGCTATGGATCCTCTGGTGGCTGGCTGGAAAGTAGCATCACAATGGGCTTGAGAGCAGGTCACTTCCCTTCCCTTCTGGCAACCCATAAGTGAGTTACCCAATGAGACCCAATCAGAGAGTAAATGGAGTGAATAGAGGGATTTCATACAGTTGTGCATTAGCAAGCCGGCCCCATAAGAAGTCCCTGGGAAAGAAAACCAATGTTTGTGACATTTTTGGGTTACAAAGTAAAAAGACCTTCTCTTAAACTGACTTTTACTATATTACAGACTGATACGCTGTGTCCTCCACCTCTCAGTTATGATACCATGCTGGATATTGGCTTCTGAGGTATGCCAGAGGTTCAGTACTCTTTACTAGAAGAACAAAGAAGGAAATTAGAAGAATTTTTTTCACACAGAGGGTTATTAGAAAATGGAATCCTTTGTTATAAATGGCCATTGAGGCTCTGACATAATTTAAAAGGGAATCCGATAAGTACTTGAACATTAAGAATATGATTCAGGGAAAGGGCAGGGGAATGGGATTAGAGTAGATAGTTCCAGTTGAAGAACTAGCACTGGCACAAGCCTCATGGTCCAACTAGCTCCCTATGCCATAATTTCTACAATTCTATGATTCTTTGCACATACTAATGAATATTATATTATATTAAAGATATGGATTACTTTGCACCAAGCATTAAAGAATGGGAGACTGCATATTGGTCTCATGCTAATTTAAACCACAAACTTATCGTTACTTGTAAAACTTCCTGAGGTTCAAAAAAAAAATTCCTTAAGTTGATGAAATATGTCATGATGCTGATGAGAAGTAGGAGAGTGGATAAAGACATGGGAGTCAAAAATCATGAAGGTCCATATCCTGGCATGAGTGCCGGATTTGCTGAGCCATGACCTCCACCTGGCTCGACTCATCGGGTGTATCGACCGCTAATGATCTGCTCATTGAATGGTAACCTGGGGACTTGGGAACTCCCGACTTTGAGAGCCCCCGCCTCTTCCAACACTGCTGGTCCTGTTTGAGGCGAGCAGAGGCCCAGCGGAATCCCTAATATAAAGCCGGGACCCAGCGTATCTGAGTCCTGATTTAATTTGCGGCCCTTCCACAACAGTCCAGCCGGAGTTATGGTGGGAGTGCGCTGGTACATCCAAGGGTTTTTGTCCCAATGGAGAATTTGAAAGTCTTCTCTCCAGAATATGTGTTAAATATATGATTGAGACTGTGCCACCTTAAAAAGGTTATTATAATAAGAAAAAATTGTAAATGCTGGAAATCTAAAATTGAAGATGATGTGAATACAAAGCAGGGCCATCAGCATCTGAAAAGAGAAGACAAGATCATGTTTTGGATGTAGACCCTTTGTCAGAACTAGAAACTTGAAGATAAACAAGCTCATTTAACAAAATGACGAGGGATGGGGGAAGAACAATGGATAAGAGTTAGGATTGATGACTCCTGTCAAATGGAGACATTTAATGGCTTTAATGGCCAGTTTTTAAACAGCTTGTAAGGGTTGAAAACTGGTGGATGATGTACAAAGATCATCTCAGTGAGGAAGTGAAAGGCATTAAAAGAAAGGGCATGAAAATATTTAAGTAAAGCAATGAAAATTCATGGGAAAGATACACACAAAAAACTCAGAAGTGGAGGGGCATAAGAGAAACAGGCAAGAAAATGGGGAAGCAGTTAAATTCTGAAGTTCCGATGAAGGATTCACACTCAAAACATTAATTGGAATTTTTTCTCTTTTCAGATGATGAAGGACCTGCTGTATATTTCAAGCACTTTCTGGTTTTGTTTGTTGCTAGTTAATTGTCCATGGTGTTAAACACAGAGAGTCAAGATGAAATGTAGTTCTCAGGCGAAACAGGATTAGAGGGTGGGGAATAATTGGACCAGGGCTTGCTGAATAATTCAGTCCCCATTTTAAAGTCATACATTCTGATAATTTATGGATAACTAGCAAAATCCATGGCAATTTGAGAAGCAGAGAAGTCCAGTTGGTTAGAACAATGTTTTTCAAAAAATTTTTCTCATGACCCAGTGGAAGAAAACCACTTACCCCAGGGACCCAAAACAATAGTATCTTCCGACTAGAGTTTGCATAAAATCATGATAAAGGACTAACTTTAACCACTTCACATAATAACTAAAATTAGACATCGACATTACTTGAAAAACATTTTAAATACAGTATAAATGCAGTAAAAAAAAGATCAGGTTGAGTTTCACTTACTTAATGTGACGGGTGGGTCTGTCTGTTGTTCATGATCTGGTTCCAATCTGGATCACAAGATGAAAGCGCTACACGCATATCGGGCATCATTTAGCACCCGCTATCGGGTGCGTTCCTGGTGGGGGGGCTCCGAAAATCAGAGAATCCCGGAGTGGGTCGGGAGCCCGACTCCAACCCGCCCACTTCCGGGTTCCCCACTGACGCGCACAGGCCCCGCTGGTGGGAATCCCGCTGGCAATTAAAGCCAGCGGGGTTCCACTTGAAGCTATTTATTTTGCTTGTTCAGGTCATTAAGTGACCTGATTAAGGGATTACGTGAGGAGGGGTGGGATTTTATAGCAAACTGGGACTGTTTCCCGTACTGGGGGAAACACTCCCAGTTCAAATGGACCTGTTGCAGCCATCAGCCCGTGGCAGCTGCTAAGGTCCATTTGACAGGTGGTGGGGGGAGACCCTCACTCATTGCAGGAGGCCACTCTGTCACTTTGGACAAAGTTTGGCCTCCACCACCCTCCTCCTGACAATCAAAGTCACCAACTTGCACACTTACCCCGGCGTCCAGAGACATGTACCTACCTTGCGGACCCCCTCAGATGTACATCTTCCGGATGGGGGCCGCCGTAGCTGCAGTCATCAACTCCTCGGCGGGCGAACAGCATCACCAGCCTCACCAGCCTCGCCATCCACGCCGTCCACCTCTGACACGTGGAGCTCCACAACACAGTGCTGTGACACATCCACCTGTACAGCAGGAGGGAGGGCTACCGCAGAGAGAGATGCGTCGCAGAGGGCACTACCCTCACCACAGGGTCCACAGACCGAGGCTCAGCTTCCTGGACCTCTCTGAGCAGCAGTGCACACGGAGGCTCAGAGTCACTCGACATGTAGTCATGGATATCTGCAGCTTCCTTCATGCCAAGCTGCTCCTGGCTGGCCCGAGCACCATCTTCTTATCTGTCGCTGTCAAAGTCACCACTGCCCTCAACAACTTCTCCTCCGCATCCTTCCAGGGTGCCACCGGGGACATCGCCGACGTCTCTCAGCCGTCTGCACAAAAGAGCCCTGCAAATACACCTACACCCACTCTGCAGTGACACAATGGGTGGCATCAGTTGTGGGTCTTCATAGTGATCCTCAGGAAAGGGCATTATTGCACAAACCAGACAAGATTCGCAAAGACATGGCAGTAGTGGTGCCAATATAATATGTAATGTGAATTGGTCAGAAATTCAATAGAAGTAACAACCATGACAAACCCTCAAACACCCTTGTGCATCCCCTTCATGCTCATGACACGTTTGCCTTACGCTGCCTACTGCACATATGTGATGCATGCCCTGTGGCTGCAGCACAGGTAGTGGCAGGTTGAGTGAGGCTGACCGTGAAAGAGATGCACGAGAGGGTGAGTATGAGATAGAGCCATGAGATTGTATGAGGATTGGGTTGAGTGGTAGTGGCGGGATGAGTACTGGCGAGGTGAGTAAATGCAGGTAAGATGAGGATGAGGTTTGAGTGGGTGTGAGGGGTGATGTGACAGAGTAGTGTTGGCAGTGCAGAAGGAGATGTGGGGTGGGGGCAGTGATGTGGCAGACAGAGTGTAGGGGAATGAGTAAGTGTACTCACTTTGGCTGACCTACTGAGGCCATTGGAGCGCCTCCTGCATTGTATGCAGGTGCACGATATGTTGGTGGTGCAGGTGACCTCCTCTGCCACCTCGAGCCAGGCCTTCTTGGTGGCAGAGGCAGGCCGCTTCCTCCCGCCCGCCGGCGGGAAGATCTCTGTCCTCCCCCTCCTCCTCACCCCATGTATTGATACCTGGAGTGAGGCATCATTAAACTGGGAGCAGCCTTCCCCCTGGGCTGTTCCATGCTGTAATTTTTTCTATTTGTAGCAGCATCTGTCAGTGGAGGACTGCCCCTTTTAATAGAGCTCCTTCAGCTGACAGAGCTTACTGCGCATGCGCAGCCCGCCCGACGCACAGATCAGCAGTGGGGAACCCGGAAGACCAGGTAAGTGGATCTAATTGGGCTGCGATCGCGCGGGTGGCTGACTGATTTCGCCCCCCCGCTGAGAACCCGCAGCCCTGGTAACATCGGGCCCATCAAGGTGCACTGCTGAGTTGGTTTCTTTCTTTTGTTTTTAAACTTGTCAAAGTCGAAAATCCCAGTTCGCACATGTAGGTTGTTGTGAACGGCAGCAACAACAGAACAGTGGCTGTTCTTTGAAAGCAATGATCCAAAAAGATGACAAACTTAAATGACTTGTGGTGTGTTTTCAGTGTGCTATCACAGGTGAGTTGCACCAGCTCGTTTTCTTGCTCAGGCAACAAGTTCAGCTTCATTATTGATTCAGGACTTTCGAAAGCAAAAGGATCTTTCACCCAATGCTGTTCCTTCAAATTTTCAAACCCCTCTGCAGGGAAGTAGTGACTAAAATGGTCAGACAGAGCAGCGAGATGTAACTGCATGACACATTTCATTTCATTCACTTTTTCTTCATTGATGCTGTTCTCCTCAATGTTCTGTAACAGTGTTGGGAACGTGTAATAGCTCGGGTGATTACTTTTCTGTCGTGCTTGCCACAGTTCTAATGACTTTTGGAATGCTTGTATCTGTTCACAATGTCGAAACAAATCATTGCCTCTTCCTTATAACTTCAAATTCAGTTCATTTAAAATTGAGAAAAAGTCAGCTGGATATGACAACTACATTAACCAACTGTCATCATAAAACAAATTTGCCAAGTTAGACTGTTTCTCTACTAGAAAAATGTGAATTTCTTTCCTGAGGTTGTACACCCATGTAAGCGTCCTGCGCCGTGACAGCTGTCGTACTTAAGTTTGTGAAACAGTAAATGAGTATGCTCTGCTCCCATTTCTGAACGTAACTCTTCAAAAAGCATGCTGTTCAGTGAGCTTCCTTTAATGAAATTAACAATTTTCACTACTTCCTTCATGACTGCCATAAGATCAGGGGAAATACTCTTGGATGCCAAAGCTTTGCGGTGAATGAAACAGTGATTCCAAAAAAACATCATTACCAGCTGCCTCACATAGTCTTATCACAATTCCACTATTTCTACCTTTCATATTTGCAGCACAATCACTTG
The DNA here is from genome assembly GCF_035084215.1 of Heptranchias perlo. NCBI lineage: Eukaryota > Metazoa > Chordata > Chondrichthyes > Hexanchiformes > Hexanchidae > Heptranchias > Heptranchias perlo. The sequence continues at coordinate 70,820,327 of NC_090329.1, read as the reverse complement.
TAATTACTTTGCAATTAGCCCAGTCCAATTTGTAATTTCCAACGACTCAGTCATGTGGACACGTGGCAGATGAAATTTAATGCAGAAAAGTGCGAAGTGATACATTTCGGTGGGAAGAACAAGGAGAGGCAATATAAACTAAAGGGTACAATTCTAAAAGGGGTGCAGGAACAGAGAGATCTGGGGTAAATGTGCACAAACCTTTGAACGTGGCAGGGCAGGTTGAGAAAGCAGTTAAAAAAGCATACGGGATCCTGGCCTTTGTAAATAGAAGCAGAGAGTACAAAAGCAAGGAAGTTATAAAACACTGAATTGGGCACAACTGGAGTATTGTGTCCAATTCTGCGCACCGTACTTTTGGATGGATGTGAAGGCCTTAGAGAAAGTTTTTTTTTATTTGTTCATGGGATGTGGCCGTCGCTGGCAAGGCCAGCATTTATTGCCCATCCCTAATTGCCCTTGAGAAGGTGGTGGTGAGCTGCCTTCTTGAATGACTACAGTCCATGTGGTGAAGGTTCTCCCACAGTGCTGTTAGGTAGGGAGTTCCAGGATTTTGACCCAGCGATGATGAAGGAACGGCGATATATTTCCAAATAAGGATGGTGTGTGACTTGGAGGGGAATGTGCAGGTGATGTTGTTCCCATGTGTCTGCTGCCCTTGTCCTTTTAGGTGGTAAAGGTCGCAGGTTTGGTAGGTGCTGTCAAAGAAGCCTTGGCAAGTTGCTGCAGTGCATCCTGTAAATAGTACACACTGCAGCCACGGTGCGCCTGTGGTGAAGGGAGTGAATGTTTAGGATGGTGCATAGAAACATAGAAAATAGGAGAAAAATTAGGCCATTCGACCCTTTGGGCCTGCTCCACCATTCAAAATGATCATGGCTGATTGTCTAACTCAGTGCCCTGTTCCTGCTTTTTCCCCATATCCCTTGAGCCCTTTGGCATTAAAAAATATGGCTATCTCCTTCTTGAATACATCTAATGACTTGGCCTCCACTGCCTTCTGTGGTAGAGAATTCCACAGGTTCACCACCCTCTGAGTGAAGAAATTTCTCCTTATCTCGGTTCTAAATGGCATACTCCGTATCCTGAGACTGTGACCCCTGGTTCTGGACTCCCCAGCCATCGGTAACATGCTCCCTGCATCTAGTCTGTCTAATCCTGTTAGAATTTTATATGTTTCAATGAGATCACCTCTCATTCTTCTAAACTCTAGTGAATATAGGCCTAGTCGACCCAATCTCTCCTCATACGTCAGTCCTGCCATCCCAGGAATCAGTCTGGTAAACCTTCATTGCACTCCCTCCATGGCAAGAACATCCTTCCTCAGATAAGGATACCAAAACTGCACACAATACTCCAGATGTGGTCTCACCAAGGCTCTGTATAACTGTAGTGAGACATCCCTGCTCCTGTATTCAAATCCTCTTGCAATGAAGGCCAACATACCATTCAACTTCCTAACCACTTACTGCACCTGAATGCTCGCTTTCAGCGACTGGTGTACAAGGACACCCAGGTCTCGTTGCACCTCCCCTTTTCCCAATCTATCACCATTCAGATAATAATCTGCCTTTCTGTTTTTACAACCAAAGTGGATAACCTCACATTTATCCACGTTATACTGCATCTACCATGTTCTTGCCCACTCACCCAACTTGTCTAAATCACATTGGAGCCTCTTTGCATCCTCCTCACAGCTCACATTCCACCCCAGCTTTGTGTCATCTGCAAACTTGAAAATATTACATTTAGTTCCCTCATCTAAATCATTGATATATATTATGAATAGCTGGGGCCAAAGCACTGATCCCTGCGGTACCCCACTAGTCACTGCCTGCCACCCAGAAAATGACCCGTTTATTCCTACTCTCTGTTTCCTGTCTGTCAACCAATTCTCAATCCATGCCAGTATATTCCCCCCAATCCCATGTGCTTTAATTTTGCACACTAACCTCTTGTGTGCGACCTTATCAAAAGCCTTCTGAAAGTCCAAATACACCACATCCACTGGTTCTCCCCTATCTGTTCTACTAGTTACATCCTCAAAAAAGCTCCAGTAGATTTGTTAAGCATGATTTCCCTTTCATAAACCAATGCTGACTTTGTCCAATCCCGTTAATGCTCTCCAAGTGTTCTGTTATCACATCTTTTATAATCGACTCCAGCATTTTCCCCACTACTGATGTTAGGCTAACTGGTCTGTAATTCCCTGTATTTTCTCTCCCTCCTTTTTTAAATAGTGTGGTTACATTTGCCACCCTCCATCCTGTAGGAACTGTTCCAGAGTCTATAGAATTTTGGAAGATGATCACCAATGCATCCACTATTTCCAGGGCGACTTTCTTTAGTACTCTAGGATGTAGATTATCAGGCCCTGGGGATTTGTTAGCCTTTTGCCCCATTAATTTCCCTAGCACTATTTTTTAACTAATAATGGTTTCCTTCAGTTCCTCCCTCTCACTAGACCCTTGGTTCCCTAACATTTCTGGCAGGTTTTTTGTGTCCTCCTTTGTGAAGACAGAACCAAAGTATGTGTTTAATTGTTCTGCCATTTCTTTGTTCCCCATTATAATTTCCCCCATTTCTGACTGTAAGGGACCTACATTTGTCTTCACTAATCTTTTTCTCTTGACATATTTCTAGAAGCTTTTACAGTCAGTTTTTATGTTCCCTGCTAGTTTACTCTCATACTCTATTTTTCCCCTCTTAATCAATCTCTTTGCTCTCCTTTGCTGAATTCTGAACTGTTCCCAATCCTCAGGCTTGTCGCTTTTTCTGGCAATTTTATATGCCTCCTTGGGATCTAATACTAGCCCTAATTTCTTTTGTAAGCCACGGTTGAGCCACCTTTCCTGTTTAATTTTGCGCCAGACAGAAATGAATAATTGTTGTAATTCCTGCCCACGTTCTTTAAATATTAGCCATTGCTTATCCACCGTCATCCCTTTTAGTAAAGTTCCCCAATCTATCATAGCCAACTCGCACCTCATACTTTCGTAATTTCCTTTATTTAGATTCAGGACCCTAGTTTCGGATTCAACTACTTCACTCTCCATCTTAATGAGGAATTCTATCATGTTATGGTCGCTCTTCCCTAAGGGACCCCGCACAACAAGATTGTTAATTAAGCCTTTCTCATTGCACAATACCCAGTCTAGGATCGCCTGTTCTCTAGTTGGTTCCTCAACGTATTGATCTAGAAATCCATCACGTACACACTCCAGGAATTCCTCCCCCACAGTATTATTGCTAATTTGGTTTGACCAATCTATATGTAGATTAAAGTCACCCATGATTATAGTTGTACCCTTCTTGCATGCGTCTCTAATTTCCTGTTTAATGCCCTCCCTACATCTCCACTACTGTTTGGGGGCCTGTAGACAACCCCCACCAACGTTTTCTGCCCCTTGGTGTTTCTTAGCTCCACCCATACAGATTCCACATCGTGACTTTGCGACCCAATATCCTTCCTCACTATTGCATTGATTTCCTCCTTTACTAACAACGCTACCCCACCTCCTTTCCCTTTTTGCCTGTCCTTCCTAATGTTGAATACCCCTGGATGTTCAGTTCCCATCCTTGGTCACCCTGCAGCCATGTCTCCGTAATCGCAACTATATCATAACCGTTAATATTTATCTGCACTGTTAATTCATCTACCTTATTGCGAATGCTCCACGCATTTAGACACAATGGGCCTGATTTTAGCAGGCCTGCGGGTTTCCGGCGGGTTGGGTTTCGGGTGCATGGCCTCCGCGCCCGGTGAAATTAGTGGGTTGCCCGCGCGATCGTAGCAGGCAATGCACTAATTGGAATCACTTACCTGCTCCTCCGGGCTCCGCGCTGCTGGTCTGCGCGTCGGGCGGGCTGCGCATGCGCAGTACGATCTGTCAGCTGGAGGCTCTCTACTTAAAGGGGCAGTCCTCCACTGACAGATGCTGCAACCAATGGAACAAATTACAGCATGGAGCAGCCCAGGGGGAAGGCTGCTCCTAGTTTAATGATGCCTCACCCCAGGTATCATCAGATGGGGTGAGGAGGAGGGGGAGGACAGAGATCTTCCACCCGGCGGGCGGGAGGAAGCGGCCTGCCTCTGCCACCAAGAAGGCCTGGCTCGAGGTGGCAGAGGGGGTCACCTGCACCACCAACATATCGCCCACCTGCATACAGTGCAGGAGGCGCTCCAATGACCTCAGTAGGTCAGCCACAATGAGAACACGTAGTCTTTCCCCTACACTCCGTCTGCCACAACACTGCCCCCACCCCACATCTCCTTCGGCACCGCCAACACTACTCTGTCACATCACCCCTCATACCCACTCAAACCCCATCCTCATCTTACCTGCACCTACTCACCTCGCCAGTACTCACCCGCCACTAACACGCAACCCAACCCTCATACAATCTCATTGCTCCATCCCATACTCACCCTCCCGTGCATCTCCCTCACGGCCAGCCTCACTCAACCTGCCACCACCTGTGCTGCAGCCACAGGGCATGCATCGCATATGTGCAGTAGGCAGCGTAAGGCAAACGTGTCGTGAGCATGAAGGGGATGCACAAGGGTGTCTGAGGGTTTGCCATGGGTGTTACCTATATTGAATTTCAGAGCAACAAACATCACACATTATATTGGCACCACCACTGCCATGTCTCCGCGAATCCTGTCTGTTGTGTCCAATAATGCCCGCTCCTGGGTATCACTATGAGGACCCACCACTGATGCCACCCATTGTGTTACTGCAGAGTAGGTGCAGGTGTATTTGCAGGGCTCTTCCGCGCAGACGACTGAGAGACATCGGCGGTGTACCCTGCTGCACCCTGGAAGGATGCGGAGGAGAAGTTGTGGAGGGCAGTGGTGACTTTGGCAGCGACAGGTAAGCAGATGGTGCTGGGGCCAGCCAGGAGCAGCTCGGCATGAAAGAGCCTGCAGATCTCCACGACTACATGTCGAGTGAATCTGCGCCTCCGTGTGCACTGCTGCTCAGAGAGGTCCGGGGAGCTGCGCCTCGGTCTGTGGACCCTGTGCGGAGGGTAGTGCCCTCTGCGACGCGTCTCTCTCTGCAGTAGCCCTCCCTCCTGCTGTACAGGTGGATGTGTCACAGCACTCAGTTGTGGAGCTCCACGTGTCAGAGGTGGACGGCGTGGACTGCGAGGCTGCTTGGGCTGGTCATGCTGTTCGTCCTCCGAGGATGTCAACGCACCACCCATCTGGCAGGTATTGGTCTGAGGGGTTGTGCAGGGTAGGTAGGTGGTTCCTCGCACTGGGGCTGCGGTTTCACGTCGGTCTGTCCTCTGGCTTGGCGGGGGGTGGTGGAGGGCAGGGGTTGCTCTACGTGACGCGGTGGCCTCCTGCGTGGGTGAGGGCTCTCCCACCCGCTGTGGAGTGCACCTTGGCAGCTGCCACAGGCTGCTGGCTGGAACACGACCAGTTGAAGGGAGACTGTTTCCCCCAATGTGTGAAACACACTGCCTTGAACCTAAAACCCCACACTTCCTGTTTTGACAGCTGCTTCAGCTCATTAACTGACCTCAACAAGCAAGGTAAGTACACTCAAGTGGAACCCCGCTGGCTTTAATTGCCTGCGGGATTCGCACCAGCGGGCCTGCGCACACAGCCCCGCACGTCAGCGCGGCACCCGGAAGTGGCCGGGATCTCGGCGCGATCCAGTCACGTGACTGGATATCGGGATTTTCGGGGCCCCCCTGCTGGAAACCCGCAGGAAACCCGATGCTAAAATCGAGCCCAATGCCTTTAGACTTGTCTTTTTAAGATTGCTAGTCATCTTAGTTTTATTTTGCACTATAGCCCTATTTGTTTTTCCCCCTTGTTTTCTCTGCCTTCCACTATTGCTTCTTCCCTTTCTGTCTTTTGTTTCTATCCTTGTTTCCCCCTCCTCTGTCTCCCTGCTCAGGTTCCCATCCCCCTGCAATTCTAGTTTAAACCTTCCCCAACAGCACTAGCAAACACCCCCACGAGGACATCGGTCCCGGTCCTGCTCGGGTGTAACCCGTCCCGCTTGTACAGGTCCCACCTTCCCCAGAACCGGTCCCAATGTCCCAGGAATCTAAATCCCTCCCTCCTACACCAGCCCTGTAGCCACGCATTCATCTGGTCTATTCTCCTGTTCCTATACTCACTATCACGTGTCACTGGTAGAAATCGTGAGATCACTACCTTTGAGGTCTTGCTTTTTAATTTATCTCCTAACTCCTTAAATTCACCTTGCAGGACCTCATCCCTTTTTTTACCTATATCGTTGGTACCAATATGGACCACGACTACTGGCTGTTCACCCTCCCCCTCCAGAATGCCCTGCAGCCGCTCCGTGACATCCTTGACCCAAGCACCAGGGAGGCAACGTACCATCCTGGAGTCACGTTTGCGGCTGCAGAAACGCCTATCTGTTCCCCTTACAATTGAATCCCCTATCAATATAACCCTGCCACTCTTATTCCTCCCCTCTGTGCAGCAGAGCCACCCGTAGTGCCACGAACTTGGCTCTTGCTGCTTTCCCCTGATAAGCTATCTCCCTCAACAGTATCCAAAGCGGTATATCTGTTTGAGAGGGAGATGGCCCCAGTGGACTCCTGCTCTACCTGCCTAGTCCTTTTACTCTGCCTGGCGGTCACCCATTTCCTTTCTGCCTGCTTAATCTTTACCTGCGGTGTGACCACCTCACTGAACGTGCTATCCTCGATAATCTCAGCATCGCGGATGCTCCACAGTGAATCCACCCGCAGCTCCAGCTCCGAAATGCGGTCAGCCAGTAGCTGCAGCTGGACACACTTCCTGCACACATGGTCGTCAGGGACACCTGTCGTGTCCATGACTTCCCACATAGTGCAGGAGGAGCATATCACAGCTGCGCGCTCTGCTGCCATGACTTGCCTTAGATTTAAACTGCGTTCACCTTTCAGACTCTCCTCCCGCTCTCGGACTCTCTTCCCACTCTTGGGACTCTCCTTTTAAACCGTGTTCACCTTGCGGATTCTCCTCCCGCTCTCGGACTCTCCTTTTACACCGCATTCACCTCTCGGACTTTCCTCCCGCTCTATGGGGTGCCAATTAAGTAGGCTGCTTTGTCATGGATGGTGCTCGAGCTTCTTGAGTGTTGTTGGAGCTTCACTCATCCAGGCAAGTGGAGAGTATTCCATCACACTCCTGACTTGTGCCTTATAGATGGTGGAAAAGCTTTGGGGAGTCAGGAGGTGAATCACTCGGTGCAGAGTAGCCAGCCTCTGAACTGCTCTTGTAGCCACAGTATTTATGTGGCTGGTCCAGTTAAGTTTCTGGTCAAAGGTGAGCTCCAGGATGTTGATGGTCGGGGATTCGGCGATGGTAATGCCATTGAATATCAAGGGGAGGTGGTTAGACTTCTCTTGTTGGAGATGGTCATTGCCTGGCACTTGTCTGGCGCGAATGTTACTTGCCACTTATCAGCCCAAGCCTGGATGTTGTCCAGGTCTTGCTGCATGCAGGCACGGACTGCTTCATTATCTGAGGGGTTGCGAATGGAACTGAACACTGTGCAGTCATCAGTGAATATCCCCATTTCTGACCTTATGATGGAGGGAAGGTCATTGATGAAGCAGCTGAAGATGGTTGGGCCTAGGACACTGCCCTGAGGAACTCCTGCGGCAATGTCCTGAGGCTGAGATGATTGGCCTCCAACAACCATTACCATCTTCCTTTGTGCTAGGTATGACTCCAGCCACTGGAGAGTTTTCCCCCTGATTCCCATTGACTTCAATTTTACTCGGGCTCCTCGGTGCCACACCCGGTCAAATGCTGCCTTGATGTCAAGGGCAGTCACTCTCACCTCACCCGCAGAAGAGATTTACTCGAATGAGTCCTGGGATGAGGGACTTCAATTGTGTGGATAGACTGGAAAAGCTGAGGTTGTTCTCCTTAGAGCAGCGAAGGTTGAGAGGAGATTTGATCGAGGTATTCAAAATCATGAAGGGTCTAGACAGAGTAGATAGAGAGAAACTGTTCCCATTGGCGGAAGGGTCAAGAATCAGAGGACATAGATTTAAAGTGATTGGCAAAAGAACCAAAGGCGACATGAGTAAAAACTTTTTTACACGGCGAGTGGTTAAGATCTGGAATGCACTGCCTGAGGTCTGGTGGAGACAGATTCAATCATGGCCTTCAAAAGGGAATTGGATAACTACTTGAAGGGAAAAAATTTGCAGGGCTATGGGGAAAGGGCGGGGGAGTGAGACTAACTGGATTGCTCTTGCAGAGAGCTGACACGGACTCGACGGGCTGAATGGCTTCCATCCATGCTGTAACCATTCTATGATTTTATGATTCTATGCAGTGCTTTTAATATCTGTTCTCCTGTTGTATTTATTGGTAAAGTTAGACAACACAGCAAATCTTCCATAAAGTCTTCTTGCCATACATATCTCACATAAACTAACAATGTTTCACAATTTGAAATATCGGTAGTCTAGTCAAGTTGGATAGCAAAATCCCTGGCTGACTGTAACCGAGTAATAAGCTTGGCTTCTAAATGCTCTGCAATAGAACGTATTTGCCGAGACATTGGGGGTGATTTTAAGCCCCAAGAACGGGCGGCTTGGGGGTGGATGGGAGTTGAAAATAGTTCTTTTTTTTGGGTAGCAACCGCAAAATTTTCGGACTATACATTCCCAGTGGGAAGCCTGTACTTTTACACGCCGACGTTAAACCTGGAAATAATGCTGGGTTGCGGTCGCCAGTCAAAAATCAACTATTTTCAACTCCCACCCGCCCCCAACCCACCCGTTCTTTGGGTTTAAAATCACCCCCATTGTGTTATCACTGAGAGGAATGCTTCTCAATTTGTCAGCAGACTTCTCATCAAAAATTGTACGTATCATATCCGGAGATGCTGGAAGAATAAGTTTTTCGGCAACTGTATAGGCCATTTTCTCTTTTGCCACATGGTATGCAACCAAATATGATGCCAGTTGTGCCTTATCATTCAGTGTAGTTGACAGACTAAGAACTTGTGCTGATAACTTTAATTCCCGTTGCATCCTTTGAAAATATTCAAGAGGGTTATCAATGAGTTCCCCATGTTTTGTTTCTAAATGTCTTTTTAATTTTGATGGTTTTAAATTCTCATTTGTAAGCACCTCAGCACAAATAACACACAGGGGCTTTGGATCTTGGTTTGCGTTAGCACAATTGATGAAACCATATTTCAAAAAAGCATCATTATACTGCCTCACTATTTAGTTTTCTTCTTAGTAGGTGGTTCAGATGAGGTCGACATGGCAGAAGAATGTCCGTCATTACTTGAACTTTCTGTTGCAGACGACGTACTTACACAAGTTTTTTCATCTTTAGATGTAAATGGATAACTGTTTCCGAACTTCTTTTTCTTATTACAAAACGATCCATTTTTGGGAATTAAAGTTTGATGATTAAGCCGCCCCCGACTCCTTTCCCCGTGATACTGGGCCTAGACCCCGCCTGGCACCACTCACCGTGGCTTTGGTGATGAGGAAGAGAGCGTCCTGGTTGATGCTCGATGCGTCAGTGCAATTTTTCATGATGAGCTTGATGCGGGAAAGAGGCAACGCAATCACGGCAGGTGGGGGATTCGGCCTCGCGGGGAAACGCAGGCCCTCCTGCTGCTTAACCTCCTTCATCTTACTGAGCCGGCACTTCACAAGCAGCCACACTGGGCGGCGGGGTGGGGGGTGTGGTAGTGGTAGGACTCAGAGAGCAGAATAGCACTGTGCTCACACCTCACATCAACACCTCCTAATCAGACATGAATATACAAATCATAATTTGAAAAGTTATAGGAGAAAGATTTCATACTGACTCCTGGAATCCTGGGCAAGCAAAACTATTTTGAAACACTCTTTGTTCCCCCCTCCTGCTGGGAGAGATTTGGAGTCAACCGTCAATGGGTCACTCCGACCCGCACTTTGGAAACCACTGGGTTAGAACACGGGAGTTTCTGTGCAGTATAGGTTGGGGAGCTGGCAGATGTAAAACTGAAGTACTAAAGCAGCACTACTGGCAGGAGGATGTACTTACAATGCCCATTTATATATGCAGCTTCCCTTATAAGTGCTGACATAGGAATTTATAATGGAAAATTTTGACAACAGGAAGTAAAGGCTTTGTAGACAGAAAGTGCATGCAGACAAAAGGGGGTAATTTTAATTAGGGTTGCGTTCAGGCCAGTTTCATGAAATATATCGCTTCCCCTCAATGGGTCTCCCCCTCTCTGCTTGGGTGAATCTATTGGGTGATTGCGTAAAATGGGCAACAACGAATTAGCTGCCCGTTATACACCCCGTCCGATATTCCATTCCATTTCTTTCAGGTGGGAGGCGGTGGGTGGTATGGCATGGGGTGGTGGGGAAAAGAGTCATGAACATCTGCAGGCTGCAATTGGTGCAGGGGTTGCAGGGAAAATGTGGCTCTCAGCAGCTCCCTTCCAATCCCCTCTCCTCCCCAATCCTGCTTCCCCACTCCGTCATGCCATCACTTCCCCCAGCTCTTCACCTTCCCACCACCTCTCATTCTTATCACTACCTCTATTCTTCTTCTTCGCATGACCTGCTCAACCCCGTATCCTTCTCTCCTCTTGTTCCACTGTCACTCACCTCACCGTTAACCCACTCTTCCCCATGGCAACTTGCTCCTCCCCCTCCAAAGGTGGGTGCCGAGTGGCAAGAGGCCACCTCACCCTCAACCAGTTCCCCTTTTTCCCTCTTCTTCTAACCCTTTCTTCCTGTCTGTTTTCTCAAAGAGACTTTGTTTGCTTTCAAAATTTAACTTTTGAGTTTACAATAGGTAAAATCCATTATAAATGTGGACATAGGAAATTATAATAGTTGACACAAAAAAGTGTGACAAAATTTGATAACAAGAACTCAAGTTATGCAGAAAGGAAGTGCACACAATCATATGATTTTTAATACGTGAAATTAAAAGTTTTTCTAGTAATTTTTCATTATCTGCTGCACTGCTTAGACTTCTACCAGTCTTTGGCCTACCTCTAAGAAGTGAAAGGTATTGCCCATCCAATCCCTCTCCTTTCATTGAGGGGAAATACTGCAGCTTTGCTCTACTGCCTCCCTGCTAGTGAAATTCTAACAATCATTTTTAAAAATTGTAGTTTCAATGTGAACATTTCAGGTTTCAAAAAGTTGTCTAGATTTGTTTTATTTGTGCATAGGATATGGGTGATGCTGGCAAGATTGCATTAAAACCCATCCCTAGTAACAATTGTTTGTACAACTCAGGAGCTTGTCAGACTACCTCAAAGGGCATTAACAGCCAACCATGTTGTGTGGGGCTTGTCAAATGTAGGCCAGATCAGTTAGGGATGCCAACTTCCCTTCCCGGAAGGATATTAGTGAACCACTTGAGTTATTACAACAATCCAACAGGTTTCATGGTCATTTTTTCCTGCTGCTAGCCCAACAATTACCAGATTTATTGAGTACAATTTCACAACTTGCCATGGTGGGATTTGAACTCATGACCTCTAGGTTGTTATTGAAAAAAAGAAAGACTTGCATTTATATGACGACTTTCACAACCTCAGGGTGTCCCAAATTGCTTTACTGCCAATGAAGTACTTTTTGATGTGTAGTCACTATTCTAATGTAGGAAACGCAGCAGTCAATTTGCGCACAGCAAATTGTCATGCAACATCACCACTGCACTACCATACCCCAGATTAGATGAATATACGACAGCCATCAACAGTTCAAAACTCAAGAGTGATAGTAAGCACCCTATCAGGTACAGCTGAATGCAGGGAAATTGAGGAGTGCACAGAATGTGAGACTGCAGATGATGTTAATCCAGAATAAAGAGTAGAGATCGGTTTTCAAAGGTTTCTATATGAAATCCTTCTCAGAATCATTGCTATGCAACTTCTAGTGTCTGGGTAAAGAGTTGATCTTTTGGCAGCAGGAGTTGCATATTCCAGTGAGAGATGTACAGGGAGAAACTGGAGAAAACAGGGGTCTTTGAGAACAACTTCAGGAATAAAAAATATCATCAAATTTTGAGCAGGTGATGCTCCAGAATATGAAGCATATAATGGTCCAAGAAGCACTTCATCCTGTCTGATCAAACCCCTACTTTGTATCCAGACAGAGTGCCAGAGCCATTGCATTATTAGAAGACAAATAAGGGATCATTTTGCCAGGGTCCACTCCTGGCGTAGATTGCAGAAAGGGCTATAAGATTCTGTGAATCATATTCCAATCTAATGAGGCTCCACACTGGCTTGAGAGCATTAAAAGATTACTCCTATAATGTTTGAGGTCCAATAATGCCTTGAGGCTGTTGGTGGGGAGCTGGCTACATATGAAATCCAATCCATCTGAACACTGTGCTAGGAGCACATTAAGGAGCACATTTTATAATGAGGGAGTCATTAGCTTTGCAAATATCTTGCAGTGGCAATAGTCCAAAGAAATTGGTTGGTATTTGGTACATTATAAAAGATCCTTTCTTTTTCTGATCATTAGTTAGACATCTGCTAGGATACTTTCTCCATCCCTGCAGCCCCATGAAGTCACGGAATAGTCAGTGAGTCATTAACGAGTAATAGCCTTTTAAAATTTAGAGTTAAAAACATCTGGCTCAGAGACCTTGGGGTTGATAGTGTGGTCCCAGACCCTGGGGTTGATAGTGTGGTCCCAGACCTTGGGTTTGATAGTGTGGTCCCAGACCTTGGGATTGATAGTGTGGTCCCAGACCCTGGGGTTGATAGTGTAGTGCCAGGTCTTGGGATTGATAGTGTGGTCCCAAGTCTCGGGGTTGCTAGTATGGTCCCAGATCTTGGGGTTGATAGTGTGGTCCCAGACATTGGGGCTGACAGTGTGATCCCAGGTCTCGGGGTTGATAGTGTGGTCCCAGAACTTCGGGTTGATAGTGTGGTCCCAGACCTTGGGGTTGATAGTGTGGTCCCAGAACTTCGGGTTGATAGTGTGGTCCCAGTCCTTGGGATTGATAGTGTGGTCCCAGTCCTTGGGATTGATAGTGTGGTCCCAGGTCTTGGGATTGATAGTGTGGTCCCAGGTCTTGGGATTGATAGTGTGGTCCCAGGTCTTGGGGTTGATAGTGTGGTTCCAGTCCTTGGGATTGATAGTGTGGTCCCAGGACTTGGGATTGATAGTGTGGTCCCAGACCTTGGGGTTGATAGTGTGGTCCCAGACCTTGGGGTTGATAGTGTGGTCCCAGGTCTTGGGATTGATAGTGTGGTCCCAGACCCTGGGGTTGATAGTGTGGTCCCAGGTCTTGGGGTTGATAGTGTGGTCCCAGACCTTGGGATTGATAGTGTGGTCCCAGACCCTGGGGTTGATAGTGAGGGGTGGTCCCAGGTCTTGGGGTTGATAGTGTGGTCCCAGACCTTGGGGTTGATAGTGTGGTCCCAGACCCTGGGGTTGATAGTGAGGGTTGGTCCCAGGTCTTGGGGTTGATAATGTGGTCCCAGACCTTGGGGTTGATAGTGTGGTCCCAGTGCAACGCATGCATTTGGAGCTACCACCTAGTCTAACCCCATAATGCAAAATTGGCTAATTTAAATATTCTGCCAGCAGAAAGCACTTGATGTGCTGGGAGAGCACTGAAGTAATTGGGGTAGCCTTCAGTACCAGCAACTGTTAAAGGGTTGCCAGCTGACCTTAAAGATGGGCCTAATTTTTTGAGAAAAGGGAAGAACGGCCTGGTTCACAGATTGGACATTGCAAAAAGGTGGCCCTTCAATGAAGGGTGCCTGTTACAAGTTTGGGGTCTTGCCTTAAATACTCTCTTGGGTGCAGCAGGGGTAATCACTCCTGTATGTTATCTAAGCAACTTCGCTGATAATTTCCTCTGGAGTTCTAATGATCGGCACTGTAACTTCGGTGGACGATTAACAGAAACTCCCAATCGGGAGAACTTGTGAGGCAATTCCTGATGCTTATGTTTAGGAGTGTGCCCTTACTGCCCAATATCTGATTATTCAATAGCATAACCCAGTGGTGTAACAATAGTACCCCCTTGTGAACTGAACTGGAAATTTGAATCTTTTGCACGTGCCCCCACATGTGCCTTTCCATTCTTTTCAGAGACAGTTCAAGAAAACAATTGGTAAGGTGAGACCAGATATGAATTTCAGAGCAAGAAAACATACAGAGCAACAATAATAATCAGAGTCACACACCATTCTATCTTGGAGATATATCACCATTCCTTCATTGTAGCTGGGCCGTTATCCTGGAATCCTGTAACTAACACCTTTGTGGGACCACCAACAGAATGATTGCAACGCTTTAAGGTGAAGGCCCATTACCACCATCTCAGGTTAACTAGGGACAAGCAATGAATGCAGCCTTGCGTTGCCCACATCTTGATTAAAAAAAACTCAGCACAACTTGTGTACATGTACTAATATAAAATAATGAATACACTATGCTTCCCCGCATCAGTGAGTCATCTTCCTTGACTTGAACAAAGTAACTTCTTGCCACCCTTCTGTATTTTAACCTCCTGATCCTGTCAAAAGCTTGTTCTTGCAGTTTTCTGTTTAAAAACCTTACTGTCAGTGAATGTTTCTGCACAAAGAAGAATAACTTATTTTTGCTGAATAACAAAAATTGACATTTCCTTTCCATCATAAGCAGTGGAGTATTAAGCGTGCAGTGTCAGCAACAGGTGGCCGCAGGCTTTATAAAATAAAGAAGGAACATCAGCCATGGTTAGAAAAGATAATTTAATTGCTATATCTGCATGTGGTTTTTTTTAAAGCAAGGATTTTCAATTGTACAGGTGAATAAATCTTGTGGTGCTGAACAAGAATAATCAAGATATGGCCATCCTGGGGGAATATTGTAACTTGGCCAAAGATCAGAGGTGAGCTGAATATGATCTCCAAATGAAGTGACTGGTTGTAGATCTGACTATAGCCCCAGGAGACAAAGTATTCTCTGTATGTTTTAGATTATTTGTTCAATTGAGAATAAATGCAGCAAATTTATATATATATGGAAACTTTCAAATTAAAAGAAACAGAAACAAGAGCAGTGAGAGTTTCCCAACAACTAACCTGATGTAAAATACCACCTAATCTTTTCCAACCAAAATCCAGGGATATCTTGCACCTGTAGGATACAATGAAAGCAAGCAGAAAATAGAAAATGAGTTAGAAGTCCATCCACATCCTTGGTGGCAGGTTCCAAATTTTCAGTTCCCCTGAACTTTATTCTAGCAAATGATCCAAATCAGCTATCAGAAAAGAGAAATTGTGATACATGCACTGAACCATATTAGTACCACCCCTTTGCTGATAAATAAGAGCACTCACTCTATTGCAATACAACTAATATAACAAACATTTCACCTGTTAAAATCCATTCTTATTTAAAATTCTTCAAATCGCCCATAAGAGCAAACAAGCTAAGCAAACATGGTGCCAGACCCAAAGGTCAGGTCAGTAGAAAACCTAACTTACTGTGAATAGATCCATCGGTATGACAATGTTTTCAAATCCATATTTATATGAGCACATGCACTAGCTAGTTTTGAGTCGGGGTCTACTAAACTGGTAAGAATGATGGAATTATACTCAAACTTGTAAACTAGATTGAAAGAAGTTCAAAGATATCACAGACGCATAATCAAGATTATGGTACTTGATAAATTAAAATAGTGTGAGATGACCACTGTTGAATCTTCTTACTGTGAGCAGATTTTGGCTCTATAAAAGATGCGATGTTCCCTCTTTGGGGAGAGGAATCAATCAAGACTTTAAGTGGGTCATAAATCAAAGTACCTGTAGTTATGTACAGGAACGAGTTGATAGGAGTCTGCCTGCCTGTAAGATCTTTAACTTTAAGAAAAGTCTGCAGTCTGTCAACTATCTTTTACTGAATTGGATTGTGTTCCTTAATGTGAATGAAGATTACAATCATCTATTTGTAATGTGTTTGCAATTTGCAGTGAAATGTTTATTCAATATGTGTTTCTTAGCATCTAGCTCAGCAATTGGTAAGGAATGGGTGCCATTCCTTTGTCCTGAAATATCTGTGAGGGACCTAAATACACATCTGTAATTCATCTCCAACCATCTGTCTTTTAGTATAATATATACAAGCTAGAGATGTGCATCAGGTTTATTCAAAATTTGGCTCCTTCCCAAAATATGTGTTTGTGAAGTCCAAAGTCAAGGCCAAACAGCCTAAAACTACCAGTATTCAGACAGGTACAGCATTCCATCAACTGGACCACCAGAAATCAGACATGAACTCACAAATAGACCACCAGAGAATATGGGCACATTATCCCCTCCTGCAAGACCACCAGGCGTCAATTACATACTTTTTGATTAACAGGGATTCATGTTTCTATTACTCTTTCAGGTCAAACACAAACTCTTAGCGGTAGAAATTGGATCTCATTGTGCCCGTTTTACAGGTGTAAAATTAATGCAACCTCCTTAAATCCCACCTCTTTGATTAAGCTTTTGGTCACCCCTCTTAATATCTCCTTTCTTGGCTCAGCATCCATTTTCCTAGGCCTCTGTGAAGTCCCTTGGGACATTTTTATATATTTAAAGGCACTTTATCAATGCAAGCTGCTATTGTGTTTATTTCTGTCATGGTTGTAGAATCAAAAAGTGCCAGTGATCGGGGAAGTACCACATAACATCTGGTCTTTATGGCATGATGCGAAGTTTATAAGGATTTGAGTTTCACTGGGGAATTAATGTCATTATCCATTACGGAACTGTACTGACAAAAAACAGAAATCTGGGGGCAAAACAAAAAGCTGCAACAATAGATGAACATAGTTCATATGGAAATCATCTAAGTGGTAAATGAACCAAAGTTCACATCTCTCCTGGGATGCTGAACTATTGACAGGGGGCTAGGAATACTCCTCGTACTTGATGCTTGTGGGAATCAGCCGTAAAATTGATTGGAATGGTGGCACCACTGAAGTTGGTTATTTTACCATCTGAGTGTGATAATGAAGATCATCCTGCTCACAACTTACATTGATATAGCTCCTTCAATGTAGGAAAATAAACGTCTCAAGGTGCTTCAGAGAGGAATAATCAAAAACATGGATACCAAGGCAATGAATTAGGAGAATGATGAAAAACTTGGAGGTGGTGGTGGGGGGAGGGGGGGTTAGTAGGGTGTTGTAGAGCAGGAGGAGGCTATAGAGATAGGGAGGGATGATGCCGCAAATGGATTTAAACACGAGAATAAAATTTTTTAATTTGAGGCATTGGGTGACCAGGAGCCAATGTAGGTCAGCAAGGTCAGGGTATAGGGTGAAGGAATTTTGTACAGAATAGGATATGGACAGCAGAGCTTCGGCTGAGCTGAAGTTTATGGAGGGTGAGGAATGGGAGGCCCCGACCTGGAGAGAATTGAAATAATAAGGTGACAAAGGCATGGATGGGCCGAGGTAGGGGCAGAAGTGGGCGATGTTAGGTGGGGTGGAAGAGTGGCCAGAAGATGCCGAGGTAAGTATATATTTTTAATTTCTGTGAGGATCCCTTCTGGGTTAGGAGAAGTAGGAGTATCCCTCCAGCCCCTCAAGGAATTTTTGGGCCTCCCCAGCCCGGCCTTCCCACTCCCCGCACACCAGCATCTGTTGGTAACCAGAGAACTAACTTTTTCATAGAATCATAGAAGTTACAACATGGAAACAGGCCCTTCGGCCCAACATGTCCATGTCGCCCAGTTTATACCACTAAGCTAGTCCCAATTTCCTGCACTTGGTCCATATCCCTCTATACCCATCTTACCCATGTAACTGTCCAAATGCTTTTTAAAAGACAAAATTGTACCCGCCTCTACTACTGCCTCTGGCAGCTCGTTCCAGACACTCACCACCCTTTGAGTGAAAAAATTGCCCCTCTGGACCCTTTTGTATCTCTCCCCTCTCACCTTAAATCTATGCCCCCTCGTTATAGACTCCCCTACCTTTGGGAGGGACTTTGCCAGGGACTGTCTCGTTGGGTCCCTGGTGGCGTGTGGATCCTGCCCCAATTCCCGTTCCCGCTCACTGGCGTTGATATAATTTCTGCCGGCTGCGGGCAAGAGACAGTTCAGTGCTATGTAAGTGAAGCCCGGGCCTTACTCTCTGGGAAGGCGGGGTGGGGGGGGGGGGTGCGGATTGCCACCTGCTTCAGCCTACCCCATCCCTCTCCCTGCAGGGGTGCCCCTATTTCCGCTCCAGGTTAAAATCGGAGCTGATATCTCAGTGATGCTTTGAATAAACCTCTCCCTTGTGTAGACGATGGGACAGCTTGATAAGATTCACTGGGATGTCATTGCTGTAGCCACATGCAACATGAATGTCTGGTTTCACTTTTGGGATCAACTTTTGGGGATCTAATGATTAGGTGACTATTAACAAATAATGTTCCCTTCAAACTTAAAATGATTTTCAGCTCATTCAGGGCTGGGAATTCCCTTGGAGCTGCTTCCTCTCTGCTGCCGTATCAGCCAGAAATATGACAAAAGCCCTGTTTATGCATGAAAACGTGGTTTTTGCTGCACTTCTGACAAAGTTTCTGTGGCGGGGTGGGAGAAATTCTGAGGAACAATCCTGGCCCAACATGATTTTTCTCAGTTTTTACGAGAGTGTAATTTTCTGCAGCACCATTCACTTATGTGCTTCATTCCTTTGAAACCTTCTTGGGAAGAAATTACAAAATTAATTTCTACAGATTACCAAATGTTGATTAATATTGCCAATTTGTAATAAAAGTACAAGTGAAATTTAAATAATCCTCAAGCATAATAAGTGTGTGGAACAGCCCAGTCTCAATCTCCAGTAAGTCCAAACATTTAGGGTCAAACCTTCTGCAGGCCTATCCCACTGGCAGGGTCTTGCATGCAGTGGGCAGCTTAATGGGAAATCGCAGGTGCACTGTTTGTAATTCTCCTTTCATTAATGTCAATAGATGGTAAATTGCAGGTAATGCAACCGTGATTTTCCGATAAACCGCCCGCTGGGTGGGTCCTAGGAAATTTCGCCCAAAATTAAGACTCTTAATCTTAGATTTTCTGATATTATTTGTGCCAGATCAGTTAATGGCAGGTTTTAGATAGATTGAAGAAATAAACAAAAGTGATTAACAAATGGTTAAAATATATCTATC